>NC_135434.1:14989382-15326049 GCF_051991255.1 Vanacampus margaritifer | reverse complement strand
CCTTCCAAAAACACCACCAATCTTCATTGGCCAGACGGGGTGTGATATATGTGACTGTCTTCCAGCGTAAATTAGGCAGTCCAGAGCGCCGCGTGCTAAAGCATGACGGGGGCCGGACAGTGCACTAACTCAGCCGGCCCGGTGCCATGCGCAGCAGCTTCTCTGTGCTGCGCCGCGCCATAAATCACCAGCTGGGGGAAATGAATCGCTGTCCGTCTGAGCTGGACGCACCAGCTGGCACCGCCATCACCTGGCCAGCAGGAACCCACGCCGACACCGGGGCGAGTGAAATCAAGAAAAATGAGGCATGGACGCAGACGGAGCCATTGCCCCGCACGCTCTCATTAGTCTCCTCTGGGCTTTTCCCTCACTGAGCTCGTCTGAAGTGAAAGGGCACACAAAATATATTTCACAGTGTCACCTAGGGGGAGAAAAAAGCGGGGGGAAAATGATCACCCCCGGTCTCCTCACAAATCTATGTAGCACCATGCTGGCAGACAGCATTAGTGTTTCTATAGCCACAACTCTGGGAGGCAACAGGATGGACTGCAGCTCAGGGAAAAGCAGAGTCACTACTTTGTTATTTAATGGAGTTACAGTATACCATGTGAACTAGGGGTGTCAAAATGTGTGTGTTCATTTGAAATTCATTTAATGCCACTCGTTTTTTCCAATTATGGAATTCCAGTTGCAACGTAGCAGACGCGTCCACGTCAAAATTTAGCAGTGATAAATGTAATAATAATGCATATATTTGTGGGGACTGGGGTCAAGATGTATTTTACAATTTTAAAAATGTGCAGAATTTCTCCAGTTACTTCAAGTTAAAGATTAGCTCTTAATATGAAAAGAAAAATGCACTGAGCTGTCGCCAATGTCTTACAAATGCAATTATGCCATCTAGTGGCAAAAAAAAGACCTCAACACAAATCAATATCAATCACATTGTTTTTACATTACAGTACATATTTTTGATTTTAACTAAATTTTATGAATTTTTATGAAATTACGGTTTCAATGACTACAAGATGCAGCCATATGTCTATTAGTGTAACATTGAGTATAAAAACTGAAGACAAAAGATATTGTATTTAACATTATATTGTACATTTAGAACAGACATAAAATTTGCGAACTAAGAAAACCTCATTGATTTCCCCCCCTTGCATTTCCTGGTTATCAGAGATACAAATAACAAAAAAAAGTCGGGAAAAAAACAACCTAAAATTTTAGTTTTTATAAACCTGTGCCAAACGGCATCACTGGCCAAAATGTGTTTTTATGGAATATTTATCAGCAATTTCAAAATAAAGTTTACATTAAGCATGCTCATTTGGTTACACAATATTGCTTGCATCCATACTTGCATTTGAATGCTTGGGCAATCATATGTCAATGATTCGAGTCATTAGAGTCACTGAAACACAGGATATATGAATTATATATTATATTGCTACTTTGTGTTGTATTATTGTCTATTGTCTGAGTCCACCATGCTGAGAATGTTTACAGAGGCAGACAAAATGTGTGTCCTATTGTTACGTCCCGACTCTTCAAAAGGCCTTTCTATCCGTTTGGCACAGCTTGTTTTTGAAAAATTATTGCATCTCTTTATTTTTCTTCAAAAGGTTACTTGGTTATGTTCAATAGACATTCATAAACTAGAATAAGACAAAAAAAATTGTTATTGAAAAACTAACCAGAAATATGTTGTAAGCGAGGGGTTATTTTCGAAAAATTGGCATCTTGCTGGGAACCCTACTTCAAGTACATAATCCCCACCCCCAATAGTCTTTAAGTGTTTTTTTAGTGCATAACATATGAACAACAAGTATAAGAGAAGGTTTAATGAATTGAAGTTCACTTCTAAAAAAATGTTTACAAAAATTTTAAACATTCTAAAGTTAGTGTGCCAAACGGATACGGTGGCCATTAAAGTGTTAATCGGGAGTTAAATACTGAAGTCCTGTGATTAATTATGATTAAAAGTTGTAATCGCCTGACACCCCTAAATTGTGAACAAAGGCATAACCATACAGATATTTTAATCAGTTAATGAATTATTTATTTATTATTATTTATTAGTTTATAATATTTGCTATTATTTTTAATCAGTTAATGAATTATTTATTTATTAGTTTATAATATTTGCTATTATTTTTAATCAGTTAATGAATTATTTATTTATTATTATTTATTAGTTTATAATATTTGCTATTATTTTTAATCAGTTAATGAATTATTTGCTTCTAACTTTAGAACTAACTAAGGCCCAAAAAAGCTTTCTTATCTTTCATTTTCAGTTCCTGGACTGGACGTGGCCACTTTTTCACCATGCATTTTATTTTACCGAAAGCAATGACCCAAACCAATCGGGGATTCGACTCTACATCCAGAAGTAGTTAACACAAAAAGGCGTTGTTGAATAGATTTACACTTTTCAATATTGCAGAGTTGCTTGTGGAGAGGCCACTTACATGCTGACCGCTGCGATTACGAGGAGCCGCGTGGGTGTCGGAATCGAGGCACTCGTCGGGAAAATGGCTCGAAATTGCATCAACACGGCCGCATAAAAAGTTTGGAGTATAGGTTTGATCTATTGTGGATAATAGACTGCTGTTTACATCCAGTGTTCTGAATTATCCGCTGAAAACATTCTTTGCATTAATCTCCACACCCCCATTGGAGAACAAAATCAGAAGGGTATACGGTATGCAGGATGAAAATGGTTAGATCGACGGCAAGGTACAATTCTGGGTCGGCAAAGCCAATTTCCTGACAGCGCTTTGATCTCGCCTAATTTGACCAGAGCCGAGCCGTCCGGGTCCATCACGGTCTCTGATGTGGAGGATTACCTCGTCTCTCACGTTCACGTGAAGCCGCCTGTCGCAGGGTTGTGATGAATGGCAGGAAAGGAAGAGAAAATGCACTGCCGGCTCATTGGACTGTGGGGGGGGGGGGGGGGGGGCAAGGTGAGTTCTGGCTTGGCAGTTGGCCTCAGGCTCATATCTCACCTCGCTGTCCCTTTCCCCTCCCCGTGGTTGTGACCCCCCTGCGGATGTCCAGGTGTACGTTCGCATATCAGCGGCGCACTCATCAGTCGTCTGGTCATTCAGTAAAAGACGACGGCAGTCACTTTTGACACCTGCTTTGACAGGGAATCCAATTCCATCAGTGTCTCAAGGTCCCTTGGAGAAAAGCAGATAGTGCCCGCTGAATCCCCTCCGTTTATATGAAAAGGGCATGTATAAAGGTCATGGATTTTAAAAAGAGATGCATTTGATGTGGTGGTGGTGGATAACAATCACAGCCTGTTGAAACTAGCTTGCTGCCTATATTTGGGAGGGAAAAGGCTAACAGCAGCTCATGTCGAGTGCACCAAGCAAAACACAAACACTGTTAATCAGCTATTACGTTTTTAAGTTAACACATTGACTGAGTGCATGTGACATGTTTTAAAATATTTGTTGCCCCCCCCCCCCCCCCCCACACACACACACACACAGTAAAAGGAGAAAAAATAGCCACAGTATCAGCATTTGAATATAAAATACAAGGCAAAAGTTTACACACTTTAACAGCGGATCTTTGACTTAGTCAAATGAATGTTGAATGAACAATACATTAATTGTTTGCGTTCTGGTACATTTACCAGTAGTTGTGTGATATAACAACTGTTGCTTCCGTTCCGTGTCCACTTTTTGAACAGTCAGCCAGAAAGAAAGAGAGAAAAAAAATGCCTATGGAGTTCCCACCCACCCAAAACTATAAGATTAACTACTTTTGTGTTTACAAAAAACGTCTCCTCTGTAAACTGGGATATTGTATTTAACCATGCTATTTACTGTTTTGTTTCTCTTTCTCTCTCTCTACTCTTTGACTGCCAAAAACGTTAAATAACGTTTCGTAAAATCCTATGGAGGAGTGCCAAAGACGTTAAAAGACGTTTTTTTCAAAACAGGTGAAACTAACCATTTTCTATTGTTGATTACTCAAAAACGGAATAACGTAGAAACAAACTTTTTTTTTCTGATGGAAGATGAGAGTCCAATCTTGTTTTGGCAGTATTTGTGTTTCCATAGTCCAAACACATAATTTTCTATGGACCTTGAAAGATCAGTCAAAATGCTTAAAATCGGCTGGCACCCACGGCATCCCTTTTCTGAAAACGTCTGGCAGTCAAAGAGTTATTTAGCACTAATGAATAGTCTGATAAATCATTTTATATTGTTAGCATTTTTAAAAGAACACAATCAAACATGAGAACTAGTAAAGTGAATGCAGGTCTATTTAAGTCGATTTTTTTCCCCATTTTCCTTATTGTTTTGTTAAAAGCTTATTGCTTTAGCTAATGGTAAATGCTAACACAACCACCAGTCACCATCGGCAAGAGATTCAACTTGTTCCAAATAGTTCCTGCTTTTTAATTTTCATAACTTCTCTATCAATCCCGATGGATGATTAATCTTTCCTCAGTTATCCATTGCTATTATTGGTACCTTTTCTTCAAGTTATTGATTGGCTGAAAAGGCCTTCCAAGGATTATGTTTTGACTTATAGCACCACCTGTTGCTTTGACAGCATGCAAATAAATGTACACCCGTAAAGATTTTTCCACAAAGCAGCACGGGTATGGATAAAGAATTTTTTGAAGAGTGGGAGTGTGTGTGCGTGTGTACCTCACGACGTAGCTCTCTGCAGCTGCCACTTTCGCCATTTCAGCTGCAATCATGCATCTATGCAAATGCTGTGCACATCCTCCAGGACATCAATCCCAGCTGCCTGTGTCCTCAAAGTTGACCACCCAAGGGAGGCACACAAGGAAGTCATTTCTGCAGGCACAGCTCCTACATTGCCAAAGAGCCCCTGCCAACTCGGAGAGTCCTTGAGGATTATACTAAAACATCCATTTTCAGTTGAGGGACATTTATAACGGTGAACAGAAATCAATCACGCTAGCCCCTGCATAGACCTACTGAATACATCATCTTATTTGGCTGTCTAAAACTGCCCGAGGGTGGAGGGGTGCGGGTGCGGGGGGTGCAAGCCGCCCCCTCAATCTGATCCACATTTCCGGGATATTCATAATTCATCATCTTCGATTCCTGACATCTGCCACCGATTGTGCCATCGGGTCGGCTGGAATTAGCCACTCTTGGGAGCCGCGTTAATGTGCTGGTGGGCCAACACATGAACCCCAGCTGGGGGAGGGTTGGGGGAGAGGATGGAGGCCAGAGCGGCAGGAGCCTTTCACACTCCTAATGTGTAATTAGGAGCCAATTTGGAGTGCTGCCTTCCTCTGCTGAAATTAGCTGCCTGCTATTAATCGGGCCGACTAGTTCAATGGCGCGATGGGTCTCGTGCTAATGTAACACAAAATGTTCTTAATTATGGCTGAGAGAGGGGCAGCAGAACCTCGATTGTGTTCCAGAGAAGCGGAACACAGGCAGACGGCCTGGACTGCAGAATTCACTAGTCGATACCTGATCACGTTTTCATTCCGTCAACCTGTTTTAAATTGTGACATTGTAGAAAATAGCAAGAATCAAACCCTCAGAGCGCCGCCGCCCATGAAATCCATTTGCTGAATGTCAGCACCACTTGAATGAAAGATTGTCCATATTATGTGATTACAAGCACTGGTCGTCCTTTGGAGAGTTAAGTGCTGTGACCCTGACCACGCTCATCAGCACTTGTGCGCTCGTGACTACACATGAGAATAAATACTTCAGTGTTCATTCTCATCATGCTTGTTCTTTTTGTCCCTGCCAACCAAGTGGAAAAGAGCAAAATGATGAAAATCCATATCCGGCTGGAACTCAAATACATTGGATTCCTGGAAGGGGAACACTTTGGCATTTCAAGAGCGTTTTTGTGCAATCACATGCTGTTGTTTTTTTGGCCACAAAATAGTCAATGTAATCAATATACTGTAAACTCTAAGCAGCCAAGCAGTGTACTCCATAATGCTTCATTTGCTATTTGCTTCAAGGTTAATGAACAGTTTATTCCAAACAATCAATGATTCCATAATAGTCTTTACTAATCATGGTGATGATTAAACTTTTTTTCATTTTATTTTTTAGTTTTATTATTTTGGTTACGGAAAAACGAGGATTAGGACCAGGGAAGAAGGAAAAAAAAAAGTTGGCAGGATTCACTGTTATTTTAGAATTCTTATTTTAATCTCAGATCATTTATATCAGATTTCCAGATGTGGATGTAATGTCATACCTTAAATGTGCTCAGGAATATATTTTTGGATTTAAAATTATTGACATTATTACTATGTAATTAAACATTGTAATAAAACTGCAAGATGTTTAATTACAAAGTGAAATGATCTTCCTCCGCCTGAACAAACTTCTGATTATTTCTACAGATATTTGTTATTATGTGATTGTATTCTGATAACTCAATGGTCCATAAAACAATTATAATCAACATATTTCAGCTTGTTTTTTTAACTAAATTTGTGAGTTCACGTCTATGCAGTCTGGTTTTTGATCAAATGGTCACATTTTTTCTCAACTAATGAAAGACTTGATGGACTTTGTCATTTTTTTCAAATTACCGCCACAACAACATTCGTTTAAGTGCAATCACGGCCACTTTTGTAGTTCTGCTGTTTAACAAGTCTTGATTGCATATTTATGAATGTTGTTGAAGAGCCGGCTTTTCCTATAAATATCATCTCAACAGGCCTAAATCCACCAAATGTCTCCTTGAAAAAATTTCCCCTACAGAACAAGGACCCTACCAGCTGATTTCGAAACAGTCAACACACAGTGAGAGTGCGCGTGAGCGCTAATGACCGCCTCTCGTCTCTGCGGCATGATGAGCTCACATTGAGGTCATCACATGCTGCAAGGCCGGCTGCGCTTTCAGTATTCTAAATAAATATGAGCAGTTTGTTGGGACAGCATCGTTCAAGCATTATTAATGAGAAATTCTCTGAAATCGCTTTAAAAAAAAACAGACTCTAAAAACAGTTGGGTCCAAAATTAATCCAATTTGAGTAAAAATGGATCAATCCACTACTTGGGTCAATTCGACTCTACTTTCTTCAAGTTCCGGGTATTTGAAATAAGTAAACAACCCCGCAAAATTGAAACGTTTTGTACAAAACAACCCAAAATGCAGCTATTTTGGGGGTTTTGTACAAAACATCACATAAAATGGATTTCATTTTTACCAATTTTTTTACCCCAATTTGGGCTAATAATGGACCAATCCACAACTTGGATTAATCTGTCCAACCTATTCTCCCAGGGTTTTTTTTTTATTTTTATGTACAAAATGACTCAATTTTATTTATTTTTGTATATACAAAACGACCATTTTTGGGGGGTTGTTTCATACAAAATGATTTTTAATTTTTTTAAAAAAAATTTTTTTATACAAAGCAACTCAGAAAAATGGTCAAATTAACCAGAGTAGTGAATTGGCCCTTTATTCATTTATTTATTTTTCCTTACCCAAATTGGGTTATTTTTTACCTAACTCTAAAAACAATTGGGCTAGAAATAATCCAGTTACTCAAAAAATGGGTCAAATTGACCCGAGTAGTGGAATTGGTCCATTTTTTACCCAAACTGTGTTTGTTTTTTTTGTGTGGGTTTAGTATGTTTCAAGTATTGCTCAACTTGAAAATGGTGTCCAAATATCACAAAGTACACACATGGATGGCACTTTGGGTCATGTCAACTCAATACCAAGACATGGAAAAATGTCAATGTATATTTATTTAATTAATTTATTTATTTATTTCAAGGTATTGGTACTCACATGATCGGGTGCTAGAAATTCTAAATTAGAAGACTAGAAAAATTGCAATTTTAAGGAAAAATGCTATAGTGGGGTATCGAAAATCCCTTCATATCACATACAACTGCAATTGATCTCTTTGAGAAATGTTAACTTGATGAAACAGAATGTGTTCAACTTTGGAGGTTCCACTGTATCTCAAATACAGGGAGAAAAAGTTCTGGCCCAGTGGACAGAGAATTAACTCCACAGGGGGTTTCCCAAGGGAGCCGAATATGCTGGCTTTGAGAGAAAAGTATTGGACTGTGATCCTATGGGGAACGGAGCAGAGGTGACTGATGGTGCACTGAAGCCTGAGTGTGACACCTGGACTGCCTGTCACAGCCCCAAGTACACAAAGTGACATTTGACAGGATGGGAGTTGAAACTGCAACCCCACAAGTCAGGACCGGCTGACAGGAAGGATGAGAGGTGTGCAGTTAAACTGCATGATTCCCCCAACGCCTTTTCAATCTTGTCAGCCTCCTCTTTCCTCTCCTTTTTTTTTTTTGTCAGCATGACCCTTTAAATAAACCATGGTCAGGAGGAGGCGGAAGCTATCAATTAGAGTCATCTTGATGAGGCTGTGTGGATATTAATCAGTAGGCATGTGACAGACCGGGGACGAGAGAACTCTGACCAGCAGGCTCTTGAATTTCCCGGTCTACATCACTAAACTGATATCCAATTATGCCCTCTTTGTCGACAAGCTAACAGAGCAGCTGCGAGCTGAAGAGTCTTGCCGCGTCAGAACTGGCTAGGCACGGGTTCAAGAAAGCCAAAACCTTGAAGGAGATGTCACAAGGAGGCTGGAGTCAGCCGCTTGAGTGAACGATGGTCCCCACGCTTGCCTGAAAGCATGACATTGCCAAAGGGGAAAAAAACACCATTTTATCATTCAGTGCGATTCGTGCCCTCTCTCCCTGTCAAACATGCCATATGTCCCCGTCACAGGTCGTCTTGCTGCCTTATCGGGTGTGACAGGGCTATTCACACACTGCTCCCAATCAGACACCATCTCCTGCAGGAGGGTAAAAAAAAAATAAAAATCTCCACCATGGCTTGGTGACAGGCTGTCAGGCAGAGGGCAGCAACCTCTGCAGGGCTTGGGCTGAGAGGCCGCCCATCTGGGGAAGGGGCAGAGGCCAGGGGTCACAGAGGGAGACGCCACGTCGACATTTGCGCAAATACGCACTCTTCTCTATACCTGATCCAGCCGACAAGATCTAAAGCTCCGGCACATCAAAGCATCAAACGCGCTGGTGAAGTTTTATGCGTGAAAAGTTGTCTTTGTCTGAAACCGACTGTATATTTCCTGACTGAAGATTGGAAGAGCTCACTTGGGATTGCACGCTCTCGCCCGGGCATCAATCGAGTGATATTTCAAAATTCAAACAGCTGGTACCATTTGGCAAGGGTTCAAGTGTCACATGAAAGTCACAAGCAAGTTTCAAGTCTTAACCCTCAAGTTTCAAGCTCATGTTAAACAGGTGTGAGTTAGCACTTCGGCAAGTGAGGAAAAAACATTTTCGTCAACACACATTTCACCGGACGAAAACTAGACTATAGATTCAAACCCTCATTAATAAACCATAACTGGGACTAAATCAGTATGCATTTTCATCGACTAATGAAGATGAGACGAAAATGTACTTCACTTAATAAAAACTAGACTAAAATCTATGGACATTTTAGTTCATGAACAAATTAAATTACGATTTTCTAATCTGCCACTGTGACATTGACATGTGACGAACACCCTTTCAAATCTGCAGCTATTATCGAGTGCAACATGCACAAAAACACAGACAGAAGGTGGATTCACGGTGAAAGGTTTAAAAGGAGAAAAAAAGTAAATTATAGTAACGTAACATTAATCCAACTGCTATAACGTTCCAACAATAATGTTAATCCGACTGCTAACTAATGCTGGCTAATTTACTAATTAGCTAGTAGCATGGAGCATAGTAGCCACTGTAATTGTGTGTGAAGTTGTTTTTCATCAAAAAGATGAGATGTTCAACATTATAAAAATATACAAGGCTTAAAATAATTGTCCTGACTAACACGCTGACAGTTTTTGTTGACTTAAACTAAATGAATAAAATTGTTTTCTTGGAATAAAATAAGGACTAAAATGCTAGATGTATAGACGACTAAAAGTTGACTAAATAAAAGTGGTGTGAGGTTGACTATGATAAAAACTAACAAGCGTGACTGAAACTGGACCAAAACTGAGACTAAATTTAGAAACGTGTTATTGTTATATTCATCCATCCATTTTCTTAACCGCTTAGTCTTCGCAAGGGTCGCGGGGGTGCTGCAGCCTATCCCAGCTGGCTTCGGGCAGTAGGCGGGGTACACCCATGAACTGGTTGCCAGCCAATCCAGGGCACAGAGACGAACAACCATCCACACTCACAAATCACACCACAATGTTCAATTAACCTGCCATGCATGTCTTTGGAATGTGGGGGGAAATCGGAGCACTTGGAGAAAACCTGAGCAAGTACGGGGAGAACATGCAAACTTCACTCAAGAAGGCCGAAGCCCGGACTCGATCTCATGTCCTCGGCGGACGTGCTAACCATTCAGCCACTGTGCCATTATTGTAATATATCAAAAAGTAATACATTTTTTTAAAGAAAAAATAAGTCATCTTTATACAGTACATACAGTGTACCTCCCTTCCTGAGCTGTATTGGAAGCCCAGAACTTTTGCTCACTGGTAGCGCTCTGCCCTCCCAGACCGGGAGACGTGGTCACAACACGGGGTTGATCCCTTCTCACACTATAAAAAAAAAAAAAAAGGGGTAAATCGCGGGAACAAAAATGGTTGTTCTAAGGACATTGTGTCATTTTTTTTTATTAATTTGTCAAGTCAAAATTTTGACAGTTTTTTTTTTTTATGTATTTTTTTATACCCATAAAAATGATGCATATAACGCATGGCATCTTTGAGTGAACTTTGAATACCGTCAAAATATGGTCACCATAGGTAGCGGGAATATTATACTCACATTAGCTACTCGGTATTAGCATGCAGCATCAACAAAGAACTGTACTTACACTGTACTAATACGTTCACAATCAATTACATTGTTTTTAATCTCATCTTCAAGAGAACTTACCTGTCTTTATGTGTTGAATGATGTTCGATATTGCCGCGTCTTTAAGTCAGAAAATCATAATGAATACTCAATCCGACCGAATAAAAGCTTGACAATGTCATTTCTTTAAAAATATGCAATTTTTGAGAGTTTACGAAACCCTGTATACTTTGAGGGAAATTGTTTTAAAACCAAATAGCAGTCGACCGGTGATCCAGATCAAACTGCGGTGAAGCTTTAACGTTCCGCTGCATTTTTCACATTTCCTCATGCTGGTGTTAAACTACAAGCTGAGAGCACCGTTCAAGTCAGATTGAGAACATGTTAAGGCACTTGTGGAGCATGCATGTGTTTACTTTGGTGCCAACGTGCACCCTTTGACTTAGTAGCTCCTTAGCGTGGCGCACAATAACACTGCAGCTGCTGAATGCGTTTACTAAGTGAGCAATCAGCTGCAAATGGACAAAAAAAATAAAAAATCACACTTATCACCCCTGTGATGATATGCAGATGGAAATAAATGGGCGAAGAAAAAGGCGCAGTGGGGCAAGGGTGAGAAGTGCTATTACCTGATCCGAGTTATCTCGCACAAAGAAGTGGGATGTGTCACCTCAACTCCTCTGGAAAAAAAAAAAAGACACAACCCTCCGAGCACACATTTTATGAAACGTTTTCTGTGAAATGATTGCTAATCTATGCAAGAAAGCAATCAGCGCCTCATTCATAATGCATGAGCGACGAGATACCAGTTTTGCAACGCTTTTGGATTATTAGATGTTATCCTGCATGCAGCAGCTGAAATGTGAACACACCTACCTGTCCCATTAGCAATTACGTGACTGCAGAGGTCTACCGACAAAGTGGTGTTGAGGGAAGAAAGATGCAGAAAAGTGAGACGGACAAGCGAGAACATCCATTTCAATGTGACTGCAAATAACTGGAGATGGGAATATTTGTTTCTAACAGTTTTGTAAATCAATTTGTGCTATGATATATCAAGCTAAAAGCAGTGGCGTTAAGTACATCAGGCTGACGCTTTAATGGCCCATCAATCACACGCTGTCATGTGATAACATTTTGAGATCATCTTCCTCCTCCCTGAGCCTCAAATGACGGAGAAAAAAAAAATCCATTGTATTGGCTGCAATCCCAGTGAAATGATGAGAACCTATCTCTAATTCAAAGCAAGTTCAAAGGATGAATGTTAAGGAATGTTGAGCTGCTTCTCAAATTAATGCAAATCAAATTTCATTGCGGATATTTTTGTTCCATAGACGTGAAGTGTGCTGAATATATTTTTGGTGCCGCAATTTAAAGCCTACATTAAAAAATATATATAGTGAAAAGCTTTTTTTTTTTTTATAGGAATAGATTGTGAGGATTACAGCTTTCACATTATTAAATGTAACCACAGAGGGGGGGGGGGGGTGCATTTCTGTCACACGAGCTGTAATTGCTTGCAAAGACTGGAATATAGTAAAATGCATACAACAATGGATGGATGAATATAAAGTAACTTTGAAGAGCAAAATAATTGGTTAAAACCATATAAATTAAAAACTGAAGGGTTGCACAACAGAGCATGTAATTGTTTTCCCCCTACTGCGTTAGACTAATTCCAAGCAAAAATATTAGTTTATAGTTGAAGTGGTGACATATTTCTTAGTCGTACATTCTAGCCTGCTACGGCACAAGGGCTTTTTCCTACCACATGAGTCAGAGCAAGGATGAAGGGTGGTGTAAAAAAAAAAATAAAAAATAAAAAATCAATGAATCTTTTCAAAGGCAACACGACTGAAAGGTGCTTTTGTCTACAATTAAACAAGCGCGCTAGTGGCACTGAAGGATGACAGTGTGATGCAGGTACCTGCTTCACAAAATCAATTACTGGATCAATAAAACGACATGATACAATTCTGTGATGGAGAGAGAAAAAAAGGAATGGCGACTGGAAGTCAAAGTGTGTTAAGGGTTGCAGATGTTTACAACAAACACAGTCCAGAGGGACTATCCACAGAGAGTGGAGGGTGGAGAGTAATCAGCCTGACATCCAATGTTTGGAATCTTTCAAGAAAAAATTGGATTGGAAGGGGTCACACAATATGATCCCAAGCAAGAAGAAATAAAATAATGCTATGCTAACGCTATGTTGCCAGCAACATTTTTGTAAGATATCTTAATTCGACTTGCAGAAAATCAATTTTTACCTAACCTAATTCACTGCAGTGTCTCCCCATGGTCAGCTGCTATATTCTCATGTCGTGCGCCTTAAGAGAGCATGACGTACAGAAAATGAACAAACTTGTTTTTCGTTTTTCTTTTTCATTGTGAAAAGTAGCATTGATGTTGTATAAAGTCAACAAAAGGGATCAAAAAATGACTACCTCTTAGGTTATGTTTCTGTTATGCTTACCATAATTTCCCATGGTTAGTACGACCCTTTCTATAATACGACAACCAACCCCCCAAATCACCATTAAAAAGCACCCCCCCCTCCCTTATATACTAGTATAATACAGTCCCACGATTTCCTGGTATCCTTCATTATCAGATAGATGCACAGAATATATATTTGGTTTTGTCATGAAACCAGTGCTGAGAAGAACATCAATGAGCTAAGTAATATGAAGCTAAGCTCTTATTTATAGAGACAGAGACAGGAAATTTAAATGTCCGCAAAAACTTAATGTCAATTTTATAATCCAAAAATTTCTAACATTAGACATTAAATATCATGTGGGAATCTAAGTACGGTCATTTCCCCCCTTTATAACCTCTAGGTACTGTTAAACGTCTATAAAAAAAAAAAGTTTTTTTTTTTTTTAATCAACCATTGTACAATGCTGGGGACAAGTGTGGCTCTTTTTCCTTTTTTTTTTGCAGAAAAACTGCATATTAACCACGGGAATTTACGGTTGTGAAGTGAAGTAGTTACAATAACATTTTAAAAAATATATTGTGAATTTCTGTTTTAATGGTCAACATATCCCTTTAACAAGACTGACATTATTAACAGCTGATAGACAGTCAAAGGTTACAGGGAAATGATTGCTTTCTTTTGAAAGGTCACACATTCCAAATGTATGCTTATGCAAATATATACAATCCCAGATAGTAGGATTGCGAAACTGATTACGTAGAATTGCAAATGTATGTTGTTTTGGTTTTTCTACGAGGCGCACGGCAATAAGGACATAACAATTTACCCCTTAAACTCAATGCACTCAGTTCTTTGGCAGTGTGCTAAAAGCTCCCACCCCGCTCACCGAAAGGGTAAACACCCCCGGGAAGATCATGCACAACAACATGATGTTGATGTTTCTTGTCTCTTATGAGCGCTGGGGAAAACGGGCCCTGCTGAGCTCATTTCGATGTCCCAGTCTGGCACGGCTACTGTAAATGTGGAACATTAATCTGTTGTCTTGGAAAATACAAGCTGACAATATATTGTGATTTCAGAGTCGCACGCTGTGCAGGAAGTCACCGAAGCCCCTGTTAGTAAAACCGGCGGCCATCAGCGACATGACATGTTGTCAGTCAGCTCCAGTTGTGTATTCAAACTTAATGGCTCCTGACAAGCTCTCCAGTCGCCCACTGGGGGTCCAGAGCGAGAGCGCCCCTGGTGAGCATGACCACTCAGAACATTCATATTAAAATGAATTCAAACTCCTCGGTTCTGATCCACCCGCACAAAACTGCATTTAACATTGGATAGCCTGCCTTTCCCTGCTCTTTAAATCACTCCTGGGACAGACCCTTTTTTTTTTCCACATCCCTCCAACTTAGACATTTTCTGTGTATCCTTGACCCCCTTTGCTCCACTTCCTGTGTTATCTGAAATAATCTTACAGCCTCCTTATATTCTTTTCATCAGAGCAGAAAGAAGAGGGAGTTGACATTGATAAAAAGAGGAAAAAAAAGAAACATCTGTGGCTCACAGGAGAAAAAAAAAAGAAAAAGAGTGAGAATGAAAGAGAGCAGAGAGAGGCGCTTCAAATGAAACAGGCTCTGTTGTCTCGCTCTTGTGCCCCTCCCTCTTGTCGATGCCGGTTCAATTGAAAAGCGCAGTGGTAATTAAATTCCAGCAGGGGTTAGGGGCAACTGTGCAGTGTACCGCCAAGGGGGTGTGTGGAAGATTGGGGGCGGTGATGTTCGCTGAACATAAAGATGACACAATCCAAGGGGACAGAGGGGGCGCCGGGAAAAAAGAAAAGGAGGGTGACAAATGTCGTTTATTCACATACACCGCACCACTTAATCTTCATGACATTTAAAGGGGGGGTCGATGGAAATTCAAAAACTTGTAAATCTCAGAATGACCTTTTTCCAAATGGAGAATATTCCAAACGGATCCATTTCTGTAGGAGTAGCCTTTGAGAGGCTGAGAGATGTTAGGACGACTGGAGAGTACATGTTGTACACAAAGTGCATAAAATGTTACGTTTTAAAACATGCTTTAGCTGAAATTAAAAATGTACAACTCAACTCATGATCACGACTATTTTGGTACTGTACAGTACAATCAAAACAGCACAGTGCTGCACTTCAGCAAACAATTAGTAAGGGACTCTCCATTAAGGAGAATTTATGGAACTCTATCGCCATCTAGCGGACAAAGTGTACTACACACAATCAGTGTGAAAATGTTCCTTGGTTCACCAGGGCGGTTGAGCATACCTCAGGTGTTGTTGAATGTCTTATATGGCCACTTCCACATCCATGGCAATGTCTCAGTAATGGTTTAAGATCCCTAAAATATCCTCCTTTACAGAGAGTGGCGAATGTACTTGGACACCAGGCCCCCCAATGCTTGTTTCCCAGCAGTCAAAGTCGCAGTCTTTCAAGTCCTGAATTGTAGACTGGACTACAGCGGAGTCCGTTTCTACGAATAAAAGGCAAGTCATGATTGTAGATATTGAGAGATGGGACATAAAAATGTTGATGGCGTGGTTCCTGTTTATAGCAGTGGATACATTTCAGCCCATGTGCCGACCCGCATTAGGTAAAAATCCGCAAAAAGAACAATAGCAATACAATACACTAAGGCATTACAGAATAAGATAGCTAACAATTACCTACCTGGTCTCAGGAGAGTGATGCCGCAGCCGCCTCCCCCTGCGCCTGTTAGCTTGCTGTGGAGACCCCTGGCCAGGGTGACCCGACACAGGGTATCCAGGGCAGGGTGTCCCACCCCCATTACATTCAAATGATGCTGGTTGATATCAATGAGCTCCTGCATGTGCAATGACAAAAAAAAAAAAGATGACACTTCTGATCAGGTGGTAGCGATGGAGATGATTCTATTAATGAAATGATACTGATATTAAATGTGAATATTCCGAATTGCATACATATGCTTACTTATGAGTAACTATATGCATGCTTGCAATCTGTACTGTTATCTAACACATTCAATTAAAGCTATGATGGCAACAATTTGACCCTTGATAGATAAACTCAATTTACATTATTAATTACCTATGGGGGGAAAAAAAACCTTCACAAATCCTAAAAAATGAGATGTTAAAAAGCATACCTCTAAAACATTGTAGTGCTCTCCTGTGATGGGCTCACAGGTCATCTCTAGTAGGACTTTCTCACAAGTGCAGGAAATGCCATCAACAGAGTCGAGCACAGAGGTCAAAATAGTGGGAAACTATGGGAATTGAGACAATATTATTAACATTTACTTAAACTAAACCCAGAAATGTTTTAAAGAAGTTATGACAGATTGCTCATTATATAAAAAAATTAAAAACAGCAGGTTAAACTGCGCCTGCCTGATGACAATACTGCCACAACAACATGCGGGCTAATATGTGCACACCTGCTGCTGTCGCCTAGGCAACGGCACACAGGGGTACTGGCTAAGAGTTTAATTTCAATATTTTATGACAGCACTCAACACGAGACTCTGGAGTATGTGCCATACAAAGAAAAGGCCTATGATATTAATTATAACATCAGCAGGTAACGCACGAGGGAGGAGAAAACATTTAGTACCTTGTTAATTTTGTCCTTCACCCTGGCGACAAGTACCTTGGTGCTACGTGGCACTTTAGTGTTAGTGAGGAGGATTCTTAATAATGGCACCCTGGAAGTAAAGCAAAACACAAAAAGAGGGTTAAACGAAATTTGTTCTTTGCGTGCCCTGCTGAGACGGCAATTTATTCCCATCAACATTAATTTTGGGGAGAAAAATATATGCTGTGATTTCATGAACCACTCTGCGGAGTTTAATCAGTGCCACTACCTGCTCAGTGGTATTATCCTCCCGGCCAAGAACCTCAGCATGCCTCCTGCACAGAAACAAATCAGTCATTAAAGAGATAATCATCTGATGATAATGAACACTGGTGCTGCACATAATACTCCAGTGATTCCATTAAAAGAGTGTCCATGGAGGCACAAAGGTGTCACGCAATAAGCACTGTACCATATGCCGGGCCTCACCCCATGTCCCGACAGCGTTGTCTACTCCAGAAGGATTACCGTGGATGATCATTTCGCCTTGGAAGGCCCAGCTGTTGATCAACTCCAGGTCCTCCTGACACCATCTGCAAAAATTATTCTCATTGTTTTCCATGATATTGTGCCGGGTCAAACCACTGGGATGACAGAGGAATTTGGAATAAATGGCTGTTTCATGACCAACACCAAGACAATACAGTAAACAATTGTATGTCATATAAACAGTTATTATATTTTTTAAAAAGTCTTCTTAATTTGATTTTAACCCTGGAGAACCCAAGAACCCTTTTCTTCTTTGGAAAATTATGAATTATACATTAAATGACTGCTATAAATTCACTGAACACCAAAATATATGTTTTTTCAATTTTAACCCTTGTTTTTTGAACTAGCTCAGAGTTGCTAATTTATCAAAATATATATATAAAACATACTCCTAGGCATTCTGCAACATCATATGAAATAGATTAACAAAAAAAACTAAATTTTACCATCTGATGGTTTGCTGAGAAGATGGTTTTGTTTGGATTGATTTCCAGCTCAACAAAACAGCATGTTGGCATCTTGTCACCACCACTCTGGCTCATGTAAGTGCAATATTCATCCACTAGATGGCCCCATGCAGGGGTCAGAAGTGGCACTCTGGACTTCTGAAGTTAAATTTGTAAAAAAAAAAAAAAAAGGTCTTTGTTATTTGAGTAGCAGAATTTAAAGGGGCCAAATTTGACCCCGTGGCTTCTCCAGGGTTAAATGCATAGTTGAGGTTTCAACCCAAACAACTAGCCCAAGGGTTTGCAACCTGCGGCTCAGGAGCTGCATGTGGCTCTTTAGTCCCTCTCCTTGGGCTCCTTATATGGATCTCTAAAAAAAAAAAATTAGTAATATTTTTTTTCCTTTTTTTTTTTTCCCAATAAAATATTCTTTAAAACGGTACCGAACACAAGTTACCAAGTTTTTGCAGATTTGCGAACCCTCTGGTAAAAAGCGGAATGGAAGCCAGTCACGTGCACGCGTCCAGAGTGCCTAAACATTAGTGGTAGATTTATTATCATTTTGACACATTTTTATATCCACCGTCGCACACACATGTCTTTCCACGGTCTCGTCCACACACTCCGAAACACTTCCGTCTTCCCAGCGCTTCAGTGGAGCGAGAGAGAGATGTGCATGCGCCTGTCATTAAAAACTTAAAGATTTGGTCCCGAACACCTGATCATTATTTCACTCTACAGGAAAATAGGGGCAACAGCCATTGTGCCACAGTAGTGCCTCCTGTCCATTATATAATTCTTAAAACATGTGTGGGTGAAAAATTGTTGTGTTATTTTAACACTACAATTTGCGTCAATATTGCGACATGCACCTTTAAATTAATTAACAATTGAATAAAACATGAATAACTAAAACAAAATTAAATCAAGAGTCCCAAGTGTTAAGTTGTCAGAAAAAGACAAAAGGTAGATTAAAAAGGTTTTTTTAATACCTAAAAATGTCCAAAAAGGAAAAAGAAAAGCAGAAAATTTGCATTAAAAGTCCATTAAACGGCCAAAAACGCTAGAGAACTGAATAAAAAGTCAGAAAAGAAAACTTTCAAAGTAACCATAAAATGTCCAAAACACAAAAGAAATCCCCAAAAATTAACATAAAATGTCTACAAAATTGCCCAAAAATTCAGAAAATTGATAGCAAAAAAGACGGAAAAACGTCCAAAAAGTGTCTAAAAGGAAAAGAGAAGCAAAAAAATTACCATATGTCCATAAAATTGCTAAAAAATGTCACAAATTTGACAGAAAGGAGAAAAGTCTAAAAATGTATAAAAAATAAAGTATAAAAAATAAAATGCAAGATGAAAGGAAGAAGAAAATAAATGTCTACATATTGGATGCTGCATATGTTGCTGCTCTGGTGCATCTCTAATTAGCTCTTGGGCCCTCAGTACATTAAACTAACGTTTTGCGGTCCCGGACAGATTTTGGATTATTTATTTGGCCTGAAATGGCTCTTTTGACAGTTAAGGTTGCTGACCCCTGGACTAGCCCACTATTGATCCCATTCATATAATGTCATTACCTGGCAGTGTGTTTGAGAGGAGCGGGAATGGCTCCACTTGCACAAAGCAGAGCTGCAGCTAAACACACAGAGTAGGCTGCACTCGAACCCAATCCTGCTCCGGTCGGCAGCTCTGACCACACAGATATTGTCACGCTTGGCAGCTCACTAAATGCAGCAGAAAAGAAAGTCGCTTGTGTGAATGTCACATACAGTGGCAGCAGTACACTGATTAATTCTGCTTGACATCCATGTGTTGTACCAGACAGAATGGAAATTGTCACATTTTTGTCTCAAGGAGTAAAAACACACCCTGGCTTGTTGATGGTCTCAAGGCATCATGCCAGACTGTCATTTGATGTCATTCATTTGGAAGCCATCACTTCTGGCAAACATGCCAGCTATGTATCAATGGCAATTAAAGATCCTGATGACCTCAAACTCAAAAGAGCATCCATCTCCCTCGCTATCTTCTCATGCCATCTTGTTATGCAGTCTACATTTTTAGCTCATTTTTATAGTGGCAGACAGACATTTTGAAGCGCCGTAAAAGTGAAAGTTGGAAGAAAAAAACATCAACATAGCATCCTCCAGAAAACAGTGAACTTGTTCTGTGGTCGACGTCTATGGGTGTCATCAATGTTTACAACTTGGAGTTACAGCAAACACAAGAACTAATTTCAGTTCTCTCACTGGCTGTTTTACACAGCCTGTAAAAGACAAGGTTTTCCTTTTTTTTCCCCTGGTCCCTGTGTAGCGTAAACATTAGTTTCAAGAAATCAGGGGACGTAGCAGGCCCGCCGATATTCCACACAGCTGTAACAAAGTCTGGAGTCAGGCAGCGCCTGTGTAAATTGTGAATGCAGGCCGAGAGAGTGAAATTTCACATTGAAGACTCAATTCTGCCTCCCTATTGTGTTGAAATCAATTCCACTGTCAAACGTACGTCACCAAGAATCAATGTACGGATTCAGGATGCTGTGTTAATGTGTAAACAAACAATTGCCGCAGTAAACCTCAGTTACTGGGTTCTGAGTAAAATGTAAGCACACAGCATGGAGATGTCACACTGCACTTCACATTTTATGCCGGTTCACTGAAAATAACCCCGTTGTCTAGTACTGTGTATTTATTTGGGCGGTGCGCGCAGCAGCCGACATGAGATGAAAAGGGCACGGCAACCACACGGGGAGAGGCGGGGTAAATTTGAATCGGGCGTTTTACTTCCGCATTAGAAAAATAGCCAGCAAAATACTTAATATTTCCTAAAAAATTACATCGCCCTGGTGTCAAAAGTAACATTTAATTATTATATGTCTATAGTTAACTGTGGAAGGGCTTAAAATACCGTGATATAATACCTTTAAATTTTGTGAAAACTTAAGCCTCAGCCAAAACAAATGCACACCACCAGAAAGACTCCAAACAACATGCGTATTTTACATATGGACTATTAAATTAACATGGATGGAGAGATGGATAGATGTGTGCTCAACTACATACCAATATAATTTCATCGATGGGAACAATTTTGATCAATCCGTAATAGTACATATTGCAAGTGTCTGTAACAAAATACTGAGAAATCAAAACACCTGGTGTCTCTGCATATGATAATCTCCCGTATAAGTAGTGTGTGTACTGTTTATTATTGGGTCTGTTACAGTCAAACAAAAGAGATCTAGATTAGGCATACAAAAATATATGATAAAAACAAATGCATCTTACCCTGATCCAAATAGGGAGATGTAGATGTAGAGGAACGCCAAGGTGGCCATGTTAGTTGTATCCAAGTTTCCATTTGCTACACCAATAAATTCACGTAGTCTCTTGACAAGTTCAGCATCTAGACGCTTTACCTCCTCCTGCTTGCCTGTAAAATGGGGGGGGACATCAACAGTAAGATAACACAGTGTTCTTAAGTAAGAAAAATGGAGCAACAGAGAAGGACACCAGATTAATACTCAAATGTTTATAAGTGGGTTTCACTATTTTCATTTATTCATTTTTTTTATATTACGGGATGGTTGGAAATGCCACGAGAATTATTTAAATACAAACTTGGGAGCATTCCTTACTTACCACGTGAATATGGCCTAAGCTGCTTCAACTCAGACGCATCCCAGCAAAGGAAGGTGTCAATGTTTGGGAGGTTGATGCAAACTTTACGAGAGTTGGTGGCTGTCAACTTTAAGTATGTTCTCAGATTCAAACTCACAGCAAGTGCGACCTGTAATAGTTCGACACACATTGTTCATTCATACGACATTCTGTTTCTTCCCTGTGTCAGTAATATTTGAAACTCAAACTGTGGCATGAATGCCTTCTTATTCGCTAAGACGTTTCTGTTGTTTTGGGTGGCTGTACGATATTTACCTTTCCGTGTACAACTGCGTGTTCTCCATGAAGAATTGCCTTTCCCGGAGCAGATACGATGCATTCCCTAACTTGCATCTTTCACAACAACGCAGCTAGATCACCTGTGAAACGAAGCAGCTCTCGTAGTCATATGCAGCTAATGCTAACCCCTTCTAAGACTAAACAGTTGGAAATTCTATCTTAGATGCTTTCGTAGAGGCTCAACGAATATTTAAGAACTTATTAAAGTACAGTACAGTTTGATAGGTTGGGTCTCAGTGGTCTGTAATGACGCAGCCAGCTAGCATCTACACAGCTGACTAGACGGAGGACAGTCCAGGGCATGTTCAGCAAATGATAACCAATCAGCTTACATCACTTCTTGGGTGTTATCTTTTTAACCAATCACCATATGTGTTTCCACCTACCGTCCGGTGAGTTATCCAATCGTGCGATTAAAAGGAAACGCCCATGAAGAGCTACGGAAAGAGAGAAAAGACAATACTGCAATTTTAATAAACATGGCAACGTTTGTTCGCAAACCTTCAATTTTGTGCTATGTTTTAAGAAGTGTTAGGCAAATTAGCGAGCGACAGACCAAGCAAACGTCGTTCCTTTCGAGAAGGTTGTAGAACTTTGATTGTAGCATTGTTCCTCAAATGTCATTCACGTTGTTAGCTTTCGCAAAGGATTGTGTGATGCTAGCAGTGAAGCTACCGACTGTGATAATTTTGACACTGGTCATTTTTCACTTTTACAGTTACGCCACCGAGAGAGACAACAGAGTTCCCAAAATCTATACCAAAACAGGCGACAAAGGTTTTTATTGTAACTTGAGAAACTAGATGCTCCACTAATACAAAATTTGACTCGTTTTGATTTCGCCCTTTAGGTTACTCAAGCACATTTACTGGAGAAAGAAGACCAAAGGAAGATCATATTTTCGAGGCTTTAGGAAACACAGATGAATTGTCATCAGCTATAGGGTAAGAATGTATCTTTCTTACACCTTACTACCTTTTTGCTTACATTGTGTTAAATGTTGCAGCTTGGCCAGAGAATTTTGCCTGGAGAAAGGACATACCTTCACGGATCAGCTGGATAAGGTAAGCTTTATCTGATATCACCTCTTTAATGAGGCAGTAATTACTAGATTTGGCCATTTTTGTCTATCAATCAGATACAGTGTGTTTTGCAAGATGTCGGCTCCAATATTGCCACTCCTCAGTCATCAGCAAGAGAAAGTCATCTAAGTATGTGCAGATGATGGTAGCTTTAGGTTTTGATTGAGGACGTGCATTCTGTTCTAAATATGTTTTCTGTTTGTAAGCTCGCACAAAATTTACTGGAACACCAATAACAGACTTGGAAAGTTGGATTGATACATTCACTGAAGAACTTCCACCTCTAACCAATTTCATTTTACCTGTAAGTCCAAGTTGGCATCACTAAGAGTCGTGTGTGCGTGTTGATTTATTTATTCATGACACTTGTGCATCACAACAGTCTGGAGGAAAGAGCAGCGCAGCTTTACATATAGCTCGGACCGTCTGTCGCAGAGCTGAGCGCAGGTCAGTATTAAGCACATCCCTTTTGTTGTCACCAACATGAACAAAACAGTCACATTGTAATTTTAGTGTTTTATTTGTGTTCCTATTACAGCGTTGCTCCAATTGTGCGGTCTGGGGAGGCTGATCCAGATATCGCCAGGTATTTAAACAGGTAATTATAGCGTTCCAGTCGACAAGATCATACTATTATGGTATCTTTAAACATCAATCTGATTAATGATTCAACATTTTCCACACAGATTAAGCGACTACCTTTTCACTCTGGCCAGATATGCCGCCCTAAAAGAGAACAACAAGGAGATAATCTACAAAAGACCTGAATAATACTTAATTATAATAAATAACTTCATACATATTGGAGCTGTATATTTATGTGCCTATTTTGTAACTATACATGACATCCAAAATTATATTTGGTTGCATCTTTATAATAAAGCTTTCAGTGAGAACACAACTTTTCAAAACTGACATCCACTTACATCATTACAGCACATTATCAAGTATCGAAATTCATTCTCTCTGTCAATCTTCAGTCATGGTGTTTATTGACAGCTTCTCATTTCAATTAATTGTGCCTCCTTTCTCACTGGATTTTGTGCTTTAGTTTATGATATTGTTAGAACACATTGAGGTCTAAATAGAAATTTGGTTCCAGTTTGATGCTTCCACACAAGTCAGAGGATTTGGCACCAGCCCTGGCTTTTCCAGGAGAGACTGCTGCCCCATGTTATGAGGGACAGATTGCGGTCGTCGTAGGGTGGATAACGCAGGGAGGTGACACATTCCAAGTGCGTGCTTCTTAGCAGACATGACTTTCTATGAGAAAATGTATCAAAGCTATAGCGTCCATGGTAGGAGCCAAATCCACTGGCACCTGTCCCAAAAACAAAGAAGTCAAATTTTGATATATCGTTAAATTTCACACATCCAGTTTGGTAACTTACCAACTCCACCGAACGGAAGCGTTACTATGAGACTTTGCAGTGCGCTGTCGTTGGAACAAAAGCTTCCACTTGATGTTTCGCTCATGACTCTGGAAATCACCTAACATTGTCAGAAACATCAACATTTGAGAAAAGGACAACCACATTGCCGGTTCAGAATGTCCATTTGTAGAGCCTCTCAAGTTGAATGTCACTGAGCTTGTACAACTTTGAAAACAACCTTTTGCCTCAAAAGAGCACACAAAATTTAAGAGTTTGAACTGCCTGTCTAGAGCATTAAAACAGTGTTTCTCAAATTGGAGGACAATACATTTAAAAAAAAAAAAAAATCTTAAGAAAAATTAAATGTAATCTGTCAAACATTTGAAAATAAATGTTAATTTTAGAGTCATTTCCAACTTGTTTTTACACCTTTGTTTGAAAAAAAAAAATGCCAGAAGTGACATGCACCCATGACGGAAATCAACCAATGTGGGGTGAAATTAGCTCTCCGCATTTGACCCATCAACTGAGAGAGAGGCGAGCAGCTAACATGGTGCATATTTTCATTTCAGTTAAACAGTAGTTACATAAATTAATTACAATTGTATGGCAGTTAATGCTAAAATGTTACTTAGAAATTGCCTGCATTGTTGAAGGTTTTATAATGCTAACAGTGACCAAAAATAAAGTTTTACAGTGTTTGACCTTATCAATTGTACTCTTAATTCTGCCTCATACCTTGCTGTTGTTTGAATACACATACACACAGAGGGGCTTCTCTTGTTTGTTGATGAAAGCAATCGTCTCATCCACGTTATTTACTGAGAGAATTGGAAGAACTGGACCAAAAAGATCTTGTTGCATGATGGGGTCCGACTCATCCACTTCGGTCAAAATGGTTGGAGCTTTGGACAAAACAAAAACAGTTCAGTCAAATATTTTTGACATGAGACAGGTTTATTTGATGTGGTTGGTCTCTTACCAATATACTTCTCTGCCTCTGTCACTTGTCCACCCAAGGCCACCTTGCCAGATCTCCACAACAAATCTTTCGTACGGTTAAAGACATCCAGATTAACCATGCGGCTGAAGCTGCTGGATTCTCTGGGATCGGTGCCATAGAACCGCATCAGGCAGCACTTGAGTGCCTGGACCAGACGGGTTTTTACATCCGAATGGCACAGGATGTAGTCAGGGGCCACTAAGCTCTGCCCGGAATTGTGAAAGCGGGCCCAGGCAATGCGCTGGGCCGTGGTGGTAATATCACAATGTTGGTCTACATAACATGGGTTCTTCCCATCCAGAACAAGGGTGATAGGTGTCAAACATTGAGCTGCCACTTGAGAAATTCGAATTCCTTCCTCTCTGGATCCTGGATTTTAAAATATAAACGCATTGATTAAATACTGTACGTCATTAATTTATGTATGATTTATTGTGTCACTGCACTTATTCCTACCAGAAAAGAAGACATGATCAAATTTAAGTTCCACAATATCAGTCAAGTCATTGGTGCCTGCAAGAATTACATGGAAGCATTCCTTGAGGAAAACAAGAATTGTAGATCATTAATTTATCATGTATTATTAATCATTTGAATTCCAAAACAAGTTTAGTGTAATGCTGATATACCAAAAATCACAATCCTTTTTTCAGACAAATGGATGAACAGCATGTTAAATACATCCCTGACAACCAGAACTATTACAGAGTAATTTTACAGCTACCGCTAAATGTTCCTGCATGCATGTGATACAACTTCACCACTTCGTTTTAAAGGCACTTAACAACAATACCCCATTTCCCATAATGCAGTTTTTCTTAAAGGGGCAGCCTTGGCCTGTTACACCCGATAAACAACTAACTAGAACAAAGTGGTTAACGTAACAGCAACACACACAAAACAACTCTAAAAGAAAGAAAGAGGGACTCTCATGCTAGTGCTACGCACATTGTCCAAGTATGAGGGGATGAGACGATGGAGAAGTGCTGCTGTGTGAGCTGTGCACACAGAAGGACTGATGATGGCACAGTTACCTATACAAATAAATAATGTGTGTTTTTCAAAATAAAATATGTATAATACACTTGAACGTGTCAATTGCGGATGTGCCGTACCTGCTGCTATGGCGCCCACCAGCGGCACAAGGCACATTTGGACTGGACTGCACCAGGTCCCCATGATCAACACAACCCCCAGGGGCTCGTTTATCACAAGACACTCATCCAGAGTGGTGGACTGAGCCAAGTAGACATGTTCAAAGTTAGTCATGAAAACTGGAACTTATGAGGCAATGAGTCGATCAGCTCAGCGGAAAACACAGCTTAAGCCTTCAACCGTGTAAGGCAACTTACATGTTAATCTTCTTTGACAAAAGTAAATCTTTGTAGCAGTTTGATGGAATGTTTCCCACCAAAAGGTTATGTAAATCGTTTGTAATCCCAACAATGTTTTTCCATAATAACAAAACAGTCTCACCAGGTTTCTTTCCACCTGCTGTGGCTGCATCCACTTCCTGAGGTTGCCAATGGCATGAAGAGCCTCATTTTTAACAGGAATCAACTCTGACACAACAGTCTCAAATCGTGGCTAGTTCAAGACGGGAGATTTTAAAAAGTGAATTAAAAGACAGCACTTTTTTTTTTTTTTTTTTTTTAAAGGGGACGTTAACCCAAACATTTCCATGACAATATGTTTTATGCACCCCCACTAGTCTAAACACGCTATTCGAATTAACATTTTGTTTGTGGAATATTAATTAAGCAGCAAAATTCACCTATTTTTATCCATCCGGAGGGGGGGGGGGGGGGGGCATTTGCTGTCAACTGAAAATGACATCACAGTTGCTCAGGGAACGACCAATCATTCCACAACTGTTTTCAGAGTTTGGTCATGTGATGTTTGAAAGCTATGTTGTGATTGGTCATTACCTAATCTTTGAGCATACTGTGGTATCATTTTTAGTAGACAGCGAGTGGCAAAATGGCCGCCCTCGGAGATTGATTAATATTATTCAGAATACTAAATTTGGACTAGTAGGGCTACATTTAACATATTGTTGTAAAGAACATTTGATGTTGACATCCACTTTAACAATGATGATGATGGTGACGACAACAATGCTAATAATAATAATAATTTCAACTGCTCACCTTGTGAAGATCCCTTCCAAGAACATCCACAAAGTCACACTCATGTTCCTCCAGCATTCGCACCACAGCCTCAAGCTGGGCCAGCCTAAAGTTCTCCTTGATGCTGCGCCTGGCCTGGAAGGACACCCGG
Organism: Vanacampus margaritifer; assembly: GCF_051991255.1. Classification (NCBI taxonomy): domain Eukaryota; kingdom Metazoa; phylum Chordata; class Actinopteri; order Syngnathiformes; family Syngnathidae; genus Vanacampus; species Vanacampus margaritifer. Next base: position 15,298,475 of record NC_135434.1, on the reverse strand, counting down.
GCTCTCTTCAGCAGATCCTCGTACAGCAGAGGGTACGTCTTCAAGCATGGCTCGCCGAGCCTGGTCCTTCAACATCCAAAAACCAGTTAAAATCTCCAAACCACTTATTAGTAAACACTTCCTTCAGGCTACAGTGATCCACTCTACCTTCTGCATGTTAAACGGCCATTCCTTTGACATGCAGAGCAAACCTTTCCCTTTGCACTCATGTCTATTTTAGAAAGCTCTCCAGTGCTGGACTTCCTCATTGTAACTGCTAAGCTTGTGAAGTAAAAGCCCTGAAAATCCTAATAAAGCCCTCCAGCTAGTCAGGTGACGCACACAACAAAAGGTCAGCATCACATGCATCATACTCACCCACCAACAAACCGACGGAGGAATTAAACCTTAAACTCACCTTCGTAGAGATCTAAACCAGTTGGCAGGAGATGGGCTGCTCATGGTGTTATTTCTAAGATCTGTGGGTCTCTCATGAAGTGTGCCACAATGCAGCGGACTGAGGTGGATGTGTGCATTCACAGCATAATCCGCCACATTATTCAGGAAAAGCTCCTATCGTGCTTTTCAGGAGTCATTCTCAATCCAACATCGTCCTGTTTTTAGATTTAGGTGTGTTTGCTTGCAGTGCTGCTCTCGAAAAACACCAGCTGCTTGCAATCAGCCGTGATTGACTTGAGAAGTGGGGGGGAAAAAAACACTTTGGACTTTGAAGCAAATACTTTATATAACACCAGTGTGCATGATTTAACATGACAAGAAAACATATCTTACATACATGGACAAATTTTACACAAGAATCGCTCTTTGTACACATTCTATAGTGCAGTCAGTTCGAAAGACACTTTGAAGACAATTTGACTCTCACATGAAGGGGAAACACTGTCTCTGGGGGCGTACTTGCACTCAAAGTGGGTTACATTGATATTTTTGACATCATTTGAAATCAATGACTGACCTCATCTTTTATCTCTTGTGAAAACAAACGGCGCTTCTGTATTAAAAATTTAATGTACATATGTATGCGCGTCTCATTAGTATAATGGAAAAAGGTACACTACATTTTTATGTCAACCGGTTCTACACAAAAGCCCTCTAGGGTAAGGAACTGTCTTTGGTCACTTATCGAGGCCACCAAATTCGATCTTTTTATTTAATCGGAGAAGACATTGCAGAATAATAAAGTTTGGTAAAAAAAGAAAAAGAAAATACTTCAATATATATATATTAAAAATATTAATAATAATAAAATAAAATAAAAGACTTACACGATGAAATTCAATTGCGTAGAACAGACTGACATGGAAAACTATAGCCACCATTGTGTGTGTATTCAAAATCAACACTCACAAAAAAGCCAATCGTAGTGCCTTTAGGGTACATTGGTTGGTCACTGGGGTGAGATTATATAAATATATATAAATATATATATATATATATATATATATATATATATATATATATATATATATATATATATATATATATGACCAACTGAGATAATGTAGTTGCACAAGTGTGCACACCCTCATAACCAGGAAGTGGCTGTTTGGAATTAATCACATTTATAATCATGTCAAATGCAGGTCAGCACACACCTGCCACCATTTAATTTTGAAAACGTTTTTTTTTTCTTTTCCATTTGTTTTCTACAGGTTAGAAGCGTGATTAGTATTCAAATAAATTATCTTGGTCTCCTTTAAACAGGGGGTGTGCAGACTTATCCACTGTATATGATGTTGAGGGAGAAAAAATAATTCTGTGAACTAACTCTATTTCTGTAAAGAATGTTTGCCATTTAATCCAAACTGTGTTGTTTTCACACAAGTTGCTGGTTGGTAAGACGGCAAGTCTTGACCAGTGGTAGGTTAATGCTTTTGTTTTTGTTTGCATAATGACAGATTTTGGTTGCGATTTTATGCTTACTTCAACAACTTTTCTTTGAAAGCTGCAATATTGTCTGACTAAGATGTCACTTAGCCTTAAGTTAGCCAACCCAAACACTTTGACGACATTACCACCCAAAGCGACATCAAGCAAGTAGTCCAATTAGGCTGGTGATCCAGTCCATGACATCATGATGAGAGGCTTGTTAGGACAGATAATTCTTCACAACATGGCTTAAGTCCACAGACAGCATCGTCATAGCCTTATGTTGTAGTTGTTATAGTGGTATTACAGTGGTTGGGTTTCGGAGAATAAGCCCAGCCCCTGTTTTTATGGCTTGTTTCCAATATACAACATTATTGGTTTCACTTGTAATAGGTGAATAGGTCAAGGTGAGAGCAAGGGGAAGATGGTGATAACATGAGGCACTCAGCGTTATTGAAAAGGTGTATTGAGCAAAGTTGTGGGTTTCTAGCATGAAGTACAAAACCTCCACCAATTTGAGATGTGACATTTGCAGGCATTTTTGTCACAGATAAAAGATGCAAAAGCAGATGTCAATTCTCTTAAAAAAATAAAAGTAATGGATGTCCAGAAATTCTGGTGCTCCACCACAAATGAAGCATAGCTTAGATCTGTTAATTCACACCATGTTCACAAACGATTAAAAACAAGACCGCCTGTGTCTTTAAGAGGGAGGAAACTTAAGTGAGATCATCAACGCATGATGAGGGAGTCTTCCGTTCTGGAGGCTGGAGACACTGATTTGTCTTCTCCTTGGACAAATTACATTTATGCAACGCAAAACACATTAGGACCCATTTGATACCCTCTCAAAGAAGCTTGGGTACCAAAGTTCAAAATTGTAAGTGTATTAGCAATGCATCACTTGGTTTTCACGCATCGAATGGCTTGCATTGCATCTGTATTGCTTTCCAGTTCTCATGTGGTGGGAGTGTTCGATCTAAGAAATATGATGTTAGGCCTGAGAAACGGAGATCTAGTAACTATAAATGTGGATTTAATGGAGCTAAATACAATACATGACCTTGGATTTCATGTGTGGCACGGGGAGATGCCAATTTCGATTGTGCTGCAAAAACAGCATCTCCCTGACGCTGTAAGGGAGTTAAATAGTAATCCTACAAAAAGGGAGTTTGTTGTCCTTCACGACTCCTCTACGTTGTGGAAACTTCCTCAGACACGATAGGTTCCCCATGTACCTAAAACCTTTAGCTTGGGTCAGGCGGCTTCCTCCTGTGAAGATTGTCCAACACTTCTGCATTACGAAAGCTCAAAGCCGGTGTTCATACTGATGGCGTAGCGCAGCTTGTCACGCAAGATGCTCTTCTTGCTGTAGTTGGGCAGCTTGAGCAGGTTGAAGCATGTGGAGGAAGTGGGCAGTCTACCACCAGGTTCTTTTTTACGGATTGTGAAAAAGCCTCTGAGGACGCTGCCGAGGGTGTCCCCCGTGTCCTGGCCACAGGAAGTTGCAGGTTAGAAAGACGGAAGACAAAAAACGGATATACATCGTAGCTATTTTACTACACATTCAGAACCTGTGCATCATTATTTGCGATATTAACAAATGATGATATACTAAGGATTGGACAGTTGCTACAAATCCAGCTAATACCCATTTCTCTCCTTTCTGAACCAGAGAAACATTAAGAATTCTACGCTAAAATTTAAAGTGTAGAAGCCCCTCATCTACAACATGACTGTCTTATGCACATTTGTGCATAATTGGCTATGAATTTTGTATTGAAACATGACAACTGTATGTAATCAGATTACAGGTACATTTATATATATATATATATATGAAAAAAAAAAAGATTATTTCATCAGGATTACTATTTCTACGATGAGAGACACCGCTGTTGTGTCAGGTTGATGTGGTGTCTCCCACACCGACAAACATACTTTGCTTGCTGAAGGACCGATTTATCTTTAACAAAGAAAAAGTTTGATCTGAGAGTCCCGCGGCATGCTACAATGAGCTTCTTGCTAGCTGCCGCTACACCATAATGTGAGTTACACCCTCCGAACAAATCTCCCTCCCACCAATTCATTATTCAAACACCATACACCAGGGGTGGCCAAGTTTGGTCCTCGAGAGCCCCTATCCAGCCTGTTTTCCATGTTTCTCACCACTAACACACCTGATTCATGATCAGGATCGTTATCAGGCTTCTGCAAAGCTTGCTGATGAGCTGATCATTAGATTCAGCTGCGCTGAAGGAGAGCGACATGGAAAACAGGCTGGATAGTGGCTCTCGAGGACCAAACTTGGCCACTCCTGACATACACAATATACACGGCTAAACTCGTGACTGGGATAAAAGTTAATTTTGCAGCTGGTGGTCATCCTCTTATTAGTGTGTGCGTGCGTGTGGGTGAAATAAGCTAACATGGGAAATGTTGCTTTCAAAAGCCTAATTTGTCCCTTTTCTCCCCATTCCACATTACAGCTACAACAGCTTTGTTAACAAACAAAGCTTTACTTTACCTCATTGGATAACTATCTATCTATCTATCTACCTATCTACCATCCATCCATCCATGAGGTGTGGTTGCTTTCAGTGACAGTTCGAAAACAGCATATCAATCAATCAATCTATTCATGCATTTTAATGGGCGTCAACTATACAAGGATTTTTGCCATGGTGGTATTTATTTCTATTTTTATTCATGAGCATACTTGGTATTGGAGTAATCCAAAGTAATCAAGTTACATTACTTTAGCATCATGGTACTTGGATTACGTTACCAACTACATTTTTTAGCAGGTAACTTGTAACTATAACGGAATACATTTTAAAAGTAACCCTTCCCAACCCTGACTGTAAATAATACCGTGCAACAGTCTCACCTGATCATCTGACACTTCCACACAACGGATTGAAAAAGGTGGCTTGAGGTAGGCAAAACCTAGGAGAGGAGGTCTTGAGCAGCTGGTAACAAACTACACAAGAGTAAAATGAGTTTGGAGACAAAGCATGATACAAATGGAAAAGACTAGAAATGAGCATACTTTGAGGAACATGGCCCTCTCCTCAGACGTGAAATCGCTGGACAAGATGTCCCACAGCCAGATGATGACGCGATGGCTGCTATGAAAACCTCCATAGTAGACTGTGTGCTTCCTAAATCATACAGCATGGCAGCGATTTAGAGAAGGAACAAACCTCACACTTTTACATTGATCGCACAACACTTTCAGAAGACCTGAAATGGATGGAGGGTGAAGATAAATACATACTTGAGGTCATCCAAGTCAATTTCCGCATTGTCCCCCGAGACCAGACGCTGAACCTCAGGTGTCGAAAACATGTGCAACCATTCCGGGTTGATGATGCTGCGGAAGCCTCGGATGAAAGCTGCCGTTTGCTCCTTAATCTGAGTGTGCATCCGGAAGTGAGCCATGAGGTGGATGTAGCTGAACCTGCAACAGCAAATGAGTCAAATTAGAATCAATGCGGTTTACATTTTTAAACCTTGATAATGATCAACATACTTATTTTCATTGGTGACTGGCATGGTCTTCCCTCCAGGTATCAACTCATGACAAACGAGCTGTATGGAAAAATATAGCGATTTATTGTGGATAAGGCATACAAATTGAGATTCATTCAAAATTCTCAGGAAAAAAAAAATACATATATATATATATATTTTTTTTATTTTATTTTTTCCCCAATCAACAGGTGCTGTTATGAGAGTTAAGAGCATTTTTTTTTTTTAAACATATCAATATTTCACTGATTATCATATTTTTCCACACAATTTTATGAAGACTAAAGTTTGACTCTCTGGAATAAATTTGACAAATTTCAATAATTTCTTATTGGGATGTTTTAATTAATCTAAAAAAAATGGAGTTCTACCAGCATCTAAAAACATATTTTGTACACCCTAAGAATTATTGATTAGTTTCTGGGGATAGACCGATTCGGCTGGGCCAATTATTGGTGCAGATTTTGGGGATTTTCATGAATATCAGTATCAGCCTTTTTTAAATATCTGACGGTCGATAGAAAATCAATTCAAAACTGTGTTTACCTCAGGGAACAATTTCTTTAAATTTTCAAGATTTTTACAAGCGATGCTGCTGATCTTGGGAACTCTACTCCTTTTGTTTTTGTTTGAAATTTAAACAAAGATTAAGATAAGTTATTAAATTAGTTTAGTTATTAAGTTTAAAATGTCAGTATTTTGAACATTTTGGGGAAAATTATTTACCGTAGAAAACTATAGGGCGCTTACTTGTTTAAGTTTTCATTAAACTTTTGAAGACATACTGAACGTATTGCTAGAATTGTATAACAAATAAGTCTTATTATCTAAGATTTTGTTTAGAATTTATTTTATGCCAATTTGTTCGCCCTTTTACTGAAAAGAAATCTTGGCTCCTATCAGTTATTGGCCTTTTTGACTACTAATAATCAGTATCGGGGGAAAAAAAAACATTGGTTTATCTCTATTTGAGTCCTTACCTGTCCCATAACATCTTCATCATAGGATAATGAGAGTCCCAGATCCCCCACATCTCCATCATAGCGCTGTAAAACATGCATACAAATATTAAGTATCATGTAGAGAGTAATCTACAGCATGTGTGTGTGTGTGTGGGGGGGGGGGGTACAAATGTATCAAATGACAATACAATTTTTAGTAAACCTTAATGGAGGTGAGGTTCTTGTAAAATTCTGAATCCAACGAGGGCAGCTCGTCAATGGAGCTGTAGAACGTGCTGTGGTGATGACCCAGCACTTGACTGAGGAAGAAGGAGGCAAAGGGGACATCCACCACGATGCCCTAAAACACACGCCAAAGATTGCAATGTCACACATTGTTCCAGAATGAGCGCCAAGCATTTCACAAATACCTCATATATGGCTTTCCCTAACATCTTCCCCACAAACTCAAAAAGCTGCAGATGGTTCTCGTGGATGTAAGAAGTAGGTGAAGGATACAGCCTCTCATTTCCACTCGTGGTCTGAGAAGAATACAAACAAAGCAGAATCAGAATTTAAATGTTTTTGTGTGTGTGTTTTTTTAATGAATGAGTTACCTTGAATAGGTTGAGAGCAGGGTTGAACACTTTCTTAATGATCTCTTCTAGAAACTCTTTAAACACACCATCTTGATCGATACCCGCTTCATCCACTCCCAGGTCATTCACAAATTTCACACGAATGACGCCTTTTATGGAATTCACAGGTAAACGGCGGAGTTGATCGTAGCCATCCTAACATGTGGGACACGCATGAATAGAAACTGCAGCAACATTTGCCATCAGCCATCTGATTGATTTGTGTTCGTACCTCCAACATGCGTGAGCGACGAATGGTAATATGGGTGACATGCGGAGAGGCGGAGCTGGTTTCTATTAAGCCAAGACTCTCTTTTTCCTTAGTGACGATGTTCCGAAACAGCAGCACCCTCTGAAATGACCAGAGTAAGAAATTGAATACCTTCAGAAACAAAAAAAATATTCTGTAATTGCTTAAATGTTGTCAAGATCCAAGCATTACCTTTTCTTTTCATTATCATTTGTATTTTAGTTAGAAGACACAGTACAGAGTATAAAGGCTCAACTTCTTTGGCTTCCGTCATTACGTTTGAACAACATGTGCTATAGGACATAATAACTTGTGTTGCTAGCTTTTTAAAGGGGAAGCCAACCTTAAACATTTCTTGACAATAATATGTTACATGTGACCTCACAAGTCTAAACATGACATTCTGATTAATATTACATTTGTGGAATATGAGTTATGCAGCAAAATCCAGCCGTTTTTATCCATCTCGGGGGCGGCCAATCACAGATCACCTGTTTTCTGAATCTGAGCTGTGATTGGTTGTTACCTGAGAGCTGGGCAACTGTGATGTCATTTTTACACGACAGCAAGTGGCAAAATGGCCACCTTCTGATATTGATAAAAACTGCTGGATTCTGCTGGTTGTCTCATAATCCACAAATGTAATATTAATCAGAATGTCGTGTTTAGACTAGTGAGGTCACATAGAACATATTATTTATTTATTTTTTAAATTGGGGGGGGGGGCTTCTAATTCACTGCCATTGACAGCTATAGTCATCAAAAATTCATTTTAACTGTTTATATTACTTTAACATTTCTTTTCCATTTTTTGTTAACAAGAGTATGAAAACTTTGATTCTTTTGTACATTTAGAAAAGGTATCAAATTTGTGATTAATCGTGAGTTAACTAGTGAAGTCCTGCGATTAATTACAATGACAAATTTTAATGGCCTGATGCCCCTAAATTTTAATAATCTTTTCTTTAAAAAAAAAAAATATATATATATATATATATATATATATATATATATATATATATATTTTTTTTTTATTATCTTTTTTTTGTTAGAAAAGATTATTAAAAATTAGGGGCGTCAGGCGATTACAATTTTTAATCGTAATTAATTGCATGACTTCACTAGTGAACTCACGATTAATCAGAAATTTTATATCTGTTCTAATACCCCCAAAAATTCTAGGTTTTCATACTCTTGTTAACAAAAGTGGGAAAAAAAATTTAACTAATAGAAATAGTTCAAATGAATTTTTGACGACTATAGCCTCAATGGCAGTGGATGTTAAACAACAATGGCTATATGTTAAGTAAGTTTTAGTGAAAAGTAAATTTATACAAACTGTAAACTGATTACACTGAGGTGTCGAATTGTTGAAATGTGAAGGTACTATAACAATACAAATAATCTAATAACTCACATTTTTATGAGGAATAACATGTGGTATATATTGCAGTATCAGCTGGGCTCTTTTCTTGCCTTTCTCAAGCTCTTGGAACAACAAGCTGGGTTTTAAGTCCCTGAATGCAACATATGGAAGATGAAAAAGATGAGCGTTCCAAAAATAATCCCCGTTTCAAACAACGAAACACATTCTCAGTTTTGTATTTACTTGCGTAACCAATGGTCATCAAGGGTAAATCTTCGCCTGCAGTCACGTTCGTAGAGCACCATCAACCATCCGTGAACACTGTGGAATAACTCCAGTTTCTCCCCCTTTGCGTTCTCTGTTAGACACACAAGAGTAAATTTAATTAATAGTGTGTGGGGGTTTTTTCAAACTTTTTTTGTTTTTGCATCACAAGTTTTTCTTATAAAACTGAACTTCCAGACAAAAAAAATGTCCATATCCATATGAATGTAACAACAGAAAACTGGATCACTCACCTAAGATACCATCCCATATCATTTTGTACACAAATGTGTTAAGAAATGAGGAGATAGTAATGAGCTCCTCTATTTTGAAGGAGGTCTGTTCTTCGTAGACTTCAATGTCATCCAGGATTCTGGAACATATTGACAACAATTAATAAACATGTGCAATCCAAAACCACGCACTAAAAAAAAACGCAAATAATTACGTAATGAGGTGCCGCGAACAGTCACAGAAGAGCATGAGCATAGCCAGGAGCTGCTTGGACTCTTCGGTGTCATTGTTGAGACACTCCATAAAAAGTTTGAGGCCTCCCTGTGGGCCAAGTTCACAGATAAAAGCCCACAATTTGGGCAGGAGGTCATCGAGGTGTGTCAGACCTGCAACGTAGGAAATGCAACATAGTGACTGTCCCATTATACATCTCCATTTCAACTGGTGGTTGTAACTAACCAGTGAGAATCTGGAGTCTTATTTGCGTCAGTGTGGATAGAGCGGTCTGGTAGAGCACACAAATACTGCACACTTTCTGAACTTCAGCCGAGTCCACCCGCTTTCCCCCGACCGGCTTCAAGATGTTTCGCACAGAAGCGGACTTCTGAAAAGCTCGCTTAAACAGGCCTGTCGGAAGAGGAGAGCAATCGCTTGTTGTGTCCGTTACGTTTGCCATCACATTAAAAGGACAGCTATGGATTCATGACGCACTTTTGACTGGCAGGTTATTTTGCGATGTGCTAGGTTGTGCGGGTGAGGGAGTGGGCTCTTGACTCTCGAGCTTCTTAGAGAGGACGTCGCTGAAGAGGGTCCGGATGACAGGCACGCCCCACAGATATTGCAGCTGCTTGGTGACCAGCGGCATTGATTCGTTAAGACTACAAGAAACGGAGGAGCAAATGGGAATTTTAGCATCTTAAAAGAAAGCTTTCGTAATCTAGTGCAACACTGTAGCTGCATTGAAAACGCTTTTACAGAATTAAATAAAAAAATTTGAATTGAAAAATTCAATTGTATTGAGAAAACTGTCACTTTATTTAAACTGCCGATAGTAAATATTGTTGTTTTTTTGTATAAAACTGCAGTTTACAAGTTACAATTAAAAAATATATATTGTTAAATATTATACTAGTGGTGTCAAAGTTAGTGTGTTAATTTAAAGTCCCTTTAACGGCAGTAATTATTTTAACATGCGATTAAGGACCGCCCCTTACTTGGAAAGTAAATTTAGCAGGAATAAATTTAATAATGATGCATATATTTGTGGAGACTGTGGTCAATTTGTATTTTACCATTTTAAAAATGTGCAGAATTTCAAAAGTTACTTCATGTTAAAGATTAGATAGCTCTTAATATGAGAAGAAAAATGCACTGAGCTTTCACCAATGTCTTACAAATGCAATTATGCCATCGAGTGGCAGAAAAATTACCTCAATACAAATCATTATCAGACTCGTTTTTTACAGTACAGTAAAAAAAAAAAATCATTTTGCCTCAATATTAAAAATAATTTTGAAATTACTGTATCAATGACTAAAAGATGCAGTCATATTGGTATTTGTTTAACATTTTTTTCCACTTTTATGTTAACAAGAGTATAAAAACAATATTTTATTGTACATTTAGAAAAGATCAAATTTGTGATTAATTGTGAGTTAACTAATGAAGTCGTCTGACACCCCTATATTATACATTGTGTGTTGACGCTGCCCCACACACGTTTATAATGATCATTTATATCTATCAAGTCCTAAAATGCATCAATCTAAATAAATGTGAATTTAAGGAAAATAGCTCAAATGTAAAATCGTTGGATCCAGTGTGTGCTGTCTGAAAAAAAAATGGAAGTGTTACAGTTTATTACATTTTCTTCTGCTTTAATTATTTTTTTTATTTGTGTAAAACTATACTGTTATGTATGTGGTACCTCTGATACTAAACCAAAGAAGACAATGGTGAAGACAACAATAGACTTAATTAAAGACCTAACTTGTCAATTGTTATGTTGGTAACAGCTTAAAATATTACGTACAAAGAATTCAAAAGTTTCATGATAGAAACAATTTAACTGGTGGAATGAATGACTTATACTTCTATTACTTCTAATGGGAGAAATTAATTGGAAATCCCGTCAATTAACTAGGTCAAACAACCTCCTGAAATAAAGAGTCTAGGATCCATTGTATTGTAATTTTGCAATAATCATAATATCCATCCATCCACTTTCAATAGCATATGACCTCATTAGATAAGCATGAATGGAATGCCTCTTACCCATAATCTACAGTTTGGGAGAACCAGCCCAGAACTGGGTGCCAGTGGGTGAGGTTAGACTTCTTTTGGGACACATATCGCTGGCAGTAGGACAGCATGTCAGTCAGGTCCTTCACAAAGCGATTGGTCTCTTCCTCTATGATTCGCTCGTTAAGGAAGCCCAAGTGAATCAGATTACCTAAATTAACATGGGCGAAAGGAATAGAATTATACTCTCACCTGTAAAGCATCATATGACTAAACACAATAGCTCAAATACTGTACCAAGTAAGCAGAGTGTGTGGCTTCCCTCAAGACATACACAGATGTCAGAACACTGCTCCTCACGGCTGAGGAACACGATAAACTTCTTTAAAAGGCCATGGGTCTGGATCGAAGTAATGCACTGTTGCAAGACGGGCAACATTAAGTACGTTATCATAACAAGTATGCTATTTATGTTTTCATACCTCTGGAGTGAGCGTACACAGGTGCGAAGTCACAGCTGGAACTGACATGATGTGAATGAGGAAGGATCTGAGCAGGTTGTCTGAGAAGTGAGCAGCGATGACTGGTCTGATATGAGAAAAAAACAAACGGAGCAGAAACAAACTGATATCAATCTAAGGCTGCACAATTAATCAAATTGCAAATAGGATCACTATACTGGCTGCCAGGATTATATTAGCCTGGTCCTTTAGGCTATTTGCAACTAAAATAGGGTCTCTGCTGCATTTCTATTTTCTAATCAAGCATTTCTCAACCAGCGGTCAGCCAATCACCAGCAATACTTCATTAGGATATCATGAGATTAAAATACAAGATCATTACTTGTAATTAACAACCATGTTTACAGTACTAATAAAAATAACCATAATTATCACTTTGGCCATAATTGCACAATCAATTTGTCTTCCCCCCCCCCCTTCAAACAGCAACTACCTTCATTTCATTTGACCTCACTCACCTTAGCGACAGAGTAAAAATAGCTGTTAAAGTGCCTTTTGAGAGAGCTGGTTTCGAACGAGCCAAGCCGTTGGTTAGCAAAATCTAAAAAAGAGAGAAATATGTCCTTAATGGCAGCTAGCAAAATTGTATAGGCAAAAACTGTGTCAAAATTTAGTAATGAAAGAAATTAATAAATTAGAATGTATACCATTACTGGTACACTTGCACAAGATAATGAAATCCAGTAAAGGAACTAAATAAAAAATAACTACACTCTGCCTTTAAAAAGGCTCAGTCATGCAGTTTTGATTAAGACACTTGGAGATGTATTAATCCAAAAATATATGGTACGACTTTCTAATATTTTTTTTACATACCGGTATATTTTGTTGACACTTTGTATAGTCTTAAGAAACGATGTCAGGTAGTGAGCAAATATTTAGAAATTCTGTAGTTTTTCAAAATTGTGGACACATATTTCATTTCTTTGCGTAGATGTACCAAATGCTGATAGGGAGTAAATTCTGTATGTGATATAGAACCTGTAGTGTTGAATAGAATCCCTTCTGATTGAGATAACCCATGATATTCTCACAGATTCTCATCAAAGCAGGTCGGAGAGCTTCTCCTAAAACAAAGAGGAGAGGAAAACATTTTATGCCTGATATTACCACATCAAACAATATTGCTCGCGTGGCTCCTGACCTACCCTTCCCTCTCACAATTCGCCACGTTGATGTGTCTGTGAATGTGACCAGCATGGTGAGGTACAGCGTTACCAATTTGTTGTCCTGCATTATATCAGGCTGGGAATCATAAAACAAATACGTCATGAGACCTAAAATCTTCAATATTGTGCATACTGATTTTCAAGCCTTGACTAACCTTTAAGTTTTTCAGTAGTTGACAACAGGTCCATAGCACATCTTTAATCTGTTTTAGCCAAGGGATTGTGAGATCTTTGGACAGTGCCAAGGACACATACCAGACCTGAGAGCCAAAAGTGAAAACAATAAATATGACGTAAACGCACATGTCAAGTTGTTTGGCAAGGAAATTAACATACTTACTTTTGGCTCGTTTTCAACTTCCATGCTGGCAAGAATGGCCCTACAGAGCTTTTCAAACCTCTATCCAAAAAGCAGAAATAAAGATAAAAAATAGCCCACAACATCTGCCACAACTTGAATGACAACTCGGTGAAAATAGATTCAACGTGGGATTCTGATTTCAGATAATAATGCTTATTTGTATTTTTGTATTTTTTATTAATATGTCATTTGCATCAGTGTAAGACTGCACAACATCAAGAGTCGTTTCGAGTAGTTGGTCAAATTAGGTCATTCAAATATTAGAAATCACCTTCATTATCACGCATTGCAGTTCTACATTACAAGCTACAATAGTATTAATAAATCAATCACACAAAATAAAAACTAAACTAAATATGTGATGTGTATATAATTTTGTGGCTGGTTAGTAGTGGTCACTGTATATAATAGTCTTCAATAAGAAAAAACACAAAATTAGTCCAAACCTAGAAAAATAAACAATATTGTTCTTGGTTGCACTCACCATCTTATCCTCCGAGTGGAAAATGAATAGTAATTTACGAGCAATTTTAAAAATCGAAAGTGCATTTCTTTTTGATGTTGCAGCAGAGGACTCAAAATAGTCATCAACATCTTTCCTGGTGAAACAAAAACATGCCAATATTCAATTGATGCAGAAGATACATTGGTGAAGCAGTGTTTGTTTTGCAAGAAGACAATATAGTAAGAAGAACCTTATCTGTTTCTGGAGTCTGCAGCGGCATAGAAATCGTCTGACCAGGGCTTGGATGAGGACTGCTGCTCTCTCCTTCTCCTTCTGCCCTTTCCTCTCCTCTCTGGCCTGCCTGGCTTTATCCAGGAATTCAGACTTCGAGCTTTGAGGCGCACTAAACATTGTGCACCCTAAGGAAGAGGACATTTAATTGCTTACATTCTGTGCCATATCGCACGCGGTGCTGTTGAAGTATAGATGTTGATATCACCCCACAACACTTACCTGCACTGAACAGAAGTTCCCGTGATAAGATCTTATATGTGCCAGAAGGCTCACCTGGTGCTATACTTCCATAGTGGTGTTTTTGTCTTCGGGTTCCCAGCAGCAGCAAAAGCTGATCAACAATGTGGACTAACTCGTCATCTCTGGATAAACGCGCAACACACTGATAACGGAGCTCAGATAGTTAGCATCCACGGCTAGTTCCAGGCAAGTCTGCATAAATATCGTCTCACAGTTGAGCTTCTCACTTTGTTTTCTTGATCATTACCATCACTTCAAGATTACGGTTAATCCGTTGCCGATGACAGGCTCAGAAACATGAGCTGCATATCATTTTAACATGTAAACAATGAGAGGAGAGCCGAACACGACCCGAAACCATTAATCTACGGTGTCGCATTGAATTATTTCCGGGTGGCACTACGCATAATTCAGATGTAATATTTACCTACTACATACAGCGTAATGTGCAAAAAAATATATATCACACTGATAATACTAAAATTCATCTCAGTTTATCGGGTGGTGAATTAACTTTTAGATTAGCGTGGTACGTGAGAGGACATTATTCCTGTTACTCCTCCATAGCAGAAATGTTTTGACATGTTTTGAGAGGTGTTTTTGACGATACAATTTAAGAAATGTTTTGAATTGGAGTGCTGTGTCGTAACTAATTACACGTTTGTCTTGATGGTAAATGTAAATTGTTTACGACGTTACAACCCAAAATAATGTGTCCCTTTAAGGAGTACAACAGAATGTTGACGTCATTTTCAACTGCGTAGATATGGACCGGAAGGAAGTGCGTAAAAGCTGACGTAGGTTAGCAAGCTACATTTTCCAAGTCTGCCGTGGCTTCTATGGTAAATATGATACTCTTTTCATTGTAAATCCTCTCACAACGCCGCTGCTAGCTTTGTGTAGGGAACGCAATATCAATTCTGATTGTTATTATGGATCCCCCCCCCCTTGTGTGAGCTTTTACATAGCATTTAAATAGCCACAAGCTAGCGCGTTAGCCCTAATCAAATCACTTCATGATTTAATTGTTGGACCAACCCGAAGCGCTTATTCCGATCACTAAAACAACAGGCAATCTGTGATATAGTCTTTAATTCACCACATTTTCCGTTCTTCGCAAAAATGTGTGTTTTGTTTTTGTTTTTAATCGAAACTAGACTAACCGTGAACGGAATGAGGAAAGGGAAATGAAGACTTGAGAATACCTGTAGTAGCCACAAAACCTAATTAAGACATGGGCAAGTCAGGTCTTAATTGTAAATCCTCTACAAAGAGATGGAATACACAGTTTTGTTTGGGAATTTAAAAAACGGACACTATTGCTGCTACTGCATTACTCTTTTGGCCATGATTGTTTATGCACATTTGAATTGGTTATGTGTCATTATTCCGTCACCTCTTACAAACACCCAAATTAATATCTATATGATCTTCATCTAATTGAACGTTTTAATTTTTCTAAAGAGTGCTTGGACTATTGGCAAAATACTCTTTGGCCAGAGGAAACCAAAGTGGAATGTTTGGGCGGAACACACAATGACGTGTGGTAGAAAAATGGCACAGCATTACCAACATCAAAATTTTGTCCCGACTGTAAAGCGTGGTGGTGGATGCAGCATCATGGCATGGGCGTGATGGGAAAAATAAATTTATAAGCTTATCAAGATATTTCGTAGACAAACTTGAGGCCATCTGTCCATCAATTTCAAGCTCCAAAGAGGAAGGGTGTTGCAATAGGACAGTGACCTAAAACGCTGAAGCAAATCAACAGCAGAATGGTTTCAGAAGAAGAATCATGCTGTTTCCTCACACTGTATAAGGGTGAGGCACATCAGAAACAGGAAGTAGCCTATGGAACGTAAACAAACAGTGACTGCGAAGTCGCTACTTGCGTGTTCTTTTGTGTCTTCATCGGCAACTTCATGCAGTCTCTTCAGAACAGTGACTGTGAGTATTGCATAATGTTTCCATGTTAATGCAATATAATATGCATGCCGTTTAATTACATTTGACGATGTTTGTGAAATTTAGATAATCGTGTGTGATGTGTCTTATTCGTAATGGCCTCTTTCTTTTCTTTCATCCACTTTTTCTATTATAGTTTCACTCCAATTCATTGTTGTTAATAAAGGGGCAAGGACGCTCATCTTTCCTGGCTCATGAAAAGGAGTCTCAACGTTGTTAATACTTGGAAACACAACACCTTGAGAGGGCAGTGCAACCACGATTGTTCTTTGTGGTTGTGTTCCAGGAAGAGATGTCAGGAGAGAGTGCTGTGAGCTCGGCAGTGCCGGCAGCAACAACCCGGACCACATCCTTTAAAGGTTCCAGCCCCAGCTCGAAATATGTGAAGTTAAATGTGGGCGGGGCCCTGTACTACACAACAATGCAGACTCTGACCAAGCAAGACACCATGCTTAAAGCCATGTTCAGTGGCAGGATGGAGGTCCTCACTGACAGCGAAGGTGAGCTGCTCAGAAAATACATGCCTACAAGCAGGGTTGGGAGGGTTACTTTTAAAATGTAATCCATTACAGTTACAAGTTACCTGCTAAAAAATGTAGTTAGTAACGTAATCCAAGTACCATAATATTAAAGTCATGTTACTGGATTACTTTTGGATTACTCCAAAATTGAGTATGCTCATGAAGACAAAATAAAAATAAATATCACCACAATATATATTCTATACAATGTGCCCCTGCTATTTGCAGGTGATAGGGACCCGCAGCCTACAAATAGCAAAAATCCTTGTCTAATTAAAAAGCATGTAGGCTATTGATTGATTGATTGAAGGCCATATACTGTTTTCGAACTGTCACTAAAAGCAACCACACCTCATAGATAGATAGATAGATAGATGGATAGTCATCCAATGAGGGTGACCATGTGTGACATCAACTGCAAAATGAACTTTTATCCCAGTCACAAGTTTAGCCGTGTATATGTTGTATATGATGTTTAAATAGTGAATTGGTGGGAGGAAGATTTGTTTGAAAAGTGTAAGTCACATTATGGTTGTAGGCTAGCGGGCTAGCTAGCAAAAAGCTACAGCGTGTAGCATGCCGCTGGACTCTTAGCTCAAACTTTCGCTCAGAGTAAGTTCCAATGAATACCGGTCGCCATTTCCTCCTCCCGTCCGTGAAGCTTTTTCAAACTGCCCGTGTGTGGAGGACACGACTAGTCAGTTCGTTCGTACCTCCCCGACATGTAGCAACGGTCCCGCTCTCTCGCTCTCTGTCCTTCTGTCTTTGTCTCTCTCGCTCTCTGTCTCTCTCTCTCTCACTATGTCTCCCTCGCACTCTCTCTCTCTCTCATCGTAGAAATTGTAATCCCCATTTTAAATAAATGTACCTGTAATCTGATTACATGTTTTTTCCTCCATTACAGTTAAAAAAAAAATTGCAATCTGATTACGTAACGGTGGTACATGTATTCCGTTACTCCCCAAGCCTGCCAACAAGTGCATGAACTAGAAAAGTGTTCTGGGCCAAAAAAAGAAAAAATCATCCATACAATCTTATAAAGCATTTCAGTAGTAGAGTATTTTAAAGTGACCACCAAGACTGACAGATCTGGAATACAGTACTCAAAATAGTCAAGTACAGGGTAATAGAGGAGTAAATTTTGCACTTAGCAAAGTGTACACAACAGAGGTTATTACACCAAATCATTATTAACCAAAAACATTTGTACATTCTACATAGAATATAGAGCAGTGGTGTCCAAACTCGGTCCTCGGGGGCCGGTAGTCCTGCAGGTTTTGGAGGTTTCCCTGCTCCAACGCACCTGTTTCAATCAACAGGATTGTTATCAGGCTTAGTAGAGCTTGCTGATGAGCTTCAGCTGTGTTGGAGGAGAGAAATATCCAAAACCTGCGGGACTACCGGCCCCCGAGGACCGAGTTTGGACACCACTGATATAGAGTATGGGCTCTAATCTAAGAGTCAAAGTCAATACAATGGACTCCCCAAAGTTGGACACAATCTGTTCCGGGATGCTGGTTGACAAAGACAATACAACACATGAAATGTTCAATGAAGGACAGCATTTGCCAAAGTGACTTAGCAGTGCTTCAATCCAATGAAAATTGACTTTGTAACACAGCGTTTGATTTATAATTTTTTTATCTTTTTGTAAAGGTTGGATTTTGATTGATCGCTGTGGCAAACACTTTGGGACGATCCTCAACTACCTGCGAGATGGAGCCGTGCCGTTGCCAGACAGCCGGCGGGAAACCGAGGAACTGCTTGCAGAAGCCAAGTATTATCTTGTCCAAGGTCTCGCCGATGAATGCACGGCTGCCTTGCAGGTACATTACTTCCTGTTACACAGTTCACTGCAGACATTGGCCAATACACTATTTTTGTTTTTTTTAATCCTTCCATAACGACAATGACATCTTAAATGGTATTGCACTTCTATTGTTTTCATATATTCACGTGTTTGGCCAGGCGGTGCTCTTAACTTGACATGTTTACGCTAAAAGTGTTATGTTGTTATTTTTTTGTCCTGCAGAACAAAGAAACATATGAGCCTCTATGTAAAGTGCCTCTGATGACATCATCCAAAGAGGAGCAGAAACTGATTGCGACTTCAAATAAGGTGTCTAGCATAATAGTGTTCCAAATCACAACTTTTTTGCCGTTTACTTTAACCATATTTCCGTTTCTTCCCAGCCTACAGTCAAACTGCTGTATAACAGAAGCAATAACAAATATTCCTACACCAGGTGAAGCCTTCTCCAATTTTGAGGCTCTTGACACTTCCATAGGGGCGTGATTTATGATTCAAACTGGCTATATATTATGTAAGAGCTTGCTGTTTCTCTCCCCCTCAGCAATTCAGACGACAACATGCTGAAAAATATTGAGTTGTTTGACAAGCTGTCGCTGCGGTTCAATGGCCGTGTCCTCTTCATCAAAGACGTGATCGGGGATGAGATCTGCTGCTGGTCCTTCTACGGGCAAGGCCGTAAGATAGCTGAAGTGTGCTGCACCTCCATCGTTTATGCCACCGAAAAGAAGCAGACGAAGGTGAATAGTTTGCACACTTGTAGACCATTTTCTCCATGATGTTGCAAGTACTTTCATGTCATTTGAGCAAAGCAGAACAGTTGAGAAATCAGGCTAAATGGCTTGATTAGATGATTTTAGCATTCTTCTCTCCTGCTATAGTAGTTTATGTGAAATGTAAGAAAAAGTTCGACAGGCAAGTTGATTCAAAAATAAACATGGAATTTTACATATTTAACATGATTATAGAGGGACTGGCTAATTAATTTTTTTCTTGCTTGGATTATTGGCATAAACGTGCTCTTTTGACTGTGAAATGGATAGGCAAGGCACACAATGGATAGAATGCTATATAGCTGATGCTAGCTAGCAGCTAACATTATTGTTTGAAAATTACTCAAGGACAACCAACCATCAGAATACTCTTGTTGTCATTGCACAATATGGAACATAGTTACAAACCATACAAGAGACATAAAAAAAAAACTGAACAGCCACGGCGGCTTGCCAAAACACATTGTCTAGTTGTGAAGTTCTTCTCATCGTTTTCAGAAGAAATCGTTGCAAATCAATAACTTTCTGCCACCCGGAAGTACCTGATGCTAGTGATGGGTGGGATGAAGCTTCATGAAGATGGTGCTCTTGATTTAACGATAAAAGCTAGTGCAATGGAAATTGATTAAATTTCCATTGCATCTTTTAGCCAAGAGTGCCATCTAGAGGAGTCAAATAATACTACAAGTGCTTCATTTGTCCATCACTACCTGATGAACAAAAGGTTCTGTTGTCTCTAATCTTTTATTTCCCATTGCATGTGTGTACAAGGTGGAGTTCCCTGAAGCTCGCATCTATGAGGAAACCCTCAATATCCTCCTCTACGAATCCCACGACGGGAGGGGGCCAGACAACGCTCTGCTGGAGGCAACAGGGGGCGCTGCCGGACGATCCCATCATTTGGACGAGGACGACGAGCGAGAACGAATCGATCGGGTTCGTCGAATCCACATCAAGCGACCTGACGACCGCACACACCACCACCAGTGACCTCCCACTCATCTTTGCTGAGGCCTTGCACCGCACCGCACCCGTGCCTTACACCTTCCCTCAACTGCGCCTCTTACATCCATTACCAGGAGACTGTATTCGTGTGCCCACTGTGTCTTCTTTGGTGTGGTCTGACTGACTGACTGCAGTGTTCACTTGTATCACGGTTCCCTTCTGGCGTGCAGAAGTTTATAATCATAGTTGGTTGTTCACAGTAGTTTCATCTAACGTTGTTTGTGTATTTATCACAAGTGGTCCTAAGGAGATCAAGAATTATGATGTAAGCAGCTACAAATGTATCTCATAATCTTTTCTCTCCATCATGTGGCTTTGATTGCTTCACTCGTCATTCGGTGAATGGTCCAAGTGTTAGTCACGAAAAGGCCACAAGATGGCACTGTTTTGTTCTAGGACTTTTTTTTATGTAATTGTTTCAATACACACAGGTGGATAAAATGTTTCCAAATAATCCTTCCATCATCTTTAGTTTAAACACTTTTTCAGTATGTCGGCACCACAAAAAGTTTATTTTCTCTGGCGCCTTGACAATGGAGAGATGCTGAGGTTTGAGTGAAGGAGTGTAACCAGAACCAGAGATCGCTCTGGCAGGAACAGAGTCCTGTCGACATGCTTTTGAACAGGAATAGTAATTGGAAGTTAAGTTTTGCACATTTATGAATTGATATGTGTAACAATCACCCCTAGATTTATTGTACAGAAGTGAACAAAAGTGTTTTATATTTATATATCTCAAATAAATTTTTACCAATGTATAAATTGCTCTTTTTATTTTTTGTATTCTAATCACTAGCAAACACAAAGTTTATACTGTACACATTTCATCCAAAACGTAAGCACAATGTAATATTTGATGGTGTGAATGTAAATTGAATCAGAATATGATGTCATCAATCAAATAGGCCCATCTTAAAGTGCGGAACTCTGAGGTCAAACGTGTATCCTGTGGCCGTGCTGATCCAGCTTTGGGGTCTGTGATGAAATATGCACGGGCCTCTTGTGTGTCTCCTCGGCCCCTCGTGTTACCTCGGCCTGGCCCGAGTGGCAACCTGAAATGACAAGTGTTGCTGATCCCCTGCCGAAAACTCAAAGGCACTGCCATATATGGATCAACGGGTCGTCACGACAATGTCAACGCACCACCATGAGGTGTCCATTCTTGGCCTTGTACACGTTGGGCTCCGGGCCTGTGCTGAATTCTACCACGCTCTCTTTTCCAGCCTGGATTTCGATCTTGATGCTGTGCGCCAATGCAAATGCAAATATTTTGATCAGCATATACATATTGCAAGGCTTGGGGAGTAACGGAATACATGCACCGCCATTACGTAATCAGATAGCAATTTTTTGTATTCCATTACAGTTACAAGAAAAAACAATCAGATTACAGGTACATTTATTAAAAATGGGGATTAGAGAGAGAGCGAGAGAGAGAGAGAGAGAGAGAGAGAGAGCGCACGACCGCCCGCCCGCCCGCGCGAGTGGGACCATTGCTACATGGCAGGGAGGTGGGAACGAATGAACGAACTGACTAGTCGTGTCCTCCACACGCGGGCAGTTTGAAAAAGCTTCACGGACGGGAGGAGGAAATGGCGACCGGTATTCACTGGAATTTACTCGGAGCGAAAGTTTGAGCTAAGAGTCCAGCGGCATGTTACGCGCTGTAGCTTTTTGCTAGCTAGCCCGCTAGCCTACAATCATAATGTGAGTTACACCTTCCAAACAAATCTTCCTCCCACCAATTCACTATTTAAACATCATACACAACATATACACGGCTAAACTTGTGACTGAGATAAAAGTTAATTTTGCAATTGATGTCATACATCGTCATCCTCATTGGATGACTATCTATCTATCTGTGAGGTGTGGTTGCTTTCAGTGACAGTTCGAAAACAGCATATGGCCTTCAATCAATCAATCAATCAATCAATCAATCAATCGCCCACATGCTTTTTAATTACACAAGGATTTTTGCTATTTGTAGGCTGCCCGGGGCCCTATCACCCGCAAATACCAGGGACACATTGTATAGAATATATATTGTGGTGATATTTATTTTTATTTTGTCTTCATGAGCATACTCATAATTGGAGTAATCCAAAAGTAATCCAGTTACATTACTTTAATATCATGGTACTTGGATTACGTTACTAACTACATTCTTTGGCAGGTAACTTGTAACTGTAATGGATTACATTTTAAAAGTAACCCTGCCAACCCTGCATATTGCATCATTGTGAATCTACTCACCTTCCCTGAAGCACCCTGACCGCATTCTGTTTGTTAGCAATGATGCTGAGTTTGGTCACCAGCTCAAACAAATGATTGCACTGCAGTACAAGATCTCCCTGAAATGAGTCATTTATCAAGTCAGAAGAAGAATTTTGAGCGATTTTAACAAGTTTATTTATGGTGTCTCTGTACCTTTTCTTTGGGGTTCTCACATGTAACATGTAACACAATGATGCTGTCTGTCAAATTGCTGACTGAAATCCCTACAATGGGAGACGGTCTATAAGCTTAAGAGTTGTACAGGAAATCGTAATGGATGATGTGACAATGGCGACCTTTGAGAGCCGTGTAGGAAATCCTCTGTTTGATCCTTGCCTCCTCGACCATGTAGGCCGCCACTTGGGTGCAGATGAGCTGTCGCGGCCTCGTTTTGAAGCCGTTCCTGTCGTATTTAATCATCGGGACGCCGTACTGCAGAAATGCATTTAGGAATGTTTGATGTCACTTTTTTTTCAGGCTGATATGACTCGAGTACCAGTGCTCAACTCACAGACTCAACTAGTACTTTTGATAGGTAGAATAGGGGAAAAAAAAAACATACGCTGAAAATTGCTGGGTCAAAAATAACCCAATATTGATCAGGAATTGGACAGACTTGCTACTTGGGTCAATTTGACACATCTTTAGGTTGTTTTGTTTTAAGTTCTGTTGTTGTTGTTGTTGTTGTTTTTAAACAAAAATTTAGGTTGTTGTGTACCTTGTTGTTTTTAATACAAAAAAATGGAAAGTTGGGTCCAATTGATCCAAGTAGCGGGTCAGTCCAATTTTGACCAATATTTTTTTGTTTTTTACACAGCAGTTTTTTGGGTCAACATATCTCAATATACAAATTTTCCTTAAAAATTCCATGAAAAAATGACAAATTTAAATTTTTTTAATTTCTAATTTCTAGTTCTTGATTGTGGGTGGCCGATACTGGTAGGCTACTCGCTAGGGGTTTGCCAAAAAATAGATTCTCATAAGAATCGCAATTCTCATTTAGTACGATTCAGAATCGATTTTAAATGTCCCAAAATGGATTTTATTTAAATTATTTTATACCGTCTTCCCTTTGTTTGTGTGTGCCTTTATTGGGAGCGCTGTTCATGTTGTACCCGATTTGGCCACTTAGGGGCAGTGTGGTTCCACGCGGTCTGATACATTGTTAAGTTACTACATTAGAGAGTAGAAGTAAAAAGTCACGATCAAGTTATTCCAATAAAAAATGTTTTTTTGCAGCGTGGAGCCGTTCTTTTGAGCGATAAAAGTGCCGCGAGTAGCGCACTGCTTAGCATTAGCGAGTCAGACTGGAGTAGATCATTACGATCCCTTGCACATCTATAAATTGAAGCAAAAATCATTGTCAATCAAAAATCGCTCTTAATCGAAAATCGATTCAGCGTTAAAAAATATATTTTTTACCTTGATGTGCTCATTGCGAATCATTTGCAGGACCCTCACATTGATGTCTTGATCACCTAAAACGATACAAAGTAAGAGTCTGTCCGGAGGCATTTATTTTCTCACCCGCAGAGCGTACTTCCCAATTATTGCATGGAGGCATCAATTATGAGAGGAGGTCTTGTGATATGCTGATGTCTGTTGATTAGTTAACATAATTGTGACTTTGCATTACAATAGGAATTGCTCTTGTGGTGTCATTTTATTGGTTTTGTTTAATAATGCTGTGAAGTCCGAAGTGAGACTACTTATTTCCAGGAAGGTAGTGGTTAGCATGTACTGATTAGTGTGAAGGGCTACCAGTTTGATATTTTGAAATTACCTTTACTTGTATGTCATTATTAATAATTAATGATATTCATCTAAAAAAATAAATAAAACTGAGCATGTTAATGATTTCTCTCAATAATTATCATCAATGATTTAACAAGGTAGGAAACCGATTGATTAATCGAGAATAAGCAACACTTTATTTCTATGAATCTCTGCAAGTGTTCACTGCAAGTGTTAGTGATCACTTCTACAACATCCTAGGAAATCACAGTGTCCACTGTATGACTGGCGAGCGTCTTGGTGGCATCTGCCCTTAAATTAATTTTCTTTTCTTTTCTTAAACATACAGATGAACCAGGTCATTCATTATTTCTGATCAATTTAGGTATAAATAACTGATTAACTTGTTTGTATTTTACTAACCTTTCAATTGTTGTATACTGAGTATTTAATTATTTAAATGTGATTAAAATTGACATTTTAAAATAATGGTAGTGAAAAAACACCGAATTCTATGCAACAAATTATAAGGGGCTCTTAATAATAAATTCTCAGTAGGCCAAATTAAAAAACAGAGCAAGTTGTTGCTCTAAATGACAAGTGCCAAACTCAAGGCCCGGGGGCCTGATCTGGCCTGTAAAATCAAATGATGTGCATTGATGTCATGTTTCTTGCCAAAATAGCAAAATTGCCTTCACTTTTAAAAACGTTGAGAGATTGCATGCATTTTTTTTGTTACGTTTTTACTGGCCTCCGATTTCAAAACTATCAATTTTGTTGTGTATATGAAATGACGGTTCTCAGAAGGAAACTATAACTATGATGTGGCCAGAGACAAAAAAAAAAAATTGGGGGGGGGCTTCCCTACTCAAAACTGGCAACCCGTCCAGCATTTTTAAGTGCTATAGAAAATGTATGGATGGACTTCTAATTGTTTTCATGAGTCAAATTCATATTTTCCGGGACAAACAAAAGTGCAAGTATCTCACTCACTGATTCTGCTTTCCGCAAAAGGTTGGGCAACACTTTGTGGATAACTTTCCTTTTTCCCCTTGAACATGGAGCTGGCAATGAACTTCATTTGAAGCTAGAAAAAAAGGAAACTGCATAACTTCAAAAAAAAAAAAAGAAGAAGCTGTATTCAACATGTTTTATTAATGCGCTACCTGTGTTTTTCTCTGCGGTGTGATCCCTCTTACGTATTTCCGCACCATGAGTCGGTAGTGCAGTTTCCGAAGTATTTCCGACGTCTGGAGCGAGAAGAACGTGCAAAGGTTGAGCGGCACGCAGCCAAATAACACACATTCAATTTGTGCAATCGGTATACCTCGGCCAGCACTTGCGGCGGAGAGAGCCACGTGGTTTTATCCAAAACCGTCTTTGGCAAGTTGTCTTTGAGCCTGTTCAGGTAATTCTGCCTCACAAAGGCCAAATATTCCGAGTTATCTGTGACCTTTGCTTGCCCTCTGGTCATGTAGCCTTTGATGAATCTGAAAATCAAACAGGCCAGATAAAGGTTTCACAATGTGTGTTCTTCTCAGCTTGTTTTCTTACTGTTTAATGACTTTCACAGCCCACGCTCTTTTGTCTCTTTCTTTCCTGGCCTGCACTCCTCTCCAGCACGTCTCAATCTTTGTTGCTGTGGTCGTCAAACATAGGGAAAAAAAGTGATTTATTTATTCATTTATTTATTTTTTAACTGTACCTGCGCGAAATCACTCATGACTTCAGGAAGCGTTTTGTGCACGTACCAGCCTCCTTCTGTTTCCTGAACTCGCCCTTTGCCCGGTAGCCTTTGTATTTGGCCTGGAGTCTTGATGCTGAAATGTAAAAGAAACATTCGTCCATTGTGTACGTGTGATGTGAATAATTTGATTTGCTCTCACCTAATTGATGTTTACACTTTTCAAAAGCATCCTCTGTGGCATACAGCGTTCTTGGATGGCGGATGAATATTTTGGTTCTAAAAAAAAATAAAAAGTAGCGTTAAACATATTTGCCTGTTTAATTTCAACTCTCAAAGTCTATTCAAATGAACATTTAAGACTCTATTTTTGTGACGTTTATCGTGTAACTGCGCGATATTGCGAGTGGAAGAGGTGCACCACTGCACGAGTGGTCACAGCTGACTTCAATCATGGCCAATGACAAATCGAAATCTCTTTTAATTAGCATTAAATGTAGCACGCTAGTCACGCAGAGTCTCCACATGGCGGAATCTCATCCGAGACGTGATGTGAGCACCTGGGTCTCAACCCCCATCGTTCGTGTGCCCAACGGGATGGTTTAAATATAATATAATAATAAAAAAATAATAATAATAATCAAATATTATTAGTTATGTTCGACATAACGTTTTTCCAGACTGATGCCACACTCTAAAAAGAGAAAGAAAAAAAATTGCTTCAATCGATAACCAATTGATTAAACCTAATATATTCACCTGAATTAACTCATTCGCTGCCATTGACGGCTATAGATGTCAAAAATTCATTTGAACTATTTCTATCAGTTTCACATTTTTTCCCCACTTTTGTTAACAAGAGTATGAAAACCTAGGGAAAAAATATATTGTACGTTTAGAACAGATATAAAATTTGTGCTTAATCGTGAGTTAACTATTTAAGTCATGCGATTAATTACAATTTAAAATTTTAATCGTCTGACGCCCCTAATTTTTATAATAATATTTTCTTTTTTGTTTGATTACTTAATTCAACCCAACTCAAGATTAATCACAAATTTTATATCTGTTCTATATGTACAATATAAATAATAATAGAAATAGCTAAAATGATTTTTTTACGTCTATAGCCGTCAATGGCAGTGAATGAGTTAAGTTAATCCAAAGTATTAAATTTAATAAACTCACAATTAATTAAACTTAATATATTCACTTTGGATTAACTTAACTAACTAAGTGATTTTTTAAATATACAGTATATTTAAGTTGGTCAACCATTAAATTTGTAATCTTAAATTAGTTCAACAATTCTCTTTTAAGAGTGCAGTACAAATACTCAACTTGATACGATACCAGCATGTATGTTTAAAGACATTTTTCTCACCTTCCCATTTTGTACTCATTTGGGAGATAGCCCAAATGTTGAACCAGCACCAGCACACCATCAGCAGGTTCTCCACTCCAGTGGGGCCACGTGGCTGGGCACAGAGCTTTATATCTGGTCAGTATAACACATATTTGCATTAGAATAATGTCAACTATACAAAGAATCATAAATTTGTCATAGGCATGATATCCGAGCCTTGGGTTGCTTCGTACCGCTGTAAAAAGACTTCATACTTCCGCCGATAAGCAAAACCAGCACGTCTGACTCTCAAGTGTTGCATCAGACCCAAATATTTGATCTGGTGTCTGATCAGAGCTTCATCAAACTGTCCTGGATAAGAAAAGGAGGCTAAGTGAAAAAATAATAATTTTGAATGTTCTTTTAAAAGGGAAGTCATATTTTGTACAGTCCCCACTAGTCTAAACACTGCATTCTGATTAATATTGTGTTTGTAGAGTATGAATAAACAGCAAAATCCACCCTATTTGATCCAGCTTAGGGGCGGCCATTTTGTCACTTGCTGTCGACTGAAAATGACATCACAGTTGATCAGTGCTCAAGGAAAGACCAATCACGGCTCACGTGTTCTCAGTTTGGTCATGTGACATTCGCAAGCTGAGCCAGGACTGGTCATTACCTCAGCCCTGAGCAGCTGTGACAATTTCAGTCGACAGCAATTGGGAAAAATAAAAATGGGTGGTTTTTGCTGCTTAATTCATATTCCACAAACGCAATATTAATCATAATACCATGTTTAGACTAAAATTCATTTGAACTATTTCTATTAATTTTCCACTTTTTCCACTTGTTAATAAGAGTATGAAACCCTAAAAAACATTTTTTATTGTACATTTAGAACAGATTTAAAATTTGTAGTTAATCATGAGTTAATTATTGAAGTTATTTGATGAATTACAATTGAAAATTTTAATCGCCTGATGCAATTTAAAAAAGAAAAGATCATTAAAAATTAGGGGCGTTAAAAATTTCAATTGTAATTAATCGCATGACTTCACTAGTTAACTCACGATTAATCACACATTTTATATCTGTTCTAAATGTACAATAAAAAAAGTATAGGTTTTCACTCTTAACAAAAGTGAAAAAAAAAACTAATAGAAATAGTTGTACTACCACTTTTGTTAAGAGTGTGAAAACCTAGATTTTTTTAATTGTACATTTAGAACAGATATAACATTTGTGATTAATTGTGAGCCAACTAATGAATCTATGCGATTAATTACGATTAAAAATTTTAATCGAATGACACCCCTCATTTTTAATCTTTTTTTTTTATCACATCAGGCGATTAAAATGTTTAATTATAATTAATCGCATGACTTTAATAATTAACTCATGATCAATCAAACATTTTATATCTGTTCTAAATGTACAATAAAAAAAATTCTAGGTTTTCACACTCTTAACAAAAGTGAAACTAATAGAAATAGTTCAAATGAATTTTCGACGTCTATAGCCGTCAATGGCAGTGAATGAGTTAATAACAGCTTTTAATAAAAGTACCTGGCTTCCTGAACTCATTGGATTTAAGGCAACGTATGTACCAGGCATCTTTGGCCACCAGAATCTCTGTCAGCTTCAGCAGGCTGCTCTTAAACTGGGTGGCCACCTACACACAAAATGCAACTCATAATCCCGAGTCAACAATTGAACTGTCAAGTGCACATGGTTTGAAGATGAGACGTCACACTGCCACTGGCAGTCGTTAGCGAACGTTATCTGAGTGATATAACAGTGTGTTCGACAGTCTGATAGACAACTTACTGTTTCTGGTCTTCGTCTGCTGTCCGGGTTCATGCAGGAGAAGCATTGTCGGACAATGGTGTTTTTTGATTGACATATTAGCTAAGAGGACACAAAAAAGGTTGATTTGACTAATTGAATAATTCATATTATCAAACATCGCTGTTCAAATGTTATGAAGTCATGAGTTCATGGATGTTGTATACTTACATCTTTAATATTTTTATATAAGAGGTCATTATTTTTATCCAGAAAACCTATAAAAGACATTTACCATTTTGGCAGTTAACGCAAAACGATATTGAAATCTTTGATGGCTAGCAGGGAGGTTGATCTTTAATTTACCCACAACACAATAGGTGACCTCTCCGGCATAATGCAAGAGACGAAAATCTCCTCTCTCCAGCGTCCTGCGTGTCTTTTTGTCTGCCAGCTTGTGTCTACACTCCAACAGGAAGAGGATAAGGACAGATTATATCCTTGATAAAGGTTGTGTGTGGGGGGGGTTGAACTCACGAGACAAAGTGAGGGTGATTCCCCATTTTTTCCTCCAGTCTCTCCAGGAAGGTGAGATCTGTAGCCTCTCCTGGCCTCAGACACTCCTCATCCTGCATGTTCAGAATCAGTTGTGTGGAATAATAATGTCCCCCCCAGTAAGGTCAGGATTTGTATGTTTATCACATACCAGGATTGATATAATTCCCCTGTGTCTCTCCTCCACAAGGTCACAGATGATCTTGTTATTGAAGAACTGCACCGGTTCCCACTGAGGAAAACAAAGTGTGTAAGGAAGTCTATTCAATGGTAACGTTCATTTATGTTTAATTTTTGAAGTACCTCGATATCCTCCGCTTCGTATTCCTCCTGCTCTGCCTTGAGCGTGAGCTGGATGAAAAGTTGCTGGAGCTTTTCGTTGCAGTAGTTTATGCAGAACTGCTCAAAACTGAAGGGAAAAGAAACAAGCAAAAGGTAACAACACATGGTCAGAAATTTCTTCTTCATAAACAAACAACAAAGCTCCATGATGCACGAGGTGAATTCATTATTCTTCAATATGATAGCATATGCAACAAATATAGCACATAAAATATCTGTCTGCTTACCTGTTGATATTAAAAACCTCAAAACCATAGATGTCCAAAAGCCCGATGACAGTTTTTCTTGAAGGATCCTGAAATTAAAATGAATGAATCAATAAATAATTTGTCAAAGACATCACATTTTCCCCCCCTTTAGCTCACTGTGTTCTCCATGGACTCATTGATGCTGTTTACCAGCCAGGTGAAGGTATGTCCATAAATGGCCTTGGCCAGGGCATCCCGCACATAGATGGCGTGATCCAGAGTAAACGGACTGAGCACCTTAAGAGAAAGTCAAACACAGTCCAGTATTAATGAGTCAATGTTAACTTTCAATTGTGCAACCTTTCTATTAGGAAGTGATTACTTAGTCACACCTGGTCTGTTTTGGCTTCAATCTTCCTGTATGTTAGACCTTCTCGCAGACTGTGAGCATCAATTCCAAGAAGCTGCAATGATATGTTAATGAAGCAGCTGGACATTATTGGTCATTGTGCTTAAAATCATGTCAATGTTGTGTACGTGTCTTACATTGGAGACCCAGCGTAACTCTGCATTGTTGTTGCTGAGCGTGGCATGACCTTTACTGTCAGGTTCAAACTTAACATTGCCCAGGTGAAGAACACTCGCAACAATCCCAAACAAGTGCTGTACATAATTTGCAAGGCCAATAAAAATGATTACAGTTTTCTTTAACGCTATAAAGCCAAACATATCATATTAAATACAAGACATTTTGAGAGCTCTATTTCACGAGTATGATATTTTTTTCCCCAATTAAAACCCTGCCGTATATGATTTGACACATGCATTTCACAAATAATCCATTAGAGGGCAGTATCACCCAGCTGATGGCTTTTCCATTGTGACAGGATGTATCAAATATGACACAAATCAAAAGTCATATGTGGAAGTAAAAAAAAATAAAAAAAATTAATTCTTAAGGACCAAAATTACTCTATTTACAAAGAATCAGAATTTTATCTCATATATTTCATGGTTCAAGGCTTTATAGGGTTAAATGAAAGTACCAGTGAAAAAGCCTAACTTACATTTGTGTTGATCGCATCGATGTCAATAACTTGAAGTGCATTTTTGACTGTCTTCCAATCATTTTTGTCATTGATGGAAGGCACAATGGCACACTCTCCCTGTTGGATAGTTGACAATTGGCAGAGATATAATAATAATCTATAATGCGCCCATATCAGACATCGCATGCACATACTTGTGTCAAATAACTGTAACGCTGGCAGTCCCTTTCCAGGCCTAGCTGGTGTAGCAGGTCCTCCTCTCCTCCATCCAGGAGCTGGTAGAAAATGTGGAAGTTTCTCTCCCCGTGGTTCTGATGCACCACCCTCGACTTTTCAAGGAGATAGTTTAGGATGTGGCCACCAACTGCATCCCCCTGTTACACAGGAGCCGACAGGTACAGAACGTATAGACTACACTATAAGGATGGTCCGGTGGAGGAATTTTTATAGTATGTAAACGGAGTTAAATATTAATTAAATTGATTTGTGACTAGTTCAGAGCCTTGAAATGGGTGGTGGAAGGACCATGACTACAAGGTGGTCAGAAATTGCAATCAACAGGAATCAATACGGAGACAACAACGGTCCCCTGCAACAGACCATACATTTTATGTTGGTGGAGCACTCATACATTCCCAATAATTCCAATACAGTCCAAATCAAATGTTACACTCCCTTGAATATTGTAACCCTAATATTAATGTTTGTAGGTACATCTTTAACTCATTCACTGCCATTAACGGCTATAAACGTCCAAAATTTATTTGAACTATTTCTATTAGTTAAAAAAAAATTTCCACTTTTGTTAACTTTTAACTTTTTAACTTTTGTATGAAAACCTAGTCTTTTTTTTTTAATAATCTTTTTTTTTATTTTTTAGAAAAGATTATTTAAAATTAGGGGTGTCTGGCAATTAAATTATTAAAAATTAGGGGCGTCAGGCGATTAAAATGTGTAATTGTAATCAATCGCATGACTTCAATAGTTAACTCACGATTAATCACAAATGTTATATCTGTTCTAAATGTACAATACATTTATTTAAGGTTTTCATACTCTTGTTAGCAAAAGTGAAAAAAAAATTAACGATTACAATTTTTTATCGTAGTTAATCGCATGACTTCACTAGTTAACTCTTGATTAATTACAAATGTTATATCTGTTCTAAATGTACAATAAAACATTCTAGGTTTTCATACTCTTGCTAACAAAAGTGGGGAAAAAAATGTTAAACTAATAGAAATAGTTCAAATGAATTTTTGACGTCTATAGCCGTCAATGGCAGTGAATGAGTTAAAGGGGAAGTCAACCACAAAAAATATTCTTGACAATAATATGTTCGAGCCCCACTAGTTCAAATACGGTATTCTGGTTAATATTGTGTTAGTGGAATATGAGTTAAGCAGCAAAATCAAGCAGTTTTTTAAATTAATATCAGAAGGCGGCCAT
Source organism: Vanacampus margaritifer (assembly GCF_051991255.1). Taxonomy (NCBI): domain Eukaryota; kingdom Metazoa; phylum Chordata; class Actinopteri; order Syngnathiformes; family Syngnathidae; genus Vanacampus; species Vanacampus margaritifer. Next base: position 15,265,626 of record NC_135434.1, on the reverse strand, counting down.
TTTGCCACTTGCTGTCGAGTGAGGTCTCAGGTAACAACCAATCACAGCTCACCTTCAGAAAACAGCTGAGCTGTGATTGGTCGTTGCCTGAGCCCTGAGCAACTGTGATGTCATCTTCAGTCGACAGCAAGTAGCAAAATGGCTGCCCCCTGAGATGGATAAAAACGGCTGGATTTTGCTCATATTTCACAAATGTAACATTAATATGAATGTCATGTTTAGATTAGTGAGGTCACATATAACATAATATTGTCAAGAAATGTTGAAGGTTGACCTCCCCTTTAAATCTAAACCCTCTTACCTCACTATCAAACTGAATGTCCATATACTTCCCAAATCGACTTGAGTTGTCATTTTTCAGTGTTTTGGCATTCCCAAAAGCCTGCAGAGAGACACAACTGTATAATTCATACAAGCCTGACCTGTTTTGGGAAATGTCATCACAGCCTAATAGAGCAATTAAATACAACCTCTAGGACAGGGTTGGACATGAGCATCTTGTCCCTGACGGTGTTTAGCAGAGCGGTGCTCGGACAGCTGACGGCATAATATTGCAAAATCTTTTTGGATGCTTCCGTCTTCCCTGCTCCGCTCTCTCCTGAGATGAGGATGAAGTGATTGCTGAACTCAGTCAGCATGGTGTGATAGGCGTTGTCGGCCAGAGCGTAGCTACGGATGAGCAGTTGTCCCAATGTTAGGTCAAGCGCGACTCAAAAATCTTTATAAACATCCGTTTTACACTCACATGTGAGGGGGAAGCTCAAAAAAGTTCACCCCCATGTACACATCCATCTGTTTCTTATTGTAGATATCCAACTCTTTATAGGGGTTTACAGACACCAGTAAAGTGCCAATGTAGGTCTGGAAGAGTGAGTCAAAGTTACATAACTTTTTTTTTTTTTAAGTAAAACACAGCCGAGAGGTCTGTACTCACATAAATGAGATCCTTGCTGAAGCGTTTCTTGAGGTTGTTGAGGAAGGCTCCCTCCGAAGTCTCATCCAGGAGAACAAAGTCTTGAATGCCAACCTGGTGCCTCGCATTTAGGGCGCCCTCCATGTCCATCTCCACCTCATTATTGCGGGAAATACAGAAGAACAATCTTGTATCTGTCTGATAAAGTAAATTTAAAATTTAGAGTGGAGCTTCTGAACCTCCCCGGAAGTATAGACTTTTGTCATCAAGTTACAGATGAGTTTTGTTTTATTGCACCCCCAACCCCCTTCTTTTGACTCTTGTGTGACAGTTTAGTAAAATCCACCAGGTAAGATGCCTTCCAAGCAATAATTATCCCACTCCAAAACTAATGAATTGAATATCCAGCCAGGTAAAATTCATAGCTGAGAAACATCGAAAAACGATGAGGAAAATTGTAAAAAAAATAAATAATAATTTCTGCTTCAAACTACAACCAAAATAGCTTGCTTCAGCCTTCAACACGACTTCCATTTCTGTGTACCCATTAATGAGTTAATTTCCAATTTGAGTATAGGGATGGGCAAGTACTCATACCAGGTATCAGTATTGGGTCGATACCCAGCCTTATTTCAAGGTGTCGGCAGTCGGTACCATATTCAACAGCCCTCATGTGGCCGTTTTATGATCAGGAACTAAAAATTAGGAGAATAAAAAAATTTTACTCATTTTATGCAATTTTATGGAAAAAAATGCTATATTAGCTTATATAGGTATTTGTTTGAAATTATCAGTTATTTTGTTGGGGGGGAAATATTATGCATCAAAAGTACAAGTAGTATCTGTACTTGGTATCTGTATTAGTGACTACGTGAGTACTTCTACGGGTATCGTTCTGAAAAAAAGTGATGTTGAACATCCCTAATTTTGAGTACATGTTGTAAAAGTATTTCTATATTTTATTCTGTTTCATGTAATTTTGAAGAAGCAGATATTAAGAAAGACAATTTTTTGGTTTTAGCTGCCATGTTTTCCTTGTATCCCTGTTTTATCATGTCCACCTGTGCTTCTCTACCCCGGTCCCTCGCCTCATCCAATTAGCTCCCTTAGCCACGTGTGTCTTGTCCAGGTGTCTCTCGTTGTCTCATCAGTTAGTTTGTATTTATTATTTAGTTCTCTGCTTTCGTTCAGTCCTCATGGGTTTGTTGACCGCATCACATCTTGTTGGTTTCCTCAATGTTAAGTCAAGGTCGTATCCCAATATTTGGTTGTACTTTGACCCTCGTGGCTTTTGTTTATTTTACATTTTTGACTAAATAATGAATTATAAGAAATTAATTTTTTGGACTGCATCTCTGCAGGTTTCACCTGCTTCCCTGCTTTTGGGTCCTCATCCACATCAAAGAATATTTTCTAAAACTAGCTTCACAAGTCAATATTTTTCACGTAACACTCGCCAAATAAGCTTCAATTAACATATTTTTGGGTCAGATGTTGTTTTGGTCCTCAGTGAATTCCACTCCAAATCACATTGAAGAAAATCTCACAACTCTCTGCCACAAAAAAAAATAGCTACATTTCTCACACTTTCAATTTCAGAATAAATTAAATCTCAGTGTGACAAATGTCTGCAGGCACAACCATTCAAATGTTGCCGTTTTCGGACCCATGACAGAATGTTTGAATGGCTTCATGGGGGGAAATGAGTTTGGAAAAACTGCAGAAAAAAAGCACAAACATGGTGCCTGTCTGTTCTATTGAGTCCACAGGGCCAGAGGTCCGATGTGGCATTGTGGCAAAGTTCTGTGCTTGTGCACATGAACAGACAAGCTATCGCTACATGGAGCACGGTCACCTTGGACCTCGACCCGCGAGTTTGCTGCACCAGGCAAACACAACACACTGTGCAAAAGGGACTTTGGGGAGCCTCCGAAAAAAAACAGCGGCACATTAAATAAGCATAGTGGGAAAAATTCCACCAATCTGTTTTGCATTCACAGCACCAACACTCTGACCAAAGGTTTTCCCAGCTTTTGTTGGTTTTGTATTTTCTCCTCCTCTCTTTTAGAAGCAGAAGTCCTTTGATTCTCAATTCTCTCTGTAAAAACATTAAAAAAAGATAATCCATTGGATCTAATTGACACAAAGCCCTTCGCCCCCTCCTATCCCGCCCCCTATCCTTCCCCTATGGCCCTCGTTTCTTCTGAGAAAGGCCAAGTGTTTTTGTTCTGTAAATACCACGAAGCAGAGACAAAAAAGATGTCTTTAAAATGCAGTCTACAATCCATTACACATATTCCCCCTGCATATCCATTCAGTAATTATTCATTAGAAAACATTTAACGTCACAATGAATTTCACACTAGGCAGTCGAAACACAATGGAGGAGATTTGGCCTATTTTGGGGCGAGGACTTTGGGAGGGGGTTGGCTGTACAGAGGAAGGTTGAAGGCGAAGGCTGGAGAAAGAGGGGGGGGGGTGGTAACGGGTGCAGTATTTGTCTGCTCTGAGAAGCTCTAAAACCGGGCCGTCTTAAGACAACGGGGCAGACTAAATAGTGCAGTAACGGTCCGTGCCCCGCTGCTTGCTGTGACACTCATTTAGTGCACCCTGAGGGGGAACAATAGAGGCTTGTTCTTAGTTATCCTGTGCTGTAATTTGGACTTCATTACTTTGCCTGGGGGGCCCACTGGAAGGAGAGAAGAGGCCAGTCAGATGTTTTTTTTGTTTTTTTTTCACGTCAGCCTCTGCACCCTATATGCTCTCACCCCTTCTCCTGGACAATACCCATGAACCACCCCACCAGCCCTGTGTCCCCCGCCATTAACCCTTACCCGCCCCACCCCACCCACTTTAAGCCAATGAGACAGGTGAACAATATCATTGAAGGAACCCTTTTGGGACGTCAGAATCAATCTGGTGATGTGATGGGGGCAATGCGGGTGTCTGGTATCGTTCACACCCCCTTTATTCGTGGGAAGAAACTTCTCTTGGGACGGCACAAGCAGACAATATGGTGGGACAGCGTGACTTAGGGGGTCTGCCATACAGTATTACGAGTAATAACATGGACAGATAAGCTGCTGTCAAGAGGACGATTCATGAATTCAATGGTCATAATCATGCTAATGTTTTGGGTTTACTGTTTATAACAATTCAGTGTTTTCGTTGGTCTTCTAAACGCTACAACTGAGGGAATTCCAATGTATCTTTAAAAGGGAAGTCAACCCTAAAATTTATGTTGTATGCCCCCTCTAGTCCAAACACGGTATTCTGATTAATGTTCTGTTTGTGGAATATGAATTCAACTTCAAAGTCCTCCCCTTTTTTTTTAATCCATCTCAGGGGGCGGCCATTTTGTCGCTGGCTGTTGACCAAAAATGACATCACAGTTCAGAGCTCAGGTAACCACCAATCACGGCTCAGCTCACGAACACCACACGATCAAATTTAGAAAACAGCTGAGCCATGATTGGTGGTTATCTGAGAGGCTGTGATGTCATTTTTAGTCGACAGCAAGTGGCAAAATGGCCGCCGCCTGAGATGGATGAAAGCGAGTGGATTGGTGCTTAATTCATATTCCACAAACGCAATTTTAATCAGGGTACCACGTTTAGTCATGTGGGGCTGCATAGAACATATTAACTCATTCACTGCCATTGACGCCTATAGACGTCAAAAATTCATTTGAACTATTTCTGTTAGTTTCACTTTTTTTCCCACTTTTGTTAACAAGAGTATGAAAACCAAGATTTATTTACTGTACATTTAGAACAGATATACAATTTGTGATTAATCGATTAATTACAATTTGATGCCCCTAATTATTAATAATCTTTTCTTTTTTTATTAGGGGCATCAGGCGATTAAAATTTGTCATTGTAATTAATCACATGACTTTACTAGTTAACTCAAGATTAATCACGAATTTTACATCTGTTCTAAATGTACAATACAGTTTTTTCTAGGTTTTCATACGCTTGTTAACAAAAAATGTGAAACTAATAGAAATTGTTCAAATTGATATTTTTGACGTCTATAGCCGTCAATGGCAGTGAATGAGTTAATGAAAGTTTTTGGGTTGACTTCCATTTCAATAAAGATAGACAAGATGTGATTTGCCAATAAACATCTCAATACAGTGGAGCCTCCAAACACAATCATGTGACAATTATGGATTACCAAGATGTTCTAATTTCAAGACAATTTTCCTTATTGGAAAATAATGTAAAGTGGATTTATTTCCCGGTTCCAAACCCTTATCAACTGCAAGACAATCAAGTTCCATTTTAATATTACAAAGTGTCACACAAACACAACATTTTCAAGCTCAATCTGGTGAACAGTGGAATGAATGCTCATCCAGTGAGCCTTTGTTAGATCATGTCCTTCCTCTGTCAATGCCGCACAGGCCATTGTATTGTAATTAAGAGATGTTCCTTCATCTTGTCTAGAGTGTCACTGTTGCCTGAGGCTGTGTGACCTTATCCATGTGAGAAGCCGTGGGAGGTGCAAAGGAGTATGCAAGCAATTTACCAATAAAGCAATGGGAAGTTTCATCAACTTACCTTGCATATGTACAGAATTATGTGACAATAAAGTCTCTACTAGATGACTAGCACGTCTGTTTTGGTAACAACCACCGAACCCAATTACAACTGTACTGACCCACAGAGTAATTCAAAAAATCATCCAACCTGCATCTCTGGAGTTGTATTTTGCTGTCGTCAATCAGGATCCAAACTTGCAAACGCTTCCTTCTACGAAATCGCCCGTCCTCCTGTGTCGGCTTGCATTTAGTCACCCGGTGAAATAGTTAGTAAAGACAAAGTGCCGAGCGATCTCCATATGTTAAAGTTGTGTAGGTGTTGCTGCTTGAGGGCCTATGCACACGTCCGCCCCATCCTGACCCACAATTAGGCTACAGTGCACCAGGTGCTTAATCATTCATGTCGTGGGAGGTGGAGAGACCAAGATATCTTATTCAGTTCTTACCTGAGTGTCTACTTCTATGCTGAGTGTAGCGTAACCACCCAGAAACTGGATCCAAACCACTCGATTTCAACCCCCAACCTTTCTCCTTCTTCTTTATCTATCCTTCAAGTTTTCTGAGCTTCATTGTACACCAAAAAAAAAAAAAAAAGCCTCCTATCCTACGTCTTCCACCCTTTCCCCGTGCCATCATTCAGGTCTGGTTACTGATCTTTGATTAGGTGGATACATAACAGGACATACTTGATTCCAAAGCGGTGTCAGAGAACACCATTGTTGCCACAAGAGGACTCATCTGCCAAAATGAATCTTGTGCTTGGGTGAAAACTGATCAGATTTTATTATCTTTATTATATATATATATAAATATATATTAGTGCTGCCAAAGTTAAAGCATTAACTGATTAATTAATCACAAAAAATTATCGCATTAATCATGAATTAACGCAGATTAATCACACTTTTAATTTTTACCATAGATTATCATTTAGCGTGACAGCGGATGATAATTACATGCATTAAAGTCAAACATTTAATAAATGTTTGCGTATCACATTTAGAATATTTGTTCATCTCAAAATATTGGGGTCATTTTTTTCCCATTTTAAATTATGCAAATAATTAGATTAGAAAATAGATTAACAGATTAGAAAAAGAGGAGGAACCAAAAATGTTGAAGACGTCCTCATAACATTAAATGTCAAGAGAATTAACACATAAACGGTGCTCTTAAAATTTGGCGGGAAAAAAATGTTGATTTTAAAATGTTGATATTAAGCGATTAATGGTGATTAATCAAAATTCTAAAATGTGATTAATCAGATTTAAAAATGCTCTAATATATGTATATTCAAACCATTTTTCCCCCCTCAACATCTGCTTTTGTACATTTTTGAGTACCTCTTCTTCCATTAACCTGAGTTCTTCCATTTTTGGGTGAAGTTTTTGTGCTCTTTGACACTCTTTAAGATTTCTATTCTCCTCTGCTTGTTTGATCCTCTCGAGGTCTTCTCTTTGAGTCCTCTCACATTCATTTTGAAAGTGACACATCTTCTCCGCCTCCACTTCTTGCTGCATGGTTGAAGAAATTAAAACGTTGTCAACATTTTTTTTTTTAACAAACTAGTAAAATCTAGTTAAATCTCTCCTTGCAAAATTTACTTCGAATTTCTGAGTGAAAAATCTTTTGTAGGTTTTTTTTCACATTATTGGCAATTTTTTTCATACACACTAAAAATACTTTGAGTAAAATTCACTCTGAATATTTTACTCTCTTCCAAGTGTAAATTTTACTAAATTTTACAGTAGGGCCAAATAGGCTCAGTTTGGAGCAAAATTTACTCTACATAATTTACTGTACAATTTACTGTGCAAAACATTCTACTCAGTACTAGTAATCATTCCGTGAAGCTGTTATACCTTGCAAGGAGAGACCAGGTGGGAGGAATTAACTGTTTACCGTTGTTACCCGGTAACAGCCATTAAGAACAAACACACCCAAAGAACCACTGGTGTCCACTTTCTTTGTCCTACTGACTCATATACAGTATAAGAAAGAAGTGTACTGTATTGCAGCCTATTGATTGATTGATTAAGAATTTAAAAGCTTTTAGTCAACTACTTCGATGATTGAGTGGTTGGGCTTCTTCGAACAATCCAGTCCATAGAAGTTGTCAAGGTTACCTTGGTTTGCCCCACCTCTCCCCCGGCTGAGAGGTACAACAATGCTTGTCCAATCTTAACAAGCTTTGTGCTGCCCACTGGGCTCTGATTCAGCACGAGACCCGGCAAATCCAATTACACAGGAGTCAGCGAGGTTGATTTTGCCATTATAGATTCCATGCTGAGAATGAGAGCTGATGATAACACTCACATCACACCACGGCTGCCCCAGCACTCTTCTCTCATTTTCTTCTCTGGTTTTTGTTCTGCCGCTCTTCCTATCTCATTCTTTGCTCAAAGACGTCCTTTCTTCTCTTGTCTTTCTTTCCATCACTGCTACTTTCATACTAATTTTCAAGAGGCCCCGTAGCAAATGTTGGGACCAATCATCATCTTGGGTCGAAAGAGATGCGTTAAATGGGTTACTTGGAAAAAAAATTGAAACACTTGTGCCTTGCTTAATATAGAGCAATATTTTTTTTTTATCATATTTAGTAGCTCCTTTTGATGTCACCCATCTGCCATTTTACGTTTAAAAATCTGGGCTTCAACTACTATACACAAATCCAAACGGGTGCCACCATCTGCCCGCTGTGTCACACCAAAAGTTACATGAGCTCTTTTAAAGATGAGGCTATTTTCCACTAAGAAAAGAACAGGACTTTTGCTCCGGCAGCAGTGAACCAGACTGACCCCGCCTCAGACCAAAGGTCAACCAAAGTTCCATACCACTGACTGACCCCAGTGAACTGAACAGAAAAGAACCTTTGCTGTGATCTTTCAGGACATGAAGATGAATGCTGGATGACCGATCGACCGCGTTGCTGATTGGCCGACTGATCTACTCACTGACTGTCTGACTCACTTGTTGATTGGCTAGCTGGCTGTCAGACCAATTTACTAGCTTACTGACTAGCCAACCAGCTGCCAGATTTGCTGATTTTTGGAATGGCTAGCTGACTGCCTGCCTGACCAACCAACTAAATAGCTGACTGACTGACTTGGGTGAAGATATTTGTGGCTGTTCAGCCGCCTTAAGCAGAACACTTGTGCTAAGTTCCATCTAAGCATGGTTGACAGCAGCTTGTGGCGGGTCACCCTGCGTGATGTGCCACTATTTGAGGGTGGAGGGGTCACTGCCCAGAGAGGAGATTAGAGTGGTGAGTTGACCTCATTCTCAGAAAGCGCCGGTGTGTTTTGAGTAAACACTTGGTGCAAGACAAAAACACAGGCTACAAACACGGGCCAGCCCTCAGGCGGTGATCCCATTGTTTCCTCGTTACTTTTGAACAGGCAGGAAGTCCTCATGGTCCCATGCACTGGTAGCCTTGAATGTATCCCACATAGACCTGCAATTTCACTGCCGGACTACTAATTTATTCAATGAAGTTATTCAATTTCACTTAAAGTGACGGTGTGTATTATTTAGTGCCGTCTAGTGGTGAACTAATAGAATGCACCGATTTTGAAACACGTACACTGCGGTGCCTCAGAGAGACCACACTTCGCAAGCCTACCAGCAATTACTATCAATTATTATTTGGGGCAAGCGAGCGAGCGAGAAACCCGGCGAGCAGTAGCTACTAGCTAGCATGAGCGTCGAGCAAAAGATCCAGCAAGAACTCGCTGGAGCGGCTAACAAAAGCGGCTAGTAGGAGAAGCTAGCAAAAGCTAGCAAGAGCAAAGCAGAGGGACACAAGTTGCGGGAGCCCAAATCATGGGGCTAAGCGACAACTACCTACCTGCAGGCCACAGCTATAGAAGGTAATTTCTGGCTGAGCCATTGGGCTCAACACTACCTGCAAGTACCACCAGAGGCTTACTACATCTGCAAAGTTTTTCTCCTTCGGGTATCTGTAGCCCAAAGATGGCAGCGAAACATGTCATACTCCTGTAAGGCGTTGCGCAAACTATCGTCGCTGTCCTGTGAAAAATACTTATGTCAATTTTTGTCATTTTTACATTTATGGGATGAAACTGAATACAGACAGCTCAAAAACGTAAAAATAAATTTAAAAAATATATATATATTTTTTTTAATGGACATACTTGTTTTTCACAGGACAGCGATGCTATGTAATATAATTAGTGAACACTAGGCCTACAATTATATATTTTAAAAAAACATTACAATTACATTCATATAGAATGCATATTATTGAAATTAATAGTGGATTTTAAAATGAATGAATTACTAGTTCACCACTAGATGGCACTAAATAATACACACACCGTCCCTTTAATTGGTCCAAAGAATTTTATTTATTTACTGCAAATAATGTAACATTGTTCATCTACTGTATCTGTGCCAGCAATGTGAACGGCCACTAGATGGCAGAAGGTACAATTAACCTGTGTATCCACCTGTTTCTATTCATACAACAGAATAAAAGCAATGGTAGAAATTCAAATAAACAAGAATAGATTTGTGATTTTTTTAAATTTGCGAATAAATTATTTTTTAAAAAATGAATATGTTTAATTATTATTATTATTATTATTATTATTATTATTATTATTATTATTATTATTATTATTTTCCACCAGGTGGGAGAAGGTACATAATTAACTTTTGTACTCTATACACTTTTTGTGACATTTTTGTCATAGTATTTTTCTAAGGTAAAACGACATGTAACCCTTCGAGCTCTAGGACCTTGGGGTGTGCTCTGTGAGGTCTTTTTTTTTTTTTGTCCGTTACGTTCATGCATGTAATCATTGATTGTTCCTTTGTGACACACCGATTTACCATCTGTGGGCTCTCATGGGGATGCTCACGTCCCGTCACTGCACACTTTGAAGAAGCCTCCACCCCCACAGCCCTTAAAATAAGATAGCACTTGACATACCATGGCCTCACCTTTCAATGAAGCCCTTCCCCTTTAGTTTATCAAGAAAATTCGTTTTTAAGTAAAATGTCAATCGCACATCCAAGTTACTGTATTCATGTTGCACGTAGTCTATACAGCATCATATACAAACACTTTCGCAAATTACAAGATGAAAAATTCCTCAGAGTCACTGTTCACATTTTACAGCTCTCGACCACATTGAACTATTTTCTTAAGTGAACCTGCTCATCCATCCTGTGCCCCCCCCCCCTCCTCCCCCACCCCCCTTCACGCGCCTCCCCGGCTCTTTTTCCCACTGCTGAAGAAGAGCAGGACGCGGCTACTACGGCGGGAAGCAATGATCCTCAAGCACTTCCCTTAAAAAAAAAGAAAAAAAAGTTCACCATCACATTCACAGATGCCACCACAAGTAGCGATCACATCGTCTTAGCCCTCTCATGGAATAACCTGACAGGATTGGAGCAAATGTGGATATATATTCATCTTAGATAAGACTTTTCATGATTATATATTTTTTCTCTAAAATTACGTGGCCTTGCTTTCCTGTTTATTTTGAAGACTCGCACGTGTGCGGCTCCAGCGAAAAATACTGGAATTATATATTATCATGCTTTGATTTTATATTTGAAATGGTTCCATAAAGAAACTAAACTAAAATGTTAGAGTGGAGTTGTGAGTCATTTGACTACTCTCATGTCAAAAGACATTGAGAAATTTTGCAAAGGGCAGATATTGCGGCGAAGTTAGTGAATGGGACTGTTGGGAGCAGCTGTCAAAGTCATGGGATCCTCCTGCCCCCGGGCCGCCTGGGAGCGCCCTTCAGCTCTCCACTGCGCATGAGCGCGCCTTGGACAGCTCCAGAGAGGGAAATTTAAAAACGGTTTTTTTGGGGGAGAATCAAGTGCTGCACAGTGGAATACAGTAGATGCTCTCCCGGACCATTCAGTCACACATTCTTCAATATCATCCAGAAGAGGTAATTTGCAATAATGTTCTCTTTGGCATGTTTAGCTTTGTGGATTGTTTTTGTTTAATGAGCAAGTTGACGTTTGAATGTCTTGTGGCTTTGTTGGGACTGTCTTTGTTGTCATGGTCAATGATCGGACATTTAAATATTGGGGCTACCCTTAATGGCAACACTTAAATCTAGGAATTAAAGTTAGATTACTGCTTATGTCTTTTTTTTAATAACATTTCCCCGATAGTAATGAAAAAGTTTGTTTACAAACAAAAACAACATGCTACTATTGTGATCATTCACTATTTAGATTTTTCCCACCCATTTTTAATTATTATGTCTGTATGGATTTAATTCTTCAATTAAACTGCTTCTATTAAAAAAACAAAACAAAAAAAACACGTCACCACAGCATGTATGGTGTTGCGCTTTTTCTCATAATTGCATCTGTTTAAAGCATAATCATAATCATGCTTATTTTATTTGTGCCACTATTGAGGTACAACATATCACAGGAAATGATAGAAGGTGGAATTACATCCAGGATGTCAGGAATAATTGAGGATGCTGGCCATCATCCGTCTCCACAAGACTATAGGTAATTATTTAAAATGTACATTTTGTCATAATCTTGGAGTTTATAATGTACTGAACACTTATAACATGTCTGTGTAAGCATTAGCAAAAATACTCGTGGAGCAAAACGTCCACTGAATTTATTCTACATGTATGACAGATAGTTCTTTTTGACAAATGGGGGCAGGGGAGTGAGATGTATGAAAAGAAAGAGAAAAAAAACGAGAAGAATAAATGATTTTCAGTCTGAATGGATCTGTCAGAAACCATCAGCTCTGTTTACACTCCTGCTGTCGGCACACGGAGAGCTTGAACCTCTCGGGCCGTCGGCTCAGGGGGAGACGGGGCGCTCTCTGGGTCACCCGCATGCACAAGTGGCTCCCAATTAGACAAGGACGAGAGGTGGGGGTGGGAGGGAGGGGCAGCGGGTTTTGGGGTTCAATATTTGGTGTTGTTGAGCCTCTGGGAAGACGTGGGTGATAAACGGAGACACCCGCTCAACATGTCATGCATCAGTGAGCAATTTCTATGCTTGCTGGTGGCACAAGATCGCGGAAAGGCCTGAGTGCCAAAGGTTTTTTTTAAATACGAGTTTTGGACAGTTTTAGGCCATAACACATACTTTTTTCTTTAAAAAAAAAAGTCATTGAGTGCATCCATCCAATCCTTTTGTTTATCCATAAATTTACATAAAGTCATCAGCTTTAAATGTCCACCTGATTTATGCTTTTCATTGATTTAGTGACACAAATGTATGATATTATCCTAGGCCTGCATTTAACAATTACTGGAATAATCAATTCATCTGTGAGTTATTTTGTTGATTAATTGATGCATCGGATACATAAAACATGTTTTAATTTCCATCACTTTATTAAAAAAAAAAAACAGGTGCAGAAAATTCACAAATATAAATCAATCATAATTCAGTTAGTGGTTTAGGCAAAAATGTTGAACGTTGTTGCCTAAAGTTAAAGCTAATTTTTCTTTTTGATTCAACACAAAGATCTGCTTTAATATTTACTTGAAACATTCAATACTACTTTTTTCAGACCGATACCAGTATAGGTACTCAACACTTGAGTCATTTCTGATATCGATACAGAGTACGGATACCACTGGTACTTTTTAAACGTAAATCCATCCATCCATTTTCGCAACCGCTTGTCCTCGCTGGGGTTGCTGGAGCCTATCCCAGCTGGCTTCGGGCAGTAGGCGGGGTACACCCTGAACTGGTTGGCAGCCAATCGCAGGGCACAGAGACAAACAACCATACTCACAATCACACCTATGGACAATTTGGAGTGTTCAATTAGCCTGCCATGCATGTCTTTGGAATGTGGGAGGAAACCGGAGCACCCGGAGAAACCCCACGCAAGCACGGGGAGAACATGCAAACTCCACCCAGGAAGGCCGAAGCCCGGACTCGATCTCACGTCCTCTGCACTGGGAGGCGGACGTGCTAACTAGTCAGCCACTGTGCCGCCCTTGAACTGTAATTTTTTCCCCCCCAAAAAAGACAGCTAAATTTAAAGAAAGACATATATTCCAAAATAGTATTTTCTGTAAATTGCATGAAATCAATGAAAAATTTCTAATCTTCTCATTTTTAATTTCTATTTCCCGATCATAAAATGGCCACAAGAATCGTCCCAATACCGATACCTGGGGTCGGTACTGGCTCATCACAAATATTTACTATTTAGAAGCTGAAATTCTGAGCATTTGGACAATTTTAAATGAAAAAAAAAGATGAATCGATGATCAAAAATGATTAGCGATTTGTTGTCGATTAATTATTGCACCTCTACATTATTATTGACAGATCATTATTGTAATGACACATTTTTGGAAAGCATGCCCAAGTGCGAATTTAGTTTTTGTAATTTATGCAAATGATGTTAAAATTATTTTTTTTCCAAGAGCAATGCTCAACGGCTTGATCAATTTCACTAAACGTGCGTATCAAAACAATCCCAGTCAATGACAACAGCGCAGTCGACGCGTGCTGTCTGGAGTGATGTCACATCACAACACACGTAAAAACACAAAGTGAAGTCTGACCTCAAACTGCATTTGCACCCCCTCTGGCCCTTTAGTTGATTTCCTCGTGTAGGAAGACAAATCGGTGGGGGTGCATGTATGGTGTGGATATGGGGGGGGGGGTGTAGGGCGTGGTTTTAGTCAGGCTGGAGGCTGGAAAGGGACAGGGAAGCAGATGGCATCCTATTTGTCCCTCTTATGTGAGGCCTGTCATTCCGGCAGATTAATGCAAGGGCCCGGGGGCAAAGAAAAGAAACGACAGAAACAATCAAGGAATGGTCTGGCCAAGACAATAGAGCCACGTGCCACTGGGCAGATTTGTCGTTTGGGACACAATAGGTGATCATTTTTCAATAGGCAAGGCCAACTGTTGCAGGCAACATGTGCTGCTGTGCCGTGTTTCAAACCATCTCATGTGTTGTTTACTTATGATTCAGCCAATGGTGAGGGCCGGGCTGCGGTCACCTGACACGCTTGATTTTTTTATAAGGAGATTTGGTGGGGGGTTGTTTCTTCACTGTCCACACATGGTGAATAGTATATGTTGTCATGGCGACGTCTGTTACAAAACCCCTGAACACTTGGTGTGTGTGTGTGCATAGGGGAGGCTGAAGAGGATTGAAGAGGATTCTTCTCTTTTCATTCTCTCTTTTCCAAATTGGCCACAGAAAAGACGTCATGACTGCAAGATGCTAGTTCACCGTTAAACCAAAATCACTAAAAGCCGAAAAATGCTGATAGTAAATTATTTTAAAAATACATATATTCATAAATTGATTAAAAAAAACACTCAAAATACATTCCCATTAGCAATAATAATAATAATAATAGGGTTGTCAGGCAATTACAAAATTTAATCGTAATTCATCGCATGACTTCAATAGTTAACTCACGATTAATCAAACATTTTACATCTGTTCTAAATGTATAATGAAATATTTTGTCTGAAGTTTTCATACTCTTGTTAACATAAAAGTGGGTAAAAAAAATTCAACTAATAGAAATATGGCTGCAAATTTTAGTCATCGATACAGTAATTTCATAATAATTCATAAAATTGAGTTAAAATGAAAAAAAAATGTACTGTACTGTAAAAAACGAGTGTGATATTAATTTGTGTTGGTCGTTTTTCTGCCACTAGATGGCATAATTTCATTTGTAAGAGGTTTTACTTTTCATATTAAGAGCTATCTCATCTTTAACATGAATTAACTTGTGAAATCCTGCACATTTTTTAAATTGTAAAATACAACTTGACCCCAGTTTCCACAAATATATGCATTATTAATAAATGTATTGCTGATAAATGTTGACATCTGCTGCGTTGCGACTAGAATTCCTCCATTACAGGTTTTCCAAGTAAGGAGCCGTCATTAATCACGCGTTGAAAAAATGTGTGGCGTTAAAGGAACTTTAAATTAACTAAAAATTAACACACTAATGACACCCATAAATAATAATAATAATAATAATAACAATAATAATAAAATCTTACAATTAGACTTGACACCGATCTGATTGACTAGATGGGGATCGGACAATATTTACCATTTTATGCAAAATCAGTGATCGGCTGTGATGTCTTAATTTGCCTGATCGATCAATGACATTGTTGATTATTATCAACGTTTAAAAAAAAAAAGAAGATCCCCCCACGCATTTCAATTGGCGTCAATTATTTGTTTATTTCCACCTTTCATAGGCCAGGCCAGTCCCGCACGAATGGCGGCGGTTGACTATAGAGTAAATATAAAAGCTTTTTAATAAATATATTGCTCCATCTTCTGATCGAATCGGTGATCGGTTATCACTTTTTTCCCCCAAACTCGTTGATTGCTGATCACTTGATCGGCCGAAAAATCGTCACCATGTAAAGCATAGGTGTCAAACTCCAGTCCTTGAGGTTTTGGAGGTTTCCCTCTTCCAACACAAGCTGATTCCAATCAGCAGGATTGTTATCCGGCTTATGCAGAGCTTGCTGATGAGCTGATCATATATCAGCTGTGTTTGAGAACGGAAAAATCCAAAACCTGCAGGACTCCGGCCCTCCATCACCGGAGTTTGACACCTATGATGTAAAGCTTAAATGAAAAAATATCTGCCTCAAATAAAAAACAAATATCAAAATTTATAGAAACATGGTCTACGTATATAGAATTTTTTAACCTAATTCTGGTTACTTAATTCTGTCTGTTAGCGAGAGCCACCACATCGTGATAACTTACATTGATGTTTCTGCATCTGGCAATTTATTATTATATTATATTATTAGTATGGGATTTTTTTTAATAGGCTTTAGGTGAACTAATGAATACACACACGCACACACACACTCACCCACATACAAAAAAAAAAAAAAATATATATATATATATATATATATATATATACAGTGATACCTCGGCTGACGAACGCTTCAGCTCACGAACTTTTCGCCTCACGAACATTAAATTCGCGAGCATATAGTCTCAGCTGACGAACTAGTTTTCGGCGGACGAACCAAATCACGCGACACGAGAAATCACGAGAAGCTGACGCACGCTCACGGCGTCCCAGTTCATCACCCCCTTTCTTTGAGTGCGGACGTGGTTTGTGTTTGGTAGACATTTTGGACCATTTTGGAGTGTACTTTTGCTATCATGGGAATGAAAAAGACCCAACCACAGGCTAGTGTTAAGCCTAAGAAGACCTTAAAGAAAATTACGGTCGAGCAGAAGAAGGAGATCATCGAAAAACACGAACGAGGTGTGCGTTTGTGTGACTTAGTTAATTACAATACAATAGCACATTTATTATACATAAAATAAGGTATATTTTGTGTAGTTTTAAGGCTTATTTAGTAGAAAATTATGTTTTATGGGGACCTGGGAACGGATTATTCTCATTTTAATGGTTTCCTATGGGAAATAAATGTTTGGAAGACAAACTTTTCGCCTCACACACACTTTCTGGGAACCAATTAAGTTCGTGAGCTGAGGTATCACTGTATATATATATATATATATATATATATATATATATATATATATATATATATATATATATATATATATATGTATAAAAATTATTATTATTATTATTTTAATTATTATTATTTTTTTAATTAAAAATTAAAAAAAGGAGAGCAATGATGATGTCAAATCGAATGAACAATACTGAGCTTTCCTGAAAAAAAAAAAAAATGAAATGAAATTAAAAAAATTGACGTAAAGCACTTTTTAAAAGATTCACCCCATGCCCTTCCTTCAACAATAAAACAGATGATCTATTCTGAATGGGATTTGTTTAACGCCCTCATTGCTGATTAAAACAGTCCCTGATGAATTAACACCAGCAGCTAATCTTCTCATATGCTAAATCGTTGATGGCACAGCTAATACACTTACACTCAAATCCGTTCTCACTCAGCAGCTGAGGCTTCTGATTTCGAGAGATAAAATGTTCTCTTGGCAGTTTACATATAAATGCCACCTGTGCTCTCTGAGCCGGATCTGACAGCCATGTCGGCCCCTCCCTCCCCCTCCCCCTCCCCCTCTCCCTCCCTCTTCCGAAGGCTTCTGACCACGGATCCCTCCCAACTAAGGGAGGAGGACCTCCCTGGGGACCTGCAGTCTCTCTCGTGGCTCACCTCGGTGGACGTGCCCCGACTACAGCAGATGGTGGATGGCCGAGGCCACAGTAATGGGGCCTCGCAGGGTAGCTTGTTGGAGCAACAGACAGGTGAGGTGACACCTCTCTGATTGGTCACTCCAAAGAAGTCTTATGAATGAATGCTGGTTGTTGGGACATCATTAATTCATTCCCTGCCATTGACGGCTATAGTTAAAAATTCATTTAAACTATTTCTATTAGTTTAACATTTTTTTCCCCCAGTTTTGTTAACGAGTATAAAAACCTAGAAAAAATATTGTACATTTAGAACAGATAGCAAATTTGTGATTAATTGTGAGTTAACTAGTGAAGTCATGCGATTAATTACGAAAAATGTTAATCGCCTGACACCCCTAATTTTTTATCTTTTTTTTTTTTTTAAAGTAATCAGATTTGTTTGTTTTTAATAATCTTTTATTTTAATTTTTTTTTAAAGAAAATATTATTAAAAATTAGGGGCGTCAGGCGATTAACATTTTTTGTAATTTTTTAATCATAATTAATTAAATTAAATAAAATTTTATATCTGTTCTAAATGTACAATAAAAAAATCTAGGTTTTCATACTCTTGTTAACAAAAATGAGAAAAAATGGTAAACTAGTAGAAATAGTTAAAACTAATTTTTGACGTCTATAGCCGTCAATGGCAGTGAATGAGTTAATACTCTCTAGTGGCTGTTGGAAGATACTGTCGGTAATCATTTACGCTCACGTTTTTGAGCTCTAGTCAAAAATGTTCTACATTTTGCTTCTTGAAGCCCAACTGAGCAGCATGGCCATGACAGGAGGTCAGTCGTCCATGCTCCACCTGCAAAGCAACATGCAGCACAGCCCACTGGGAATCAGCATCATCAACACCCACAGCGGGACGGTGAGTTGAGCAAGCCGCACACGGACCAATCAGTCGCTGTGTGGTCACATGACCTCGCTGTGCGCATTTGTGCCTAGATGTCTCCGTTCTCCATGAATGGAATGCCCTCGCCGGGGTACCAGTGTGCTACCTCAGTATACCAGGCAGCGCCACAGCAGGTGTACTCGCTATCACAAACTGGACAACAGGTAACAACAGTTTAATGAACCAAATTCAAATTCTCAAAACAATATAAATGTAAATAAAACTATACTATTGGTCAGTCTGCACATTTGTGTGTGTCATTCTGACAAAACTAATCTAAAGTGTTTGCTCTCTTTGATGATTCAATATTATATATTTATTATATAATATATTAATATTATTGTTATTATATTATATATATTTATTATGATAATATGTTCAATGCCGCCCCACTAGTCTAAACACGACATTCTGATTAACTCATTCACTGCCATTGACGGCTATAGACGTCAAAAATTCATTTAAACTATTTCTAGTAGTTTAACATTTTTTCCCACTTTTGTTAACAAGAGTATGAAAACCTAGAAAAAAATGTTGTACATTTAGAAAAGATATAAATTTGTGATTAATTGTGAGTTAACTATTGAAGTCACGCGATTAATTACAATTAAAAAAAATTAACGATTACAATTTTTTAGCGTAATTAATCGCATGACTTCACTAGTTAACTCTTGATTAATTACAAATGTTATATCTGTTCTAAATGTACAATAAAAACATTCTAGGTTTACATACTCTTGCTAACAAAAGTAGGGGAAAAAATGTTAAACTAATAGAAATAGTTCAAATGAATTTTTGACGTCTATAGCCGTCAATGGCAGTGAATGAGTTAATGTGGCATTTGTGGAATATTAATTATTAAGCAGAAAATCCACCCGTTCAGATCCATCTCACGGAGCAGCCATTTTGCCACTTGCTGTCAACTGAAAATGACATCATAGTTGCTCAAGGCTCCTATTGACCTGGTTTCTGAGTTTGGTCATGTGACATTCGCCAGGTAAGTTGTGATTTGTCTATCTCAGGGGGCGGCCATTTTGCCACTTGCTGAAAATGACATCACAGTGATCATGTGACATATCACAAGCTGAGCCCTTATGCTGCATTTGAGGAAGGTGGGAAGTTGGACTCTTCCAACCTCATATCAGGAAGTGTGCACTGGAATGATCCGAGTTGAGGAGCCAGAAAAAAAAGGGACCCTGACTTCACCGACCGGCTTCAATCTGACGTCACTCGACAATCGCGGCCTCCCATGGAGACAGACTGTGAAGGGGAAAATATAATTTACAAGATTTTAAACAGATGTTTATTTATCTCCATTGTTGCTTTAATGTAGTTATTTGACATGGATTCACTTAACACAATGTGACTGTGTTAACCAAAATAACAAACAATTTATCGGAATCAGCCATCTTTGTTGTTTACATTCGCCTCAAACACTTTGATGTCAGAACTGCGACAATCCGAGTGGAATGAGTCAAATTTCCCACCTTCCTCGAATGCAGCATTAGGCACTGTGATGTCATTTTTGGTGAGTGACAAAATGGCCGCCCCCTAGGATGACTAAAAATAGGTGGATTTTGCTGCTTAATTCATATTCCACAAGCGCATTATTAATCAGAATGCCTTTTTTTTTTTTTTTTTTTTTTTACTAGTGGGGCGCATAGAAAATGTAGTAAAGACAATTTTTGACTTGACTTCCCATTAAGAGCATGCTGGGCCAAAAGTAACCCAATTTGGAAATACCTGCAGTTAACCTAGCGCGAGGTCTAAAAAGGACCAAGCCAATGCTGGGTTATTTATACCCAGTGCATTGGGTTGAGGATTTGTCCCAACATGTTGGGTCAAAATTTTGATTTAACCAGCTGTAACTACCCATGACTTGATGAGTTAAAGCTAGCTGTGGCTTAAACAATGCTAATTTTATCACCAACATTTTCTAAGAAGAAGCAGCGCTTTCGATGCGCTTTCTGACACAATTTACCCATTTTTATTTGGCATATGGTACAAAGGATGTTAAAGGAATTAGCATTTTAACATGGCTAAAAGCTCCCAAAAGTTGATTTTTCACGTTGCAGTCCCGTTAACATTCACTCTGACCGGGATTTGGACCGCGACCACTGAGCCATCCAGCTCCTACTAACATTTTCTAAAAATGTTACATTAAATTTTCTTCAACTTCCGTATACAAAACTGTGTCAAACAACATCACATCTTCAACCCAATCTGCCACGTGAAAAATAATTAATATAACATAGGGTAAAAGTTGCCCACAGCTAGCTACTTAGCGGGTTGGGAAGACAACCCGCCATTTTCTAGTGTGTCGACGTATTTACTTTTCAAAAGGTGCATCAAAGTTGAACTAAAATAACATTTTATGAAATTAACACTGAACCTCTGAATGGATGGACCTCATTATTAGCTTCCAAATGAAGCTAACAAGGCCTGGTCACTCGTGGCATTACATTGATGTGCAATCGGAAATATTGTTTTAGAAGCATCATTTTTAGTATTGGCTAAGAAAAGGTTAGAACATCTTCAGTTACAAGTTACAAGTCTTAATAATAATCATAATAATAATTCTCTTTTTTCATTAGTGCTCAACAGGCGGGCTGTACAGCAGCGTCTCTTTCAACAACCAAAGTCTATTTTCACAACCTCGCCTGGCACCACAAGAACAGGACCTGCAGCCAAAATGTTTCCCCAAACCCATCTACTCGTACAGGTTGGCCCATAAGCACCAGAAGTGTCACGTCGCTTGCTCTCACTTCTTCATTCATAACTTATTTCTCTCGTCAGCTGTTTGATTGCCATGGCTCTGAAGAACAGCAAAACTGGCAGCCTTCCAGTCAGCGAGATCTATAGCTTTATGAAGGAACACTTTCCTTATTTCAAGGTGAAAAAAAAAAATTCTTTAATTTGGATCAAGAATCATGAACGAAGGCGCCTCTCACACGACTTTCTCCCTGCAGACCGCCCCAGATGGATGGAAGAATTCGGTCCGACACAATCTCTCTTTAAATAAATGCTTTGAGAAAGTGGAGAACAAGACGAGCAGCTCATCCCGAAAGGGTTGTCTGTGGGCGCTGAACCCGGCCAAAATTGACAAGATGGAGGAAGAGATGCAAAAGTGGAAGCGCAAGGATCTCCCGGCCATCCGCCGAAGCATGGCTAATCCAGGTCAGGCATTTATTGACAATGCTAAAATGTCCAACACAGTCTGCAACTGAGCTCTTCATCTGTCTTGTCTCGCAGATGAGCTGGACAAACTGATCACAGACCGGCCAGAGAACTGCAGGCGGAAGGCAATCGAACCCATCATGACCCGGCTGCCCAGCTGTCCGACGGGCCTTTCGCTGACGGCCCAGATGCAGCAGCCGCAGCCCATCGTGACCCTCTCCCTGCCGTGCTTACCCATACACCAGCACCATCAGATCCAAGCCCAGCTGCAGGCCCAAATCCGCTTGGCGCCCATGTCCCCGGCGCCGGCCCAAACGCCTCCCCTCCACGCCGTGCCCGACCTCTCCCATAGTCCGCTAACCCAACAACCCAGCAAGCCTCCTGACGACTTTTATAGCGTTCCGGTGGATAGCCACACGGAGGTGGATGCGCTGGATCCCAGCATCATGGATTTTGCCCTTCAAGGTAAACTTGACCATTATGGTGATCGCTAGTGTTCTTACAGTCGTGATTCTCCGCATTAGCACATCTTGGCATTCATGTACATATGAAATTCTCATAGTTATTCATCCTTGGTTATTTACTGAAAAACTCGCCTATTCACTGTTTTGTGATCAGACTAAAGCATAAGAGTAGGGACGTTTACTAGCACTTTATTCAGACCGAGTACTCAACTCTTGATTAATCACCAATACCGATACTAAATACCAATGCCACTAATACTTTTGATACATGAAATTTCTATTAAGTCTATGACAGAGATGATTTTAAAGAATGAAAGACCTTTACATCCCAATATTACATTTTTCCTTAAAATATCGTGAAATTAAATTTATGTTCATAAAATAGGTATTTTGTATAGAACACCCAATAAAATGAAAATAAATAAATCTGAACTGACAACTGCATAATCACAAGGGACATAGCAACTGACATCATCATCATCATCACCACAAGAGATAAATAAGGACCATAAAGACCCCATGACCCAATCCAAAAACACCAATTAAAAGAACATAGGAACTGCATATAAACTGACATCTTCATCATTAAAAAGAACATAGCAATGGATAACTTCATCATCACAAGGAACATAGCTGCCGTATAGCAACTAACAACTTCATCATCACAAGGGACAGCAACTGCATAGCAATTGACAACATAATCATCATCATCCCAAGGGATAAATAAGGACCATAACAACACAATGACCCCATCAAACAAAACAATAATGACAATTACAGGAGCAGCAACTGCATAGCAACTTACAACTTAATCATCACAAGGGGCATAACAACTGTATAGCAATTTACAACTTCATCATCACAAGCAGAATAGCAACTGCATTGCAACTGACAGCTTCACCATAAACAAGGGGCATATCAACTGTAAAGAAACGGACAACTTTGTCATCACGAGTCATAGCAACTGCATAGCAACTGACAACTTTGTCATCACAAGCGGAATAGAAACTGACAACTTTATCACCACAAGGGACATAGCAACTATATAGCAACTGACAATATCACCACAAGCAGAATAGCAACTGTATAGCAACTAACAACTTCCTCATCATAAGCAGAATAGCAACTGTATAACAACTAACAACTTCCTCATCACAAGTAGAATAGCAACTGAATATGAACTGACAAGTTCATCATCACAAGGGACATAGCAACTGAATATCAACTGACAAGTTCATCATCACAAGGGACATAGCAACTGCATAGCAACTGACAACTTAATCTTCACAAGGAGCATATCAACTATATAGCAACTGACAACTTTAGCATCACAAGGAGCATAGCAACTGACAACTTAATCTTCACAAGGAGCATATCAACTATATAGCAACTGACAACTTTAGCATCACAAGGAGCATAGCCACTGACGACTTTATCATCACTAGCTGCATAGCAACTGACAACTTAAGCATCACAATGAGCATAGGAAATAACTATCATCACAAGTGGCATAGCAATTGATAACTTTGTCATCACAAGCGGAATAGCAACTGCATAAAAACTGACAACTTTATCACCACAAGGGACATAGCAACTATATAGCAACTGACATCATCATCACAAGCAGAATAGCAACTGTATAGCAACTGACAACTTCCTCATCATAAGCAGAATAGCAACTGTATAGCAACTAACAACTTCCTCATCACAAGTAGAATATCAACTGACAAGTTCATCATCACAAGGGACATAGCAACTGCATAGCAACTGACAACTTCATCTTCACAAGGAGCATATCAACTATATAGCAACTGACAACTTTAGCATCACAAGAAGCATAGCAACTGACGACTTTATCATCACTAGTGGCATAGCAACTGACAACATCACCATCCCAAGTGGAATAGCAACTGCATAGCAACTGACACATTTACCATCACAAGGCACATAAGCTACTGTATAGCAACTGACAACGGCATCATCACAAGCAGAATAGCAACTGCATAGCAACTGACAACTTCATCAGCACAATGGATCAATAAGGACTGTTTAAAAAACATCACATGTACAGTAATCCGTAATACGTATTCCACCATTCTGACCTCAGGTAACCTGTGGGATGAAATGAAGGACGACAGCTTTAACCTGGATGCATTGGGCACCTTCAGTAACTCCCCACTACGACTATCAGACTGCGATTTGGGGAGCAGCCTCCCTCCTGCCTCCAGTGCGGCAAACCTGCCGCTGTCAGACGTCCAAGTGACGGGCCTGTACACTTCGTACACGTCACAGGATACCCTCTCCTCCCAGTACATGAGCACACCGGCCAGCAGCAAACCCATCGTCCTGCTTTAGAGCTTGCAACGGAGGCGATACCAACTGGAGACTTTTTTTTTGTACAAATCAGCTGGGAACTATCAAAATAGGAGAGTTCTTGTAAAGTCCACAAGAAAACTGCTCACTAAGGACAAAAAAAAAAAAGAAGCAGCAGAAAAACATTTAACACAAGCTTTGCAAAGCCTCCAAGATGCCTGTGTAAGTACAAACAAACTTTGGAGGAAATGTCATGTTTTTCTGCTGCTCACTGTGTTTGAAGGTCTTTCTATAACTGTAGTTCTGTCTTTCGTCTGCTGTACTGTGATAGACATTTTTGCTGTGTTGTTTTATTTATATTTATGGGAAAAAAGGCAGCTGGGGAAAATGACTGCTCGTCAACCTTTTGCTGTATATATTTGAATGTTCAAATGGCTATTACCACAGAAAAGCGTTCTTATGACTGCATTTACCCAACTTCATTCCAAAATGCTGGCATGTGCCATCACTTTGTAATTCTGATCTTACACCCAGTTGTGATTAACATGTTGAATGGAATATTAGATGTGTATTATGTTCCATTGAAAAATGAATGGGTAAAATAAAATACGTTTCTTTTGCCAAAAATAAATCAGTGATATTTATTAACACATTCGAGAGTGAGCTTATACACATTTACACGAAATAATAGACTTGTAGCTGGAGACAATTTCATCATACACACAATAATGCACTCAAACAAAATTCTAAATGTCTATTAAATAGATTAGTCAATGTGAAGAGGAAAGCGGACCAATGAATAGCGATGAAATCTGAAATGTGTCATATTTAAAAAATACGTTTTTATGATTAGAAATCAATGAAAATGATCAGGAAACTTGTTCTACATTCACTGTAATTTCGCATTGTGCTAAATGTTAGCACTCCAGCGTTAATGTTTACACAATTATTAGCCAATGGAGTTGACCGCTTTGTACAACAAGCACCTACCTGAAATATAAATACGAAGCTTTGTGTATGTTGATACGGCAAAAGTAACACCGGCATCATGCATATAGAAACGCGGTAGAATGAAACCGTGGGAGTGTCGACAAGTCACGTTGTGGTTTTATCTTAGAAAAGATAGCTTCAACACTATCTTATACATACTGGTTCATGAATCCATTTCTTGACATGACACTCTTAAAAGTGTCACTTTGAGAAAAATGCCTGGCTTCAAAAAGGTCACAGTTCAGCTGGTGTCGCTATTGTCCATGGTGGCAAGCAGATGAGACAGCTTGGCCTTCTGCGACGCAGTGATGTTCTGGCTCATGTGGATGATGCAGTCCATGGCCACGTCAGGGTTGGACTCAACCAGACTTGGTTGGGCAAGAGCAAAGACAACTAGTCAGAAAAGGTTAAATCTACTGTAATGAACATATTTCATCATGGTGAAAACGTCTTAAGGTGTTTCTTGGATAATAATAATAAAAGTGATCAACATCAGATAGCGTCTCAAATCTTAAAAATACTTTCATATACTTTGTACTGGGTTGATATTTAACCTTTGACCAATCTTCATACGGTTTCATATATATTATTCATATACTAAAATCAGTGCAAGTTCCTGTGGTGAGTATGTGCATACCTGCGAATATGTTTCAAGGCATTTTCCCTTTTTAGGTACTTGATATTCTCTCGGATGGCAGATCGAGTGCCATCCTCTTTGGACCAGTTCTTCTCAAGCCACTCCACTACTGCTTGGTTATTATCCCACAGGTACGCCTGGAGGTGAAGTCAGAAGCAAATACCGGTTGAGGATATTGACTAGACATTAGTGATGGACAAATGAAGCTTCATGAATCACTTGTGATTTTTTTTTTTTACTCCTCTAGATGGCATTTATGGTTTAATTTAATCGATTTCAATGGCACTAACCTTTATTTTAGCACCATCTAGAGGAGTAAAATAATATTGCAAGTGCTTCATGAAGTTTGAAACGTCATTTTCCCCATCACTACTAGACATTAGAATTAGACCGACATTTTTTTTTCAGGGCCAATAGCGATACCAATTGTTTCTAGTCAAGGAATTTGATAACTGATATTTGGAGCCGATATTCAATTTTAGTCAAAAGGGAAAAAATATTGGTGTCAAATATTTTTTAAATACAAATTCCAATTCTTAACTTTGTTGGAATGTCTTAAAGCATATGATAATTGAACAACTTTTCAGATTAGCAAAATGGCGATAAAAAAAAGTATTTATTTTACTCATAGACAATCATCATCTATGTTTTCAAATTTGAACAAAAACTTCAGGGAGTTCCCAGGGTCACACACAAGGAGCTGTTTTTCATAATCAGGTCAGTCACACACAGTTAGTGATGGGAAAATGAAGCTTCATGAAAGCTTCATAAAGCTTCATAAAGCACTTGTGATATTTTCTCCTCTAGATGGCAGTCTTGGTTGGAAGATGCAGTGGAAATTTAATACATTTCCATTGCACTACTAGCCTTTATATTTAAACCAAGAGCACCATCTAGGGGAGTAAAAAAAATCCCAAGTGTTTCATGAAGCTTCATTTTGTCATCACTAGTCATCAGTATGTCTTAAAAACTCAATGAAAACCTGCATAAAAAACATAGCTCCCTATAGTCTTGTACAGTAAATAATTTTTTCCAAAATTTCAAAATAACTGAAATGTAAAACTTTCATGTATGTATGTATTATTATTATTATTATTATCTTTGTTTTACTTTAAAAAAAAATTTAAAAAAAAGAAAGAAAAAAGATGGAGAGAGTCCCTCTGGTCAGCAGCATCTCTTACAAAGTTAACTGAAAATCTAAATAAAAAGTTCCCTGAGATCAACAGTTTTAAATAGATCGATTATGGGCTGTCAGATTTAAAAACAAAAACAAAAAACAATACTGATATCCGTCAACATGCCAAATATTGGCCTGGCCGATAATCAGTCCATCACTACTAGACATGACAAAAGTAGTTAAAAATGAGAGCTGTCAAACCATTACATTTTTTAATTAGATTAATCACATTTTAGAATTTTGATTAATAACGATTAATCGCTTAATCAAAAAGGCTTTTTTATCAACATTTGTTGCTCACCAAATTTAAAGAGCACCTGTTTTGTGTTAATTTTTATCGACATTTAATATTCTGAGGACGTCTTCAAAATTTTTAATCCACTGCAAATGCTCATCCTCCTCTTTTTCGAATCCGTTAATTACTTGCATAATTTCAAATGGAAAAAAAACTACCCCAATAGTTTGATATGAACAAATATTCAGAATGTCATACGCAAACATTTATTAAATGCTTTACTTTAATGGATGTAGTTATGTTTATTGCTCAAACACAACCCGTGCTACCTTTAATGTAAACATCCGCTGTCAGCTAAAGGATAATCTGCAGTCAAAATTAATTGTATGATTAATTTGCGTTAATAGATGATTAATGCGATAATTTTTTTGTGATGAATTCATCAGTTAACGCTTTAACTTTGACAGCATTAGTAAAAAATATTCAAATATCGCATGCCTGAATAACAGTGCCATGAAATACGCGAGCTGCAGTCACCAACCTTGACTGTTCCCTCGGTTTCAACAAACCAGCGTCGCAGCATGGACTGCATGTGGCCGTCGCTGAGGTCTTTGTTGGCCTGAAGAATCTCGTACTTCACCACCTGCTCCAACAGGAGACGCCGCAAACGCCAGTAGAAGAAAGGCCGCGCATTCTTCCAATCCAAAATATCCTGAAAGGCAGAGTGAACACAAAAAAATCATCAGCTGCACTACAAAATGTGATACAATTATTATTACTCACTGCGAGACAATATTACTTACTTCCTCATGTCGGAGTGTTGTAATATTTTGGCTACCTTTTTACTTATGGCTTGTCGTGAGATAAGTTTGTACTCGGTACTCACAGTAATGACACCTTTCTCCTGCATCCTGCCAGGAGTGTCATGAAGATCCACAAACTGCACTGCCACCTGGTGGTAGATGGGCAACAGGAATTCTTCTCTTGCTCTCAGCTTTGCTTCCAGGTCTCTACACTGCTTCTCAGGCAGATCTAGAGAAGCTTGAAAAGTACACGGGTGCGCATGAATGTCAGCATTTGATCAAAATGTACAATCCATGAACTCATTCGATGCCATTGACAGCTATAGACGTCAAAAATTCATTTTAACTCATTCACTGCCATTGACGGCTATAGACGTCAAAAATTCATTTGAACTCATTCACTGCCATTGACGGCTA
Organism: Vanacampus margaritifer; assembly: GCF_051991255.1. Taxonomy (NCBI): domain Eukaryota; kingdom Metazoa; phylum Chordata; class Actinopteri; order Syngnathiformes; family Syngnathidae; genus Vanacampus; species Vanacampus margaritifer. The sequence goes on along the minus strand of NC_135434.1, from coordinate 15,236,871 downwards.
TAGAGGTCAAAAATTCATTTGAACTCATTCACTGCCATTGACGGCTATAGACGTCAAAAATTCATTTGAAGTCATTCACTGCCATTGACGGCTATAGACGTCAAAAATTCATTTGAACTCATTCACTGCCATTGACTGAAAATTTATTTGAACTATTTCAATTTGTTTAAAAATGTTTCCACTTTTGTTAACACGAGTATGAAAACCTAGGAAAAAAAGTTCAGGAAGCCAGCTACTTTTATTAAAAGCTGTTATTAACTCATTCACTGCCATGATGGCTATAGACGTCAAAAATTCATTTGAACTATTTTTATTAGTTTAACATTTTTTTCCTACTTTTGTTAACAAGAGTATGAAAACCTAGATTTTTTTTAATTGTACATTTATAACAGATATAAAATTTGTTATTAACCACTGGGCGTTATTTGTCCATTTTCTGGCATTTTTATGTTTTTCTGTGTTTCATCAAAGAAAAAGCATTTAAAAAAAAATACACTAGGGACCTGACATTTTACCAGGATTGTTAAAAAATGTAGAAGTTCAAATTGGCGCCATGCTGTAATTTATAATTATTACCAAACAGGAGGGAGAGATTTACACAAAATTCTTGTAATAATGCCCGATTTTGGCTCATTGACTCCCATTATAAATCACAGTTTTTGATATGCTGTAAACCTGATGTGTTATAATGCATTTTCCGTGATTACTAATGCAATCGCTTCTTTGACGAGTCATAAACATGAAAATAGAGGAATTTGTGTGTTGAGAGTGTTAACACAAAAATCCACTAGGTGGCGCCAAAGGCTAATAAATGAATACAAAATGCATGCATAAAAAAATTCTATTGTTATGACTTATAGACTTGTTTGAGCTTCTAACTATGTCATATGAAATATTCAAATTATTATTTTATTTTATATATATATACAGCATAGTTAGTCTTGCTATTAGCATAATACTGCTATTGTTGTCCATAGGGGGAATTAAAAAAAATAAATAAAAATAAAAACTATATATGTGTAGATAGGTCTGATGCCACTGAACATTTTGAGCGGTTGAAAGTGAAAAAAATATTCATAAATGACTAAGTTATCTCACTTCAAAGGAAATGCCAGATTTTGGCAAAATTACAAGAGTTTTGTGGTATTCGGAAAACTGCCATTGTGTGATAACTGGGCATGCAGAAAAAATTATATTGTTATGACTTATGGACTTATTCAAGCCTCTAAATATGTCATATGAAATATTCCAATTAGTCTTTTATTTTATATATATATATACAGCATAGTTAGTCTTGCTATTAGCATAATACTGCTATTATTGTCCATAGGGGGCATTAAAAAAATTAAATTACCCCCCCCCCAAAAAAAAAAAAAATCACTGAAAAAAAGATCACTTACCAAGCTTCTCCACCAGACCAGCATAGACAGAGTCCAGTCTTCTCATGGTTTTCAGCAGGTCCTTTTTCCTGAATTTGATCTCCACTGTGCCTTCAGCTTCCAGCACACCACCTCTGGACAGACACAAGGACACTCATTCCGTATACAAATAGTTTCATACATCTTCACACCAGGCCAATTGAGACACACCTGCTCTCTCTGTCAGCATATAGCTCCATACACAAAGGGTTAATAGTGGGGTCAATAACAACCCAGGACCCTCCTCTCAATTCGGCGTGTGGTGGAATGTACACCAGCACAGGCTGATGGAAACCCCGAAGGGCGTCCACGATGTAAGCCCCAAACTTTAATATTTGGTCATACATATCTGGGAGGAGGAATGGAAACAATACCGAATCATGAATAATTCCACAATGTTTTGTACAAAAATGCTTCTTTTTTTTTGTAGTGCACATCCTGCACCTTTCATTCCACCCGAGAAGCCCCTCCAGTTGGCAAACACCATGACGGGCAGATGCTCACGGTTGAAGTCACAAATGGCTTGGGCTGTTTTAAAGGCAGAATCTGGAAACCACACCTGCCCAGCCTGTTGCAGAACCTGAAATGCAACACACGCATCATCATATGGATATCATGTATGTTCAAGATGCCCCGTGGAGGAAATTGCAATAGCCTTTTTATTTGACCGTTTACGACTCAAACGTCTTCTAATTAGCAGATTAACAACTTAGCTGTTCACAATGGGTAAGCAAGCAAGCAAGCCTCAGGTTAAATTTGGGTTTGAATTTCCGCCCTTTGTCTACGGATTTGACATCATGTGCACATTGCGTATGTCAGGGGCGTCCAAACTTTTTCCTCCGAGGGCCATGTACAGAAAGATAGAAAAATGCAAGGGCCGCTTTTTTTTCTACTTTAATTTATTACAGTACAACCAAACAAACAATTATACATTGTATATATATTGTAGTTATTTTTGAAAAACTGATATTTTCACAAATTGGCACTAAGCAGAAAGTGGCGGAAAACATTTTTGTTTGTCAAACTGAATTATCTTTATTATGAAAACATTTTCTGTTACTGTAAATTTATTTGTATCTTTGCCTTTCTCAGTTTTCCACATTACTGTCGTCCCCATTCTTTTTTTGACAGCCACACTTCTAACAATTAAAAAAAAAACAACAGCATTCCGCTCCATGTCAAAAGTTATTTTTAGTATGTCCTGAGGGCCGCTAAAAAATGGACGGCGGGCCGCAAATGGCCCCCGGGCCGTAGTTTGGACATCATGGCGTATGTGAAGAAGGGAGTGTGCAGTTTCATTTTTGGCCACACGTAGCAGTAGCGGTTCAAAATGAAATTTCCTGCATTGAGCAGCTTTAAGGCTGTAAATAAGGACTTTTAATAAATCAATTAATCTTCCAATTGCTTTGTTATTATTCAATGAATCAGATTATTTAAAAAAAACATGTTTTAATGTTCATCACTTTATTCAAAAACGGCATTATTTCAAATTGACAGTGCAGACAATGCACTAACATGACTTACTCATGGTTCAGTTACTGGTTTGCTTCATAACATGACGGAAAACGTGGAAACATTTTGATCATTGTTTTCCAAAGTAAAAGCAGTTTGCAAATGTTTTATTTTGATTCAACACAAAGTTAATCAGTCTGCTTTCATTGCCAAGGATTTTGGCAAATCATATCTCTGAATTTTTAATCGATTCTCAAAAAGAATTATTAATTTTAAAATTGATAAGTTGCCAATTAATAATTGCTCCTCTAATACATTTTTTTTTTCACATTTAGAGCATTCTCCTTTCAAAATCTCATTTATGGTATAGCTATAGTTAATGTTGTGAATGGTGAGAGGAGATGTTCAATAGCTGGCCCCAAGGATACTCACTTTTGATTCTGAATCCAAATTGGCCGGATCAGCTGGGACCGTTAACTCAACAGTCCGCGTTTCCACAGCAATGACACCAAGTGGGATCCCTCCTAACCTGTATCATTTCAGCCAGCAATTGACAATCGTTCTACGCAAATCGTACGATACTTTATGCATTCATCGATGAGATTTACCGTGCTCTGCCCACGACGACAGTCTGAGCCCAAGAGCCCATGATCTCCATGAAGGAGCCATGGTCGAAGAATCCGCTCTGCCAGGCACCTCTCACCGCTATGAATAGTTAACAAAAAAAAAAAGAAATTTGCTCGTTAACCAATCATCAGGGGTTGTTTTACTGTCCAGTTATGATGCTCACTGGGGTGTGGTCTCCCAACCAGCATCCAGCGAGGGTCATATGGCGCTTTTGTGGGAGTAAAGTCAATCTCTCTATCAACTGGATCAGTGGTTGGTACAACGGGCACAGAGGAGTTGTTGTTCTGTCAGAAGAACAGACCATCTCTCATTAAAGACACAGACGGTTACCATGGAAACATTTGTAATATTCGGCAGAACCTTTGGCATGTAGGAGAGCCACTGGAGAATGGTGACAACGCCCTCAAAATCGTCTGGCACAGTCGTGTGTGTGACTCCGTTGTTGTGCATGATCTGGATGCCGCCCAGCTGGTTGTTGGAGGTGTAGACCTCTCTGCCCAGAACCTGCAAACAACAGGGCTTACTTCAATCTATACAAACTTTATTTATAAAGATTGTAACACAAATTGCCACGCAGATGACTACGTGTCTCTCTTAACGACATCGCCAGAGACCAACCTGTACATGCTCAGGTTAAAAAGCAGTGGGCCTAAAATCAAACCCTGGGGCACACCACGTGATTTTTATGCACCCGAGGGCAGCAGGTATACAAACTTAACATAAAAACCTGCCAGTTTGGATGTGAGCCATTTGTGGAGAGCACCTGAGAGGGCCATGTGTACATAAACCACTAATATTTCTAAATTTCAAGTATATTTCTTTTAAAAGGAAAAATAACTGGCTCCCAAAGTACATTTAACTCATTTGCTCCCAAAAAACGTATAAATATGTTCTATTTTAAATGTTTTAAGTGTCCCAAAAACGTATTTATGTTTTTTATGCATACAGAAGGCTTAGATGCAGCCCCTCAACTGCAGAGAACGCTTGAAGAAATGGTAGTTGTTACAAAACGGCCAGCAGGTGGCAGCAGAGCAAAAGAGATCAACCAGGGCCATGTTGAAAAAAGCTCATTTACCCACAGTTCTAAACAGATTTGTGAATCATGATTAAATTTAGCTATATTCTAATGCCAATTGCTGCAAAACAGAAACAGATAAAAATATACTTTTTTTTTCCTGATGAAAGAAAATACTATTTTTTCTTTTGGTAGTAGCAATAGAACACAATATTCTGTGGGCCTGGCAAAATTGGTCAAAATACAATAAAACAGCCGGGGGTGAAGGGGGTTGCTTCTGTAAAAATGGCTGGGAGTGAAACTAAAGGGGCAGTCAACCCCCCAAAAAATTCATGCAGCCCCATTAGTCTGAATACGGTATTCTGGTTAATATTTTGTTAGTGGAAGATGAGTTAAGCAGGAAAATCTAGCCGCTTTTATCAATATCAGAAAGCGTCCATTTTGTCACTTGCTATCGAGTGAAAATGACATCACAGTTACTCAGGTGACAACCAATCACAGCTCAGCTTTAAAGAACAGGTGAGGTGTGATTTGTTGTTGCCTGAGCAACTGTGATGTCATCTTAAATCGACACCAAGTGGCAAAATGGCCGCCCTCTGAGATGGATAAAAAGGGCTGGATTTTGCTGCATAATACAGATTCCACAAAAGTAATATTAATCAGAATTTCATGTTTAGACTAGCGAGGTCACATAGAAATGTTTAAAAAAAAGAAATGCTTAACAAACCTTGTTCAGCGCACTTGCTCCAGTCAAGATAATGTGAGAATTCTCCACCTGGATCACTCTCTGGCCCAAACGTACCAGATACGCCCCGATTCCAATCGCACGGCAGGTCACCTAGAACAGCAAAAAATGTATCAAACCCGAGTGACGAAACCACGTCTGACATGCAACCTTACCATACTAATTGTAATAATTTCTTGGTAGGCTTGAGAAGATTCTCCAGCAATGGTGCCCGAACCTCGCAGGTTCTCCACCCCGAGACCTTCATCCTTCCCGATGATGTCAGTGATTATGTACCTGAGCGAAAAGTGAGCATGAGCAAAGATACAAGGTGGACTAAAAAGTGACATATATTGTAGTTTGTTTCTTCTACCTGGACTCCCCTCCTTCTTCCACATGGTGGCAGTGCACAGAATTGGTGGCGCTGATGCGCGTATAGTCATGTGGCGTCAGGTAAAGATACTTAAACCCCTAAACATGTCACAAATTACAGGATAGTTACCCACAGAACACAAACAAGTGAATGCCAGCTGGTCCTCCTCACCTTGTAGGGGTCAGAGGGGTCAATCCAGGCCACCTGGAACATGTGTCTAATCTCCTCGGCGAGACCGATGCGTGCTCCGCTGTTAGCGGCGATGTAAACGCGCGGGATTCCCTCAGCTCTGGCCAACTCGGACGCCCTGAGGAACAGCTCGTCTTCCTGAGGTCCGAATGAGCCAATCATGTGGGTGATGTCGTTACAGATGACGACGATGTCTCGGCCTTCTGGATATTCCGGCGTCTTCATCTTCATCTTGAAAGCAACTATTCCCACCTGATAAAGAGCGTTATGAGGAAAAGAACCACACCGATGTTTTGGATTCCGACGGATGTGCATCTTACATCGTTGTCTCCGGGCAGGCGGTTCAGTTGCACCAGACGACCTTGCGGGTCCAGAACCAGCTCAGTGCACATCAGCATATCTTTAGGATATTTGTCCCCTGGACCCCACTGCTTAAAAAGAGCCTATAAAATGATTTGAACGTCAGAGAGACTTCTTCAGAACAGGAAAAAAGAAATGACAGCATTAAAGTTGAGCACGTCAGGGTTCTAACAGGACCTGCTTGAACATCTCAGGGAAGTCATAGACGTATGTTGTGCCCAGAGTTTGAGCTTGGAAACGCTTGGCCTGCAGCAAGTCTTTGGTAACATAAGGAGTGTTGATCAACATGCCTTGCAGGGGTCCCTGTTTGTCTCCATAACACTGGAACATAATCTAGGGGCGGGAGATGCCAGGTGAATTAGCATCATGGAATAGTAGAACGAAAGAAATAGTCAAATGGACTGACCTGTCCAGAACTTGGGTCAGTAACCTCCTTATACAGACTGATGTCCAAGTAATAGCCGGACTCGTTGGTCAAAAAAAGCCGAATAGGGATGGCGAGCCCCGTGGGAGTCAGGCGAATGTTGATTTTCAACTCGGCTTGCAGGACACGCAGCTTCCATAGTCGGCTTCCGTAGCGCATCACCATGGAACGGACGGATTCTTCAATCTGACAAACAAAAAAAGCACATCATTCGGATTAATGTTGTGTTTGCGGAATATGAATTAGGCAGCAAACTGCACCTGTTTTTAACTATCTCAGGTGGGCGGCCATTTTACCACTTGCTGTTGATGAAATGAAATCACAGCGCCTATGGCAGGGGTGTCAAACATACGGCCTGCCGGTCGAATCCGCGTAAAGTAATGTCGGACCAATTAATCAGCCACAATCAAAGCATATAAATTTGTAATTTCACAAGCAATCCTCAGATGAGCAATGCAACTTGTACAAGGAATTGCTCTGGATGTCATTATTTTACACGCAACTTAAAAGTAAGGTTTAAAAAAAATAAAAAAATCATAAATCAAACATAAATGTGCTAAATACGGCACAGATTCAACTACACATATGACAAGGATTAACATCCTTATAACTTCATTAACTCATTCACTGCCATTGACGGCTATAGATATCAAAAATTAATTTGAACAATTTTAATTAGTTTAACATTTTTTCCACTTTTGTTAACAAGAGTATGAAAACCTAGGGGAAAAATTATTGTATATTTAGAACAGATATAACATTTGTGATTAATCGTGAGTTAACTATTGAAGTCATGCAATTAATTAAAATTACAAATTTTAATCGCGTGATTTAAAATTTTTTTTTTAGGGGTGTCAGTCAAAATGTTGAATCGTAATTAATCGCATAGATTCACTAGTTAACTCACGATTAATCACAAATTTTATATCTGTTCTAAATATACAATTAAAAAAAATCTAGGTTTTCATACTTTTGTCAACAAAAGTGGAAAAAAATGTTAAACTAATAGAAGTAGTTCAAATGAATTTTTGACGTCTGGCAGTGAATGAGTTAACTGCACAACAATGCTTTCTGTGAACAATATACAGGTACAAGCAAAATAGGTAGATAACGTGCCCGGAACTCATACGGGCAAAGTGTTGCCGCGTTCCATTTGCATTTGTGTTACTTTTTTGGGACAATATATTTACAGTTGCACCCTGCAATTTAAATTATCTACCATGGTTTTACCGATCCGGCCCACTTGGTAATATATTTTCCTCCATGTGGCCCCTGAGCTAATGAGTTTGACACCCCTGGCCTAAGGGGTCTGGTAACAACCAATCACTATTTTGTAAGTTTGGTCATGTGACGTTCGCAGGCTGAGCCGTGATTGGTCTTTACCTGTGATGTCATTTTCAGTTGGCAGGAAATGACAAAATGGCCGCCCCCTGAGATGGATAAAAACGGGTGCATTTTGCTGCTTAATTCATATTCCACAAATGCAATATTAATGATTTTTTAAACTAGTAGTACAACAAATTGTAGTTAATTGAATATCTCTGAATAATGTAATGTGACATGTATTCTTCAAAATGTGTGCAATATTGGCTACACGCTCACTTTCGATGGGTCCATAATGACAGTGGGGACAAAGTTGAGGAAGATGTGGTTGCAGTCTGTACGAACGGTCGTGTTACTAAAGGCCACCTCCAATTCATCCATGGCCTCCAGCAGAAGACGTTCCCCCTCATTCTGAAGATACTCAAAAGACGCTTCCTAATTTGCACACCAACACAATCCAAATACCACATTAAAAAGTAGTCAAAGAAAACGCTATATGAAATTTTGGGGGGCTTTTCTGTCAATAGCCTCTTGCCTTTGTAATCAGATCAGAGTGGCGGATAATAGCTCGGATAAAGAATCTGTAATCGGTAACTTCGGCACCCTCCTGAGCATGAGCAGCTCCCAAGTAGAGGTGCATTTTGTGGTTGGCACACGGAACGGCAGTCAGGTCAAAGTTCCTCATGCGGTTCAGTTCCAGCTGAAACGCTAAAGCTGGCTCCAGATTACGGTAGATCCGATCTTCCTGGAACTGCGCATAATAACATGTGGGGTGTTAACACCTCTTCAGACAGCAGCACCATTTATTGATGTTGGGATATTCAAATTTACTTTGAAAGTAAAAAAAAATAAAAAATACCCCATCTCGTGCTCTGAAAGTGAAGAACTTGGGGAACTCCCTCTGTTGAAAAAAAATATGCACTAGTAATTGCTAAACAGCAACAAAGATGAGCTGAGAGGCCTTGAACTGTCAGTCACAGAGCACAAACAGTAGGGATAGACGATTATCGGTGCCAATATTTGTCAAATCAATCTTTTTACAAATCTGAAGGGCCGATAAAGCTGGTATCTCACTGAGCGGTGAATGCTTGCGGATGTAACAAATTTAGGGTTTTTCATCAGGATTTGTAAGATGTTCGCAGACGCAAAGACATTTTGAACACATTCTGACAATTTTTCACTGTCTGCGAAGATCTCTTGAAACTTTTTACAAATCCTGCCGAAAACCCCAAATTAGCTAGTATACATTCGCAAGCATTTGTCGCTCAGTGAGATATGGGGAACTTTTTTATTTATGGGTTTATTTGAATTTCCACTTTATAAAAATGATGCGGACACTGGGAACTCCTTACACTTTTTATTTTTTTAAATAAAAAAATAAATAATTAAATTAAGAAATTATGTTGACATTTTAGAAAGCTTTATTTACAGTAGAAAACTTTAGGGAACTATTTACTTGCTTAGTTTTTAATTTAGCTTAACACATGCTGATAACCCTGGAAGCTCCCTGCAATTTTTTAAATATTTTTTAAACAAAGCTATTAATTCTTTATAATTAAAATGAAAAGAAAAGGTAATTTCTTAAAAGATTTTGACGCTAATATTTTCTTTTACTGCAAATGAATATGGGCTTAAAATATCGGTTATTGGTCTTCTTGACTACTTATAATCTCAGCCTTGAAAAAAATAATAATAAATATCGGTCTATCACTAACAAACAAGCTGGCATTTAAACTCGCATTCACACCAATTTAGAATCTCCAGATGACCCCAAATTTGTATTTATTTATTTTCTATTCATTTATTCATTCGGTTCATTGGCAAGATAAATAAAAAAATTTAAATGGACAAAAACTAATTCCATACACAAATATGCAACTGAAAGGGTGTAGGCAGAAGCAAAAGCTTTTCAGTTCTTGGACTATGGGAGGAAACTAGAGTATAATGTCAAAGCCAAGATTCAAACTCAGAACCTTTAAATGTGACGCAGACATCATATTCCAACCAATATGGACCTCTTTCACATCTAACTATTTAAAACAAATCGAATCAAACATAAGTTATTCCTCATGACAGTTTATTTACCTTTTGTGCAACCAGAAATGTGATTCTTCTAATGCCATATTCAAAGAGGGACAATCTCTAAGGATAAAAAGACAACAGTCATTTTTCAGTATTTCTCTTCTTATTTGAAATGACAAGGTATGAGCCACTGCATTATATGAGCTGACCTTCGACTGGGCGAAGGAAGTGAAGGCGGTGACTAAGGCATCGTCATCCTCAGTGTCAGCTCTTTTTATTGATACATTAATGATGTGAATTGGACTCTCCCTGGTGTTCTGTCAGGAAGAAGAAGAAGATGATATATCCCCAGAGGGGGGAAAAATGACAACAAAATTACTCACCTTAAAGTTCTCATCTTCATAAAAACTGGAGCAAGATTCTAAAAAGAGTTGGTTCTCCAAAAGAGGATCTGCAAAACTGCAGAGAACTTCGTCAAAGTTCCTACACAAGAAATATCAAGTCAATGGGCTTTAATCCCTCAAAAATGTGGAATGAGATGGAGTCGAAAAATAAAGACAGGTTAACCTTGTGAAATCGTCAAAACACTGCAAGGCTACCATCGCGCCCATGCGTTGACAAGGTGGAGACAGAGCTCCCTCCAGGAAGAGATCACTGCTCTGCCGCCGCATTTTTAACTGGCCTGAAGCATTCAGTGGGACAGGAACCCTGAAAAAATTAAAGACAGGCGGTGACTAGCGCATCGCATCACTGAATTATTAGCACATTAGCAGATGTGAGAGCCAATGTTAACAGCGAGTATTTGAGGAAATTGCAGTTGCATTTTTGCATATTAAATATAAACAAGAATGATCATCATCATGTGCAATCAGAATTACATCATATAATTGTTTCATGAATTAACTCATTCACTGCCATTGGCGGCTATAGACGTCAAAAATTCTATTTCAATTAGTGTGACATTTTTTCCACTTTTGTTAACAAGAGTATGAAACCTAGGAAAAAAAAGTTCAGGAAGCCAGGTACTTTTATTAAAAGCTGTTATTAACTCATTCACTGCCATTGATGGCTATAGACGTCAAAAATTCATTTGAACTATTTTTTTTCCCACTTTTGTTAAGAGTGTGAAAACCTAGAATTTTTTTTATTGTACATTTATAACAGATATAAAATTTGTGATTAATCGTGAGCTAATTATTGAAGTCATGCGATTAATTACAATTCCAAAATTTAATCCCCTGACGTGATTAAAAAAAAAAAAAGATTATTAAAAATTAGGGGTCATTCGATTAAATTTTTTTATCGTAATTAATCGCATAGATTTATTAGTTAACTCACAATTAATCACAAATTTTTATATCTGTTCTAAATGTACAATAAAAAAATCTAGGTTTTCACACTCTTAACAAAAGTGGAAAAAAAAATGTTAAACTAATAGAAATAGTTCAAATGAATTTTTGACGTCTATAGCCGTCGATGGCAGTGAAAGAGTTAAAAGGATTATGATTTGTTATCAAGATCAAACTTGTAGCCCTAAATCTGAGGAGATTTTTAAGAAGTAAACAAATGGTATGACGGCGGAACCTCTCAAAAATGTTAAACTAATAGAAATAGTTCAAATGAATTTTTGACGTCTATAGCCGTCGATGGCAGTAAAAGATTTAAAAGAATTATGATTTGTTATCAAGATCAAACTTGTAGCCCTAAATCTGAGGAGATTTTTAAGAGGTAAACAAATGGTATGACGGCTGAACCTCTCAAAAATCTCTGCCTCGATAGACAAGTTGAGAGAAGCTTTGCATACGCAGAAGCTCATTTAAAAAGAAGAAAAAAATTACGAAGCGCTTGTTATACGGTAAAAGTCCTTGAGGGCGAATGTTGCTGGATACAGAGGAAAAGGGAAAAAGGCAATACAATGCAACTGGCATGCTTTGCTGTAAGACATACACACCATCAGGTGTAGTAGGCTGGGAGGAGCTTTTACTCTACCTGTTCAGAGTAGGGCTGCTCCCTCTGAAATAAGATGATTGACAGGTGAACATTAGCAGTGGAGGATCAACATCCTCCTCCACCTCTAGGCATTATGATTTATACTGCACATTCCCGTTCAGTGGGTTAAACTACTCTATAAAGAGAAGGTTAGGCATTAAAAACATGAGACAGTTTTCCCACAGTTGCGCTCACCTAACCTATCCACCCCATTTATATTCAATCAAGCTAATCAGCAAAGGTATTTAATCGGTATTAGCACAGACCAAAGTGTTACCTGTTGGGATGCGATGATGGCAGCATAAACTGGAAATCGACAGCACACGTTCCATCCCGCAGCTGGTGATGCTGGATGCTGTTGAGCTCGTAAGCAATGTAAGCGCGACGCACGTACACCTGGAGGAAAATGGAACCTCGCCGTGTCGTTATTAGCGAATTTCAGAAGAAGTAAGAGCCTCTTCGCTATGCGTACCTCCAGTGCAGCCATGCAGACAACTTGATTGGAGTGGTAGAAAAAATTGGGCAACACATCAAAAATGGAAGTCTCGGAGAGGATGAGTTTCTGGTGGACATGGAAGAACACAAATGATTTGATGTCAAAGATGGAAATTGTGGTCCTGACGTGCAATCATGACATTTACCTTTAAGTTTTCAGGACAGAACTGATGACCATACATGTCAATGGCAGAGAGGAAGATGGATTCCACTTGGTTGTGCCTCAGTTCGTATGACGGTAAATGAGAGGCAATCAGCACCTGAGACAGACAATTCATTACACATCGTGAATTGCGTAGCTCAAGATCAGTAAATAAAACTTGCTAAATATATTCACAGTTCTGTATTGAACTGCTTTGCTCAAAGTCTGACCTGTCGAGCTCTCAAGGCCACTTTTGAGTTCTCCATCTTACTGAGCTGAGTGAGTTCATTGAGAATCACCATCAGCTCATCCGCCAGAGTTGGATCCCTTCCACATAGTTGATCCTAAACAAAATCAAAGATAGTTGTGTTGAAATTAGGGGTGTCAGTCCATACAGGTTTTTTTTAATTTGAATTAATCGCACGATTTCATCAATTAACTTATGATTAATCGCACATTTTATATCGCTTCTCAGTGTGAAATAAAAGAAAATCTCAAGTACTCTTATTAACATAAAAGTGGAAAAATATGTTAACCTTATACAAATATGGTTGTATCTTCTAGTTCATTGATAAGGTATTTTATAATTCCTAAAGTTATTTGAAGTTGAAATGATTTACTGCACTGTAAAAAGGAGTGTGCAACATTGATTTGTGTTGAGGCCGTTTTTCTGCCACTGGATGGCATTAGCGTTTCATGTTGGACATTAGCGACAGCAACTGCATTTTCTTTTCATATTAAGAGCTAGTTAATTTGAACATGAAGCAACATGTGTAAAAGTGCAATTTTTTTTTATTGTTAATTACAACTTGACCCCCATCCACCACAAATTTTTATTTCTACTGATAAATTGTGTTATAGTGACTCTTTTCTGCCTTTCTTTTCTTACATTTTATACAGATGTGCATTGTCATTAGAGACGCAGCTTTCTTACAAACGAGTCGGGAATAACACCTAGTTCAGGGGTCCGCAACCTATGGCTCTGGAGCCATATTTGGCTCTTTAGTCACTCTCCTGTGGCTCCCTGTGAATCTCTAAAAACACATCATGTAGATTTTTTTTTTTATTATTAAACTTTTTTGAATAAAGTATTCTTTAAATAAAATAATGATTTCGATTTTAGAAAATAATTAAATATTTTTTTTAAATGTCAGAGTCCAAATTTTTATATTATCAGAAAAAAAGGGATGAACGGTCGATGAAAAAGCTTCAAAATGACCGTAAAATGTCCAAAAAGTGACCATAAAATGTCCAGAAAGAAAGAAAAAAAGCAGACAATTACCATAAAGTGTCCATGAAATTGCCAAAAATATCAGAGAATTCAATAAAAAAGGTAGAAAAGAAAAGGTTTAAAAACTATTAAATTAGCAGGAAAAAAAGTAGAAATCCTGAAAATTACCATAAAATGTCCACAAAATTGCCAAAATGTGTCAGAAAATTTATTTAAGAAAAAGCAGGAAATTTTCATGGTCGAATGTTTTGCGGCTCCAGACAGATTTTTTGTAATTTATTTGGCCCAAAATGGCTCTTTTGACAGAAAAGGTTGCTGACCCCTGCCCTGGTTAAAGGAACTTTTAAGTTGCACTATTAGCGTGTTACTTTTGACACCCCTAATTGAAATTCACTTGTGATGAATCAGTGCTGAGTATGATGAAGGCCTTACGATGAGCATTGTGACCAGGATGTTCTTCTTGAAGACCTGGGCATGAGAAAAGATGTATTCCAACACAGGACTCATGTCCGGCTTGTACTGCTCTCTCAAGTTGATTACGCACTTGTCATAATGAGCTGCTTGTGGAAAACGAGAAAATCCCATACACGATTTAGTGATGCTAAAAACATTTTTAAAGCAGATAATTCTGATCAAATATTACTGTCACCTTGTTGAAACTGCGTCTCTACTTGAAGGTATCGCTTGAGCAAATCCAAAACCACAGACTTCATGTAGCCACGTACTCCACTGCGATACCTGCAACACGACATAAAATATAAATCAGTACAATTACAATCACTGTCATTTTTTTTTTTACTGCTAACAAGAAATATGAACAAGCTAACCTCTGCACCAGCTGAACGATACTTTGAGTGTTAATAAAAAACACTTCTCGATCAGCTTTTCTCTGCAAAGTGGCTGCATGGCTGTCGAGAATATTTGCAACCTGGATTGCAAAAGAAGTCCACTGTTTAGATTAGAAATTGATATAGCTCAGCATTAATAAGTTCAATCCACTATATTTCACAAAAAATTATTTTGCTCGGCTTTGATATCCACTGTAATAATGTCTACTTTTGTGGGTGTAGCAGAGGTGCACCTGCAACATACTTGGCATTTCTAACATAAAAAAAAAACATAATAAAATGTCAAAATTGTTTGACAAATTTTTCTTGATTTATGATAGGGAGAAGTAGAATAATTCAATGATAATGAACGATTAGTCGATCCATTTTCAATAGTGGTGAGCTGGAGCCTATTCCAGTTGACGCTTTTTAGAGTACGAATTAGGGCCCAGCCGATATGCATTTTTTTTAGGCCGATGCCAATACCGATTTTTGGCAGAAAAAAATACTGATTGCCGATTGATCTGCAGATTGTTTAAAAATAAATATTTAATGCATAAAATTTATTTAATGCATCCATGGTGTACACACTTAAAGTGAGTACAGAAGAACGTTGCAATTGGGAAGAATCTGTGCCTTTGCGTAGTGTTATCTTACTTGTGGCTATGTGTTCCCACAGCATTTGCGTATGAATATTCGTTATTTGAAGGAAAAATACACCCGAGGTCGATGCTAACTTCCTGTTTGCATTTGAATGGGATCCTCCCTGCGCTTTTAGAATTAGCTCTAGGCTAGCGATGTTTTTAAAACGAAGAATGTTTTGTATTTAAATGTACATTGGATGTAATTCTTAGCGTCATGTGTTTAGTTTTACAGTTAACTACAACTGGAATGTCATTAAACAGCTTAAAGGACGCTTAGGAACAACAGAATAACATATGCTACACACTTGCTAGCTGCTAACAAAATGGTGTATTCAGGGCACCTTTCCAGCATCGGAAACTTTAGTTTTCTTCGATAAAAACGTCACGGGGAAAATTAATCAGCCATTTTCTCTTATTTTATGTATATTCCCTTCAGTAAAAATGTAAACTTAATAGTTTAAAAATATGTGAGACTGTACTCATTTATGCTGAGCATTGCTTTCTAAAAGAATAATTGAGGTTTTTCACCCTTTGGCTTGGAAACTGGCACAGGACCGAGGTGATGTTGCTGGCATATTGGGCCATGATTTTACGGATATCTTTCTCAACACCAGGTGGAATTCGACCCGCCACGCTAGTCATGATCTCCTGCAGCTCCAACAGTGGCAGGGAGGGGTCCCTCAGAGTCTTCATGAGGGTTGCTACCCACTGTTTCAACTGCAGAAACGAAAAATAAGTATTTTTTTTTAAAAAACATGCTTGAAAGTCAGTATTATCAGATTGATGTTGATCCGATTTCTGTACCTTGGTGCTAAAGTAGGGCTCTTCAAGGCAATAACCATCCATTACTTTAACAAGGTTTTCAAGGATGCTGTGGAACACTTGATGGAGCTTTTCCCCAACTATGGGTAATGGGTTTTGTGGTGGTAGGGTGGCTGTATTGAGCTCCACCTACATTATGGCAGAATAACATGGTTAGACTTTTGTTCACCGACATGAGCGACCACATGAGCTGTCCACACAATTGTGTACACACACACACACACATATATACAGGACACGAGAACTTGCCCGGTGTATACTGCTAGGGTCATCCAAGTTCATATGTGCCATCACACAGCCGGACTCCAAAACTGCCCCGGGCCTCTTGACAAAATGTATATGTCCCGTCTGCTGTACCGTCAGAGTCATCACCATCTTCATCACCTGAGTTCAGACAGTAGATCACATAAGGTGCAGTTACGGGTAGTTTGGCTGGATGAGTAAACATGCGTATGCCCTCAAATTCACCTCGATCTCTGCGTAGGTCTCTCCTGAGCAAATATGCGCTCCGTCTGCAACAATGTACTGCAGTAGTTTACCAGCAGAGGGCGATCTCAGCACAGAGGGATCCTTTTCTTTATCAAACACGCAGGTCTTGTTGCCAACAGTGATGCGGTAGCTGCGAATTAAAGTCGTACAGGGGGGAAAAAAATGAATTCAGTTCGACTCGGAAATTAAATAACGCTTACCTGTCCAGTTCCTCTTTCATATAGGTGGTATGGCTGCTGCCATCATAGGAGAGCAGAAGACCACCATCACTGAGCCGGTGGACATCTATTTCAATGTTGGAGCCATTCATTATGATGACATACGTTGTTGGGGACTGGCGGGCAACCTGATGTCAACCACAGAAGGTACTTCGTTTAGAATAAAGATGGTAAGTTCACTACGGAAAGGGAATGAAACGATACCTTTAAGCAGAATTTGACCCCTTCGTATATGAGCTCGACACTGACAGAGTTGAGGAGGCTGGCTGCAGGCAGAACCTGGCCTCTGTAGGCATAGACAAGTTTGAGCACACATTTATTATTATGATTATCATGAATAATATTAGTAGTAGTATTAGTCTTAAATTTTGTACCAACCTTTCTAGTGAGTGAAGGAAGTCGGACATGCTCTTTCTGAAGCTTGCATCGGCAACATGCAAAGCCCCGCAGACGATCCCCAACATGGTGTCTGGCCTCTCTGCCTGCAGAAAAAGTCACATGGCCTTTTGTGGTGAAAGTCACCAGACCAACATGTTGAGACGGCTACCAAATGACGCATACTTGCACTTTCTCTGCAATCAGGTGATCCAACCAGCTTGTGTCGATGTCATTGTTTCGGAAGCTCTCCGTTTCTAGTAACTTAATGAGGTATTCAACGGTGGTCCTGAAATCCCCTCTGATTGACAGCTCCTTCATTGCAACCACCATGTTCCTGAAGCATTATGTGACACAGCAAACAAAAGGACAACAATCGGTAATGTGTATTCTATGTTCTTGTCTTATGCTGTTAATTGCCAGCATTGTTCACCAAATTCAGTCTTCTTCCCATCCCAATCCTTTTAAAGGGGAAGTCAACCGTAAATGTTTCTTGACAATAATGGTATATGTGACCTTTCTAGTCTAAACAGGACATTCTGATTAATATTACATTTGTGGAATAGGAGTTATGACACAAAATCCAGCCGTTTTTATCAACATCAGAAGGCGGCCATTTTGCCACTTGCTGTGAAAATGACATCACAGTTGCTCAGGTAACAGCCAATAACAGCTTGGCTTCAGAAAACAAGTCAGCTGTGATTGGTCATTGCCTGCACCCTGAGCAACTGTGATGTCATCTTCAGTCAACAACATGTGGCAAAATGGCCGCCCCCTGAGATGGATCAAAACGGCTGGATTTTTGCTGCATAATTCAGATTCCACTAACGCAATATAAACCAGAATACCGTATTTATTATTGTCAATAATTTACACAGAAATGACATAGCAACATACCGGTAATCAAAACAGACACTTACGAAATGGCCTCTTCTCGATTCTCCCCCCAGGAGAAACAGTGCCCGAACTGTGAGTCAGCAAATTCATGCAGACCCCCGGTTGCACCGACACTAAAGTAACCCCAGACATTTTTACTGCTGCGGAAGTTCAGCTCCTGCACGGTGCCGGAGCTGGGTTTGAACCCCTGTAACCAACAAGACAGGAATGATCTTTGAGGAAAAGAATGGAAGATTAATAGCATGGGAGAGAGTGAGCGCTACCTCGTCAGGGTTCTCGCTGGTGATTCGGGCTGCTATGACGTGCCCTCTCGGACTTGGCAGGCATTCTGGAGTCTCAAAGTTAATAATGTTGTCACCCCAGGCAGTTTCTCCATAGAGCAAACGGATGTCTTTAATTCTGTAAAGGGGGATGCCCATGGCAATCTGTCGTAGATGACAAAATGGGTGAGAATGAATGAATTAAGATGGGCTAATTGTGAGAAAATATACAATGAGGACAAAAGTATTTGGACACACCTCAATCAATCAAAGCGGACTTAAGTCTAGAATGCTAAATGGACGCTACTTTGTTCCAACTAGGCATGGGCTGATTACCGGTTTGACGGTTTACCAGGTTTTTTGTCTGTCACCAGAAATGAGCATTTTTTTTCTTTTCTTTTTTTTGAGGGGACTCCAAAGCAGGCAAAGGCTTGCTGAAATATGATTGGCTGCTTGCAGAGATCGCTACACAAGATGCATTTCTGAAGATTATTGTAGAGGCCAGCAGCTTTTCTTTTTTCTCTCTCTCTCTCCTTCTTGGGTGAGCAGAGAGGGGAGGGTTGAGCAGTTGCACACAGGCGGGAGGGAGGGGAAGAGGGATGAAGACGGCAGGATACCTTTTTGCTATGTCAATTAATTGCACGCCTACTATTTAAATATATATATATACAAATTTTCTTCAAAAACTTGGTGCCAGTGGGTACTAGCTAGCCCGAAGGACAACATGAGCAGACATTGTGGCTTATTAAGAAGAATTCAAACAGAAGAAGAATGGTCATATTTCCTTCTTTCTTTGAACTTAACATGGTACAAATTTATGTATGAAATATTCATATTTTGTTTAAAATAGAAAAAAACATTATTTATTAATTAACAATTATTAAACTGAATATGGCCTATATTTAAAAATAAATAAATAAATACATTTTAGAACTGTAATTTTTAATACCCTGGTATTTTTGCTCTCAGTTATCATACCGTCTGAATCCAATATCTGCTCATGTCTAGTTCCAACTTTGAGTAAACTGTTTAGAGCAGGTACTTTTCTGTCCTAGCAAGACCGTGCTCAAGTGCAATAAGTACGAGTTCAAGCAAACAACTTTGGGATAAATTAACTAGAATAGATGTTGGGAGCCAATGTGTTATGGATGAATGGAAAAAAGCTCCTACATCGAATAGTCCAGAAAAGAGGAAGCAAATACTGTTATCAATATTGCACTCTCTATAAATATTCTTGGGACGCTCCAGTGATGATTTTACCTGAAGTTGGGCAGCTGGAAGGTTTACATCAGCAATCATCTCTGTACAGGGATGTTCTACCTGCAGGCGAGGATTTAGCTCTAAGAAATGGAAACTTCCATCCTCGGAGAAAAGATATTCCACGGTTCCGGCACTGACATAGCCCACCATCTTGGCTAATCTAATAGCATACTAGTGAGAAAGAGGAAGCAAAATGCCAAGTTGGAGTGAATACATACAAAAAATATTCATGAAATAGAGATGTGAGCAGCTATGCACATTGGAATTTTTAGAAAATGGCACAATAATGTTTACATAATATTATGTTGTTTTTTTGCCAGGCCTGATTTAATGTAATCAGTTTTCACACATCTCTAGATCACCAAAATCATCATAATTTTTCATGGCAAAAAGCGCATCGCCACGGCAACAGCGTTGGAAAATCAAAAGCCTTTGCTTTTACTTTTCATCCTGAACATCTTTACATGAAGCACCCACAGTTTCAAGACAATCAGATGTAACCTCTATAATAGGTGAAAAATGAGGCCCATTTTGAAAGAAAATCCAAAATGGCTGGCATCCTGTTAGATTTAGCACGTAGGTTTTAGGCTGTAACACATGCCTCAAACTTCTCGTAGATCTCGGTGAAATACACGACTGGGAGTTAAACCGTTTTAGAGGGCGCTACTGAGCCATTTTTGTTTAACGTCACACATTCATAATAAACGAAAATATATATATATTTTGCCAGGTGTGTTGAGTGTGCACGGTTTCATGTCTTCACTAACGTGGAGACAGACAAAAATCTGCTTTATTTTTCTTGGTAAATAGCGCGTCGCCACAGCAACAGCATTTGGCGAAATAAAAACTTTTGCATTTACTTTCCATTTGGATCATCACCCACAGATTCAAGTCAATCGGATGAAATCTGTGGAAGGAGTTCTTTAAAATGTGAAGGAACCTCGCAGTGTTCGCTGCTCGGGCCGAAATAAATAATGTGACTGACCTGTTCCATCTGTTCAAATGTCGAGATTGCAGCTATGGTTGCAGGGGCTTCCTCTATGATCTTCTGGTGCCTTCTTTGGATGGAACAATCTCGACCAAACAAAGAGATGGCGTTTCCATATTCGTCAGCCAGTATCTGAACCTCAAGGTGCCTTGCATGTTGGGCCAGCTGCATGATGAAAATGGGCGAGCCGGGTACTTCCGTCTGAACCTGCAACCCAATACATGTTTGTCATTAAAAAAAAGAAAAGTATGCATATGTTTATGGAGGACCAAAAATGCAAACATAAAAAAAATAATAATAAAAGTGAAAATTCAGATTGAAAGCAGATATAAAAATATAATTGAAAAATCAAATACAACAAATAAATATAAATGGAAATAAAAACATATTTAAATAAATAAACACAAAAATAAAAAATGTGACTCAAAAAATAAAATATAAATGTGGACAATACAAAAATAAATATATAGATATTTATATATCAATAAATAAAGAAAAAGGCTCCAGCAATGGACGACTATCTTGTTCACTGTCACCACAACTTGCGACTCGAGTTGCTCGACAACTTCACACGAGTTTCTGTAATCAACAAGGTCCATGGTTTATTTTTGTGTGTGTGAATTCTCCCTTGCTGTGGAACGGGCAGGGCATGACATAGACTGACATGTCGATCGACCAGTAGGCGAATAGTTCAACCCAAGACACACTTAGGACATGCTGACTGTGTCTGCAGCATGAAATACGTATGAGAGCAGAGCCTTTTTATTTATTGATTGACATTTAATTCTATTTCTATATTTATTTTTGTATTTATTTCTATATTTATTTTTTTATCTCGTTTTTGTATTTATTTTGACTTTTATTTATTTATTTACATTTTTTTTAGATATTTTTATTTACATTAATATATTTCTTTGAATTATATTTTTTATATCCTTTTTATTTTCATGAATTCATTTATTTTTTATTTTGGCCATTTTTGGTCCTCCATATGTGGGGCTGGGTTACACAGAATGGACATGAAGGTCCCTAAAAAGAGTTCACAAACCTGTCTAAATGAGCTGGTAAAATCATCAGCACTTTCGACTTTCCGGATACCTTTACCGCCTCCACCCTCCGAAGCTTTGATGACAACTGGATAACCAATTCTCTCAGCTCCCTGGCCCAAGAGACATACAGTACAGTTTGGGATGCAACATAATAAATGCCATCATTTTGGGGAAAATGACAGATAATTTTGTTGGTGCCTACCGCTAGACCATCATCTACATCTAGAACGCAGCCTTGTGTGTAGACTTCAGGCGGGACACTGATTACATTGCCGGAAATTTGATCAGCCTCCCTCCAGTCCACTTTCAGACCTGGAACAGGACAAAAACAACAACATTTCTATGGCGACCAAATCCCAAGAAATCAGTTCAGCAAGCTCAGCAATGTTGTTTATATTTTTTTTAAAGTAAGACAAGGAGAAAAGGTCAAACCTGATCCGCTCCACGGTAGCGTGGGAATGTCTGCACTCTGCGCCACAATGGAAGAAGCCACCTTATCCCCGAGAGCCCACATAGCCTTGCTGGATGGCCCTAAAATCAAACATACAATTGGAAAACAAGCACTAACACGATAAAGAGGTATTTCCCATTTTGGTTTACCCAAAAATGAAATGCCGGCTTTGTTTAATAACTCAGGTAGTTTGGGATTTTCTGAGGCGTGACCCCAGCCGGCCCACACTGCCTGTTAATAGAAACGCAAATCTTTTCTTACACATTTTTTTTTTCTAAATAACTTTTTTAAAAACATCACTTCTGGCAGCAGATAAACAACAGTGATATTTACCTGCACTGGGATTCTTTTGGCAATATCCACTATCAACTCCACATTGGCATAGTTGTTATTGTTTGGCCCACCAGGAACAGGCACGTAGTGGTCTGCCATTTTGATGTATTCTGAAAACAGATGACAAGACAGAAAGTGATTCATGCAGCATGTTCAATGATGTGCTCAATCAGAACTGCCGCGCAGTACCTGCGTTAGCTTTCAAGTCTTCGGGGGTGACCATCACCACAAAGCGGATGGTCCTCTCATTTCGAAACATCTCGTAGGACCAGCGTCGGATAGAGCGCATGCATTTCACTGCAGCGATGCCGTTGTTGGCGATCAGCACCTGTTGAAGGCAAAACGGAACGAGGAAGAGATTTGTGTAGCAGGAAAAAAATAACCATATGCCAGTCACAAGAAATAAGTGAATGCTACAATGTATAGAGGGGCTTAAACGCAAAGAGGAAATAAATTTGAGTTGGAGTTGACATTTCCAGTGAGTCACTCAAATGGAGAACATAAATTCATGTCTTGTCATCTTTATCCCAACTCTCACCTAAATATATTGATTCCTGTCAATTAAAACACAAAAAGGTAATTTAGACAAAAAAAATCGGGGGGTTTTCTCACCTTTTCGATGACGCGATTTCCACCAAAACGGGTGACAAACTCCGCAGGTGAGGCCACAGTGAAGTCTCTGTGAAGATCCATCTTTCGGTGTTCGCGTCCTTTTTTCACCAAGTGAGGACCAGACATGCTGGGCCTGAAACAGCAAATCTTACAATTATTTGCCTGGTCAAGAAACCTTCCAACGTTGTCACAAGTAGCTGAAAAGAACCTCGAGTTCTATACGAGCACACGAGTAAACAGCTTGAAGAAAAGTAAAAAGAAAATGAGCTGTGGAAATCAAAAGCCAAAGTCAAAGTCAAAGTTCAGGTTCTGAGATGAAGCAGCCAATCTACAGTACTGTACTGTATGTCCTTATCTTGTTTTCTGCTGTTGCAAGTAAATTGTATTTCAACAACACTTCCCATAGAACTGAACATTGTAAAATTGTCCTAAAAAGGTATTGAGTTGAAAAATAGCAGAAATTAAATAAAGTATAAGGTGCAATAGCTGGTCTGTCGTTTGGTAATATGTTTAAACGGGAATGTTCACATTGTATAAAATATTCATCAGAATCTCAGGACAATACAGATTTTAAACAGAGTGGTAAACACGTCTGAGTTCTGATAAGATATGATTTAGTCATATCATGGACTTTGGGGAAATACAAACAATATATAGTATGCCTTTGCACTCATTGGGTATTATGAGGTCCATCATAAGAGCTGCATCAAACTGACTTCACAATAATGCTTTTTATTTATTTATTGGATCATACTTAGAGATGATGTAACATTTTTTCCTGGTGTAATTTATTAAAAATTATACCAGAAAAAAAATATATATATTCCAGCACTGTTTATTCCCAAGCCTCACTGACATTAGTGAGGTAAACCTTTGTTGAAAAACGTTCCCATGTTTGGAAGTAAATTCTTTGATCAGTGAAGTTGATATGAGCCGTAATATAAAAGCTGCACTTTCTTCAGCAAACTATAAATATATATATATATATATATATTAAAATAGGGAAGTTAACTCTTTGACTGCCAGACGTTTTCAGAAAAGGGATGCCGTGGGTGCCAGCCGATTTAAGCATTTTGACTGATCTTTCAAGGTCCACAGAAAATGTTGTGTTTGGACTAAGGGAACACACATACTGCCAAATGAAAGATTGGACTCTCATCTTTCATCAGAAAAAAATAGTTTGTTTGTACCTTATTCCGTTTTTCAGTAATCAACAATAGAAAATGGTTAGTTTCACCTCTGTTTTGAAACAAACGTCTTTTAACGTCTTTGGCACTCCTCCCTAGGATTTTACTAAACGTTATTTAACGTTTTTGGCAGTTAAAGGGTTAACGAAAGTGGAAAAAAATGTTAAACTACTAGAAATATTTCAAATTAATTTTTGACGTCTATAGCCGTCAATGGCAGTGAATGAGTTAAGTACATCTCACTGATAAAAGCCACCAAACGAGAACCATGAACATCAATGATGATGCCATAGCAGAGAGTTGGAAAAACAGTTAATCCACTTCCCTCCTCTGCGAAGAGCTCAGTTGTCATACACGCAACATCTTACATAACAACAGCTACACGATGAGCAATCCTTCACCATGTTCAAACACATCTGCGGTAGCATCCGTTCGGAACTGCTGGGGTCATAAACAAACTCGAGAAAAAAAATGCGCTACAAGCAATGGTGTCAAATGGCAACACATAAGTGACTGACCTTTGTAGATACGGGAACCAGGTGGCACTTTGAAAAAATATCTGCCTCCATTCACGCTTTACAATCGTTTGAAAAGTGAAATGAAAACTTCAACAGAAGAATTACACTTCCTGCTCCCTCCTTTGGCTTTTCCCTCCCACAAATGCAGATAAGACTGCCCATTACAAGTTTATACAGAGCAGATCCAAAAGTCACGAACAAAGTGTTCCTTCAACAACAACTACTCTATTAAGCGGACACAATCGGTTCTGGAATGCTGGATGAAATAAATAAATAAATAAATAATGTGAATCTTCCCAGATCTTGTAGTCATAAAAACCTTTTGGCCAATGTTTTGGTCACATTTTATTAGCTGTAACTGTCATTACAAGTTTACCACAGTTAATGTAATAACATTTAAAAACTATATTTTCAAGGTATCCGGTACTTGCGATACTGGTATCGGATGCTCTATTGTGGCCGTTGTACAGTCAGGAAGTAGACATTAGAAGAATAAAAATTGTCATTAGTTTCATGCAATTGTAAGGAAAAATGCTATGCCGTGTTCCCTCGTTTTCTGCTGGGGTTGGGTTCCAAAAAATAAATGAAATCCGCGAAGTAGCTAGCTTCATGTTTTACATTTATTATAAATGTTTTAAGGCTCTAAAACCCTTCACCGCACAGTTTATACACTTTTCTCATTGAGGCATTTACTTTTTCTCACATTTCGCTCTTGTTTTTATACATTTTCAATGTTTAAACCTTCATACTTTTTATAAAATAGGCACATTATTGTAATAAAATAGATAAAATACATGCAAAATTGCACACAAAAAAATCCGCGATACAGCGAGACCGCGAAAAGTGAACCGCGTTATAGCAAGGGAGCACCGTATTGGGACATAGAGGGGTTTTCTTTAAAATGATCTGTCATTGTTTTTGGGGGGAAATTTTATGTATCAAAAGTACAAGTGGTATCAGTACTTGGTATCGGTATCTGTGACTACTCATGCTGGTATCAGTCAGAAAAAAAAAGTGGTATCAAACATCCCTATTAAAAACTAAACTTACGTGACTGTATGTGTTTTTCTAAGCTGTAGTACAGTATGTGAATCAAACAAAGTTTTTTTTTTTCAGCTTTAGGAGACATTTCCCCAAAATGTTGTCCCAATTCTGAATTATACTACTTAGAGGGGGTTGACTTGGTTCCATTATATTTCTAAAGCGTGTCACATTCTTTTAACAATTTCTATTAGTTTAAATTGTTTTTTCCACTTTTGTTAAAAAGAGTATGAAAACTCAGATTGTTTTTATTGTACATTTAGAAAAGATATACAGTTTGTGATACAATCATGAGTTAGCTAGTGAAGTCATGCGATTAATTACGATAAATTTAATCGCCTGATGCCCCAAATTTTTAATAATCTTTTTTTTAATGGATTTATGGCAGTGAATAAGTTAAGTAACCCGAATTAAAGTTAAATTACCGCTGATTGTCACGCCTACCTAAGTGGGGCGAAATTCTTTCTTGCTATTTGACCCATCCCGTGAGGGAGCGGTGAGCAGCAGCAGCAGCCGCGCTCGGGAATCATTTGGTGATCCAACCCCCCAATTCCAATGCTAAGTGTCAAGCAGGGAGGCAAATGGGTCCCTTTTTTTTAGTCTTTGGTATGACCCGGCCAGGGATTGAACCCACAACTTCACAGTGTCAGGGCGGACATTCTACCACTAGTCCACTGAGCTGGTTAACAAAAATGAAAAAAAAATGCTATCGTCAAAACAATTCACTCTGAGTGAACAGGTTGTATGGTTTGTCCTGGAGTCACCACAGAAATTTCAAAGTCACTCCGGTGCAACATACAACAATAGCACAGGTCATCTTGTAGTCAGATGATAAGAAGGAGCAACGTATATCAGAGAGTAAACAACTTTCAAATGAGACCGCAGGAACAACAATGAACTAATAGCTGTGACTGTCATTAACAATCTTACTTCATGCCTGAGGAGCTGGGCCATAGCACTTCAGGTGATGTCTGATGACGAGATGATTTGGCGGCAGAGGTTGACGGCTGCGAAGCGCCGCTCGGCGGTTTCGCTGCCAGCGGCTCCTCGTCCGAGGAATTGTCCTCTGAGGCTCCCAAAATAAACTTAAGACGCTCCCTCGCCCTGGGTCCGGATCTGAGCATTGGCACATTGCTTGTAGAAGGCTTTTGTGTGGTGAGGGGCTGCTGCGGCTCTTTTACATGAAGTCCTGCAGAAGAGCTGTGAGCTTGAAGACTGTTGTCCTCATCAGGCTGTGTTGATACACACTGTTGGCCTGGATGAGAGGAGGGTGCAGCTGGCACTTCCTCCTGAAGTGCAGCGGGGCCGCCGCCTGACGGAGATTCCTCTCCTTTCTCGGGCATTGCCACTATAAAGCTATTAATCCTCCGCAGGTAAAAAAGAATCCATAGGATTAATCCCAATAATACAAATGCGAGCATTTGCAGACATCCTCTTGACACTGTGGGGAAAAAAGAAACAGTTAACATTTTATTAAGAATGGGCCTTTTGACTAAATTTCCTTCATTGATTATCAACAACTGCTGGATTTTCAGAGCATTTCTTGTTGATATAAAATGATTTACCGGTACCTACACACTCGCCTATGAATTGCCTTGTTCGTTCTTGCCCTTTGATTAAAGTCAAACCGCTTTTTCATCTGGGAGATAAAAGCAGGGTTGGAGAGTGACTGCAGTATTCTATTCTAGTCTAGGGACATTAAACTGAAGGTGGATCAGAGGTCATATCAGCAGAAGGGCATGCTGGGTAACTGTGATTACTTTACATTTGAATCAGACTTTACATTTTTAACCAGACTTAGTATAGAAGGAAGAATAGCCCAATAAAAAAAATAATTATTTACCATTTCAGTATTCACCTCTAATAAAGGTCTGTTGAAACCATCACATGGCAGATGATTTTCATATAAGCATAAATATTAGCATGTTGTTGCGTCCAAAGCTACTTTCCTACCGGAAATATATCCTGATCCCGACTAAGGGTGCATGCAACCTTTCCCAGGGAGTATCTGGTAAACAAAACAGCCGCTTTGCAACAGCTGACATCAGATCCAAGAGTGGCTACTTGGCTACAATTGGTGCTACACTTGGTGCAAAGGTCAGTACTGTACAGTACTGAGTGTCTGAAGACTCTACCGAGAGGACGTACAGCTAGCAGCAACAAAGTGAATGTGCACATGAAACACATTCACTATGGTGAATAAAAATACAAATGTATGTGTCGATTTAAACTTGTTGATGAGCTCTATATGTCAGCATAAGAGGCTTCTTCGCTGTGCATACTAATAGCAATGCTTTGATCTTGACATTACCGAGAAATCCACGTTGATTTTTTTATTTATTATTTTTTTTTATTTTAAGTTGAGTTCGTTTGATATATCCTATATGAAAACGAATTTGCCTTTCACACCGACGCGTTTCTTGTTGAGATGATTTTTTATTTTATTTTTTAAAGAAGAAGCATACACGAGTACAGTCAGTGTGACAGTTGTTATCGGTGATGGCAGGCAAGATAAGGGAATAAAATCTTTGCCTGCCAAACTTCAATGACTCTGTTAATAAATACAACATTAAACGATTACTAGTGCCCCTAGTTAAGTCACTTTTGTTGAACTGTCTGAACCGTGCGTCAAGCTGCACCTACCTGCAGTATGGTGACAGTCACTGCCCAGTGCAACTCCCCTCCCCCAAGTGTAGTAAACATGTGTATGGAGGATTAAGCTCCTCCCATACACAAACGGAAACTCACTCACAGATCGTTGTGGTTGTAGATGCTTTATCCGCGGGGGCGGGGCGAAGCAGTCGTAATGTCTTCTTCGCGAGTATCGTCGTACTTTTAAAACAAAATAACGAGGTTATTGTCATGAAGAATAGAATATTGATATCAGAGTACAGTTCAAAGAATGATATAAACAGCAAAAATACGCGCCTCAATTTAAATTTGTATATATTTTTTTAATTGCTGTCAGATCTTTGTATTAATATAATCATTTATTTTTGTCTCATTCAGTAACTATTTTGTTAAATGTAGTAAATTAAAATAAATACATTCGTTAAAATAAATGAAACTATTTTACATAGTGATATGCATATTTTAGCTTTTTTATCCAATAAAACATTTATAATAAATAAATTATATTGAAAGATTTATAACAAATGTGCAATATAAAATACTAAAATGAAAACTTTAATACTGGGAACAAAAAGTCCTCTGTGAAATTTTGAGTACTGTATCTGTTGCAAAAGTGACTGTGTTGAAAATACACGATCTTTGTGAGAAGTATTTGCGGCGCTGATCTCGCGGGAACTGTGAGAACGCGCCAAACTAAGAAAACACAAGGTTTGTCACTGTCAGAGGAACAACGACGCAGGTTTGAAATAGCTCGAAAATATTAGCAGATGCAGAATCTGTCCCCAAAATAACACCAAATCGGAGCTGGTAACTACTCTTACTGGCCTGTGGTCAGCCCACCAGACAAAATGGTGTTGCAAAATAGTGGAAGATTCAAATCGGACCGGGGTAAAAGTGGAGAGCAGGAGAACCAGTAAGTAGTTCCGCATCTATTATCCACAACGAGTCTGCATGAAAGTGAAATAGCGCATATTTATTATATGACATAAAGTTAAATGACTTTCCAGTGGAGGTGAACTCAAAAATTGGCTTTACAATAATCTGTTGTATGTGGCCCCACTTTTCTAAACACGGATTAATATTGCGTTTGTGGAATATGAATTAAGCAGCAAAAGCTTTAATCCACCCGTTTTTATCCATCTCAGGAGGCTGCCATTTTGCTACTTACTATCTGAAAATGACATCACAGTTGCCCACGGCTCAGATAACGACCACAGCTCTCCAGTTTTACGAGTTTGGACATGTGACGTTATCAAGCTGGGCTGTTATTGGTCGTTACCTAGGCTCTAGGGAATTGTGACTACATTTATAGTACTGTACATGAAGTCAATATTAGGGTTAAAGGTCAAAATTACGGTTTCTAAAACATTCGGGATAACCTTTAGCCGTTTACTTGTTTGATCAGACAGTTACTCCTGTATACATGATAATTTTGCTCAATTGGAAAACCTGACTGAAAGCTCTATGCACAGGCAACATTATAGCGCAAATACACTTTTAACTGTCTACGTTGAATAAAAAACATTATATTTATGTCACTCACCACGCTAAATAAAGTAGTCTGTTACCTCTTCGCTCCAAAAGTGTGGTTCTTTGCTGCGCTGTCACGTTTGTTTACCTCTGCTTGAGTATTTCCGGTGGGTTGCAAGCCAGAAGCACAGACTATATACACATATAATAGAAATAAGCTAAGACGAAAAATAGAGCATGAGCAGAAGGCAAATTAATATTTCGTTCAGTCGAGATATTCCAAAACCGTTTATATGAACAAGAATTCTAGTTACGAAACGGATAACCTGTCATCTTATTTGGGAATAAGACCATATTCGTGTTTTCGCATGTGTTTACATGCCCATATTCGGGTTTTAAAAGTGTGATTGCCTGCATGTAAATGTACTCTGTGATGTCATTTGGCCAAATAGCTGCCCACAGAAATGGGCAAAAACAGTTGGCTTTTTCTGCTTAATTTGTATCTCACAAATATTATAATAATCAGAATAGTGTGTTTAAACTAGCTGCATAGAAAATACTAAAAAAAAAAATTTGGGGGGGTTGACTTCCCCTTTAAATGGATGAGTGATGGAGGGCATTGTATTTAAACCAGGGACGATGGCTCCTCGATGTCGGCCCTCAAGAGGCTGGAGCGCAGCCAGTTCACGGATGAGATGGACAGTCGCTTCGGCTTTGACAGGATGAAAGAACCAGGAGAGAAAACTGGCTGGTTGATCAACATGCATCCTGTAAGTTAAAACTCACTCACCATGTTTGCCTTTTCTGTCAATACAAAATATTATAAATGTTTACCTCCTTGTACTTACAGGCTGAGATCCTGGATGAAGACAAGAGAATGATCAGTGTTGTGGACTATTATTTTATCCAGGAGGATGGAAGCAGGTTTAAGGTGTGTTGGGGACATTTTTAGAAAATATGACATCATTCTGAATGTGAAGCATGGAATCTAATATGTGCTCTATCTGTAGGTTGCACTCCCTTTCAAGCCTTATTTTTATATTGCCACAAAAAAGGTAAACGGGACCATCAAATTTGCATCTTGTCAGATGCCAAAAATAAGCGCCTATAAGAACACTTGCCATTTTGTTGCAGAACTGTGAAAGAGAAGTCATCTCATATTTGTCAAGGAAGTTCCAAGGCAAAGTGTCCAAGCTTGAAATTGTCGCAAAAGAGGATCTGGATCTGGTGAGAATCAATTTTAGTGTTTACAAGGAGTAATGACAGCTGGCTTGCCCCTCACTCTTGCAAATGACTTTCAACCATTCTTCTATTTTGCCACTCAGCCCAATCACCTGGTTGGACTAAAGAGAGGCTACATTAAGCTGTCGTTCAACACGGTGGACGACCTCATCAAGGTCAAGCGAGAGATTTCCCCATCGGTGCGCAAAAACAGAGAAAGAGAGCAGTCTAATGACGTCTACACGTCAATGTTATCAAGGTAGGTTTTGTTTAAAATATGTTTTCATTTGTGTCTTTGTATTTACATTAGGGGTGTCAAAATGAGTGCGTTCGTTTTGAGTTAATTTAAAGTTCCTTTAACGCCACAATTTTTTTAGATTTAATGACCGCCCCTTACTTGGAAAGCCTGTAGTCTCAATGCAGCAGACAAATCCATGTCAAAATTGAGCAGAAAATAAATGTAATAATAATGCATATATTTGTGGAGACTGGGGTCAAGTTGTGTTTTACCATTTTAAAAATGTGCAGAATTTCCCAAGTTACTTCATGTTAAAGATTAGATGGCTCTTAATATGAAAAAAAAAATGCACTGAGCTGTCACCAACGTCTTACAAATGCAATTATGCCATCTAGTGGCATAAAAAATGACCTCAACGCAAATCAATATCATACTCGTTTTTGACAGTACAGTACATCATTTTAACTCAATTTTATTAATTATTAATGTATCAATGACTAAAAGATGCAGCCATATTTCTATTAGTTTACCATTTTTTTCCCCACATTTATGTTAACAAGAGTATGAAAACTTAGGGAAAAAATATTTTATTGTACATTTAGAACTTATATAAAATTTGTGATTAATTGTGAGTTAACTATTGAAGTTATGCGATTCTTTTGAATTTAATCGCCCGACGCTCCTATTTTACATGCAATTGCTTGGTTGCAGTTTGTGTAGTTCAGCTCGGTACTTAATAGCAGTAACAGGATTCAAAAGAATGCTGCTCACCCTTTTGATTATTATTTTTTTCTTGACTGGTAGCCTAATGTTTTCGACGTTTGCAGTGCTCTGTCAGGCGGGAACGTGACTTCAGCAGAGGAAGATGCGCTCTCCAAGAGTATTTCTGACCAAT
The DNA here is from genome assembly GCF_051991255.1 of Vanacampus margaritifer. Lineage (NCBI taxonomy): Eukaryota > Metazoa > Chordata > Actinopteri > Syngnathiformes > Syngnathidae > Vanacampus > Vanacampus margaritifer. The sequence continues at coordinate 15,204,661 of NC_135434.1, read as the reverse complement.
TGGACAACATCGTGGACATGAGGGAGTATGATGTGCCCTACCACGTGCGCGTCTCCATTGACCTAAAGATCCATGTGGTGAATACAAATTACCACTAGGGAGAAACTATGTCAGGGGCCCAGTATGTGTTGTTCCACTAGCATTCACTTTTTATTATTTTTTTTTATTTCTCAGGCTCACTGGTACAACGTTCGATACAGAGGCGGTGCTTACCCACCAGAGATTGTTCGCAGGGATGATCTTGTCGAACGACCAGTATGACGATTTTGTTGTTGACGTTTAATGTCTCATCTTTTGCATTGACATCTCATAATTGACTTTTCTTTCTTACTCGTAGGACCCCGTCGTTTTGGCTTTTGACATAGAGACCACCAAACTTCCACTAAAATTCCCAGATGCCGAGACTGACCAGATTATGATGATCTCATATATGATCGATGGACAGGTGGGTGTGTTTCATGCCCTCTGCTTTTTGCATTGTGTTTACGTATTGTTTGTGTCATTGGAAGTTGATTTTTTGCTTCCCTGTAGGGGTTTCTAATCACAAACAGAGAGATTGTCTCCGAAAACATCGAAGACTTTGAGTTCACACCCAAACCTGAATATGAAGGTCCTTTCACTGTTTTCAATGAAGATGATGAGGTACAGATGACACACTAGATTGAGCTCAGACTGTAATGGAACAGCATTGTAATAATGTCATTTATGACCATAGGTAGCACTTATTAAGAGGTTCTTTGACCACATTCACGAGACAAAGCCCAACATCTTTGTCACCTATAACGGCGACTTTTTTGATTGGTGAGTTTCTTTTTCTTTTTATGCGCCTGTATTTATTTAGTCATCTCACATAACTGTTGTCAACATCTTTTCTGACTTTGCTGCAATTCTACAGGCCTTTTGTCGAGACTCGAGCTTCTGTGCATGGACTGAGCATGTACAGGGAGATTGGGTTCCAGAAGGACAGCCAGGGAGAGTACAAGTCTAGTCAGGCCATCCACATGGACTCTTTTAGGTTTGACACGGATGCATCAGATACCAGCTTCTAAAAGTATTTAGAAAAAAATAACAAAAAAACTGTGTGGGAAGTTATTAAAATTAGATAAATATTAAGTGACGTGTAATATTCAGAATTTTCTTTGACATTATTTAGCGTTGCAGTGTTTTCACTATTATCAGAACTAAAGAAAATAGTTATTTTTTTAACTTTGGTATTTTATATATATTATATAATTTTCTTTACAGTAATATGTTCTACACATCTCCACTAGTCTAAAGTGATTTACATTTGTGGAATATTAATTAAGCAGCCAAAATCCGCCTGTTTTTATCCATTTCAGGAGACGGCCATTTTGCCACTTGCTGTAGACTGACTGACATCACAGTTGCTTAGGTAACAGCCAATCACAGCCCAGCTTGCAAATGTCACATGACAAAACTCAGATAACAGGTGAGCCGTGATTGGTCGTCACCTGAGCCCTGAGCAACTGTGATGTCATTTTCAGTCGACACGAATTGGCAAACTGGCCGCCCCCTGAAATGGATCAAAACAGGTGGATTTTGCTGCTTAATTGATTTTTCACAAACACGTTATTAATCAGAATTCTGCACATGGAACATATTATTGTAAAGAAACTTTTTGGCTTGGCTCCCTCTTTAAAGACTTTAAAGAATATTGATATCAGAGTACAGTTCAAAGAACGATCTTAACAGCAAAAATATGTGCCTCAATTTAAATTTTTATTATTTTTAAATTTCTGTCAGATCTTTGTATTAATATAATCATTTATTTTTGTCTGATTCAGTAGCTATTTAGTTAAATGTAGTAAATTAAAATAAATACATTCGTTAAAATAAATGAAACTATTTTACATAGTGATATGCATATTTTAGCTTTTTTATCCAATAAAACATTTATAATAAATAAATGATATTGAAAGATTTATAACAAATGTGCAATATAAAATAAAATAAATGAAAACTTTAATAATGGGAACAAAAAGACTTGCCATTTTTAGTATAATGTTGGCTATTTTCTTTTTCAAATGCATTTACAGTAATAATCTAATATACTGTAACAGAATTTATGTGTATCTTACATTAAATGGAAGGACGGATTTTTGTTTTTGAAGTGTTGTTCTCTTGTGCACTAGGTGGGTTAAGAGAGACAGTTACCTGCCAGTGGGAAGCCATAATCTGAAGGCCGCAGCAAAGGCTAAACTGGGCTATGATCCCGTGGAGTTGGACCCGGAGGAAATGTGCCGCATGGCGACGGAGAAACCACAGGTATGATTTCTATGTTTTGTTTAATTTTTTTGTAGCAAAAGCAGTTTCATTTCATCTGTTATTTATTTTTGCATTTTTGCCAGACTTTAGCCACCTACTCCGTGTCAGATGCTGTGGCCACATACTACCTCTACATGAAGTATGTTCACCCCTTCATCTTTGCTCTTTGCACCATCATCCCCATGGAGCCCGATGAGGTTTGTTTACAGTACTATGAAAGTGGCGCGCGCCGGTTAGACACTACTTGTGTGCTCCTCTTTATTCAGGTGCTGCGTAAAGGCTCTGGTACTCTATGCGAAGCGTTGCTGATGGTGCAGGCCTTCCACGCCAATATCGTCTTCCCAAACAAGCAGGAGCAAGTCTTCAACAAGCTGACAGACGACGGCCACGTCTTGGATTCGGAGACTTACGTGGGCGGCCACGTGGAGGCGCTGGAATCTGGAGTGTTTAGAAGTGACATCCCCTGTCGTTTCAAAATGGTAATATAGTATCCAATTTGGTGGGCCTACTGTATGTTTGCTCGTACAGTATCAGTGTTTTCCACTCATTGAGCTCATGCACATACTGTATTTGTATTAGAAAAATCTAAAAAGAAAAAAGAATGATGATCTTGTCTCATTTACTCACAAAATTACATAGATTTTTTTGATTGACTGATAGATTTTTATTCGATTAGCATTACTCACAAAACCATATTTATTCTGCTGTATGAATAGCAATAGGTTAACACAGGTTAATTGTACCTTGTGCCACCTAGAGGAATTTAATTGTTCTCAATATGTTGCTGTAATTCTTACCGGTAGATGAATAAAGATACATCCATTACATTGTGGAACACAATATTTGTTAAATTACGTCTCATGGCTTTAAAAATAAATAAATGGGGGAATCCAAAACTGATTTCAATTTTTTTCTAACATGACAAGTTTCTGAGCTAAAAAAAAAAAATGGAACAGCATAAAACAAAATAGAACTTATTATGTCCATGGTTACAATGCTAAGAGAAAAGCTAGCACTATTAATTCCTTCTATGCTAGCTTTCTTTTTGCAGACATTGATCGTACTGACCTATTAGGAGCACAAACAAGTTGCCACAGATGAGTCAGATCGTAATCAGCTAATCAGTGGAATTTTGCTTATCTTGGGGATAAAATGCGGAGAAAAAACTTGACACGCTAGGGGAAAAAAATGGCTGCAATTTTGGAATGAGCGTGCCAATTTTACTTTTAATCAGCATAAAATGTTGATTCAACCAAATTGATTCAAATTGTTCTCTAGTGTTATTGGTTTTATTTAAATGATCATTTTGGGACCAGTTAAGTGAAATTGCGTAATTTCCCGCTGATCTCTCACGGCACCTTTTAAATACAATGGTTGGGAATCACTGCCTTATATTGATTTTGGATGGTAATTGATTTGTTGACAGAATCCAGCTGCTTTTGACTTCCTATGCCAAAGAGTTGAACAAACGATGCGTCACGCCATTGAGGAAGAGGAAAAAATCCCACTGGAGCAAGTCACCAACTTTAATGAAGTATGACGATTTTCTGGCTCAATACCTATTCTACTTTATGAAGTAAATGACACCTTTTTTTTTTTTTGAACAGGTCTGTGCCGATATCAAAAAGAAGCTGACTTCCCTTAAAGAGGTTCCAAACAGGATTGAGTGTCCCCTCATATACCATCTTGATGTTGGAGCAATGTACCCCAACATCATCCTCACCAACCGTCTACAGGTTTAACAAAAGATGAATTTATCTCATAGGGACTACAGGAGAGATAAAGATCATCTTAAAACTTTGAAATTTCTATTCTTCCCATCCAGCCATCTGCAATGGTGGACGAAGCCACTTGTGCCGCCTGCGACTTCAATAAACCAGGCGCCACTTGTCAAAGGAGGATGGCTTGGCACTGGAGAGGGCAAATCAGTAAGTTTGTCTCACGTCTAATGTCTTTAAGACATTTACATAGAGAAGTATCCAAGAATGTCACATCCTCTTCTCCTCTGGCGCAGTGCCCGCCAGCCGTAGTGAGTTCCACCGCATCCAACAGCAACTCGAGTCTGAGAAGTTCCCTCCCTTCTTCCCTAACGGTCCGCCTCGGGCCTTCCACACACTCAACAGGGAGGAACAGGCTAAGCATGAGAAAAAACGTCTTGCAGGTGTCCTTATTATTTATTTATTTTGGATCATCTTTATGTCAAAGGCAGTCCTGACGCTTTTTGTCTTTGTGCCAGACTACTGCAAGAAGGCCTATAAGAAGACGCATGTCACCAAGCTGGAGGAGCGAGTCACCACCATCTGTCAGAGAGAAAACTCCTTCTATGTAGATACTGTTCGAGCTTTCAGGGATCGGCGATATGAGTTTAAAGGGCTGCACAAGGTACACTGCAAAAAGGAGAGTAGAAAATTTAAGAAGAAAAAAATAGTAAAATTATTACCGGTACTTCAAATAAGCAAAATTATCTGCCAACAGAACAAGAACATTTTACTTAAATTTACCTGTAAGATTAAAGAAAATACTACTAGGCCCATATCAACCACAACGGTCATATTGAATATTTTCTTAAAATACATACGTATTCATGTAGAGTCGGCCCACTCAGCCTGAGTGTCAAGCAGGGATGTAACAGGTCCCATTTTCAATGTCTTTGGTATCCACCCAGGGATTGAACCCACAACTTCCCAGCCTGAGGGCAGACAATCTACCTCTAGACCACTGAGCTTGTAATGCATTTACCGCAAAAAGGAAAAATGAGCGTAGTAAATATAACGAAACGAACCACTTGAACTGATGATTTTTACACAAGAAAATAAATGCTAACAATAAAGCGCTATATTGTATATTTTTCCATTCATCCTAATACGAGATTATGCAAAATCTTAAAATATGAAAATTCAATTTATGAAACCCCAGTTCAGGGCCTTTGATGTTGGTTAGCCATGTTAAAATGTGTAAAATGCTTGTTTTAAGCCTCACAGTACTTAAAACCGGCTGTTAACTGCTAGATCAGTTACTTGAGTAATTAATTCTCTTAAAATAAGCAGAATGAGCTTGTCTGACAATTTTATTTTAAGTAAAAATAACTTGTCAAAGCAAAATAAGTAAATTTAGGTTAAATTTAAGAAATGATATCTTACTTAAGAATTAATTTTTTGCAGTGTGCTTTTCGGAAAAGTAAAATGAATCTGGCCTTCCTTCTTTAAGGGCTGGGGCACTTTCTCAATTCCTCATAACACAAAATTGCTTTCTTCTTTTACATCATGGTGAAGGTGTGGAAAAAGAAACTGTCCGCAGCGCAGGACAGCGGAGACGCTGCTGAGGTCAAGCGCTGCAAGAACATGGAGATCCTGTATGAGTCTCTTCAGCTGGCTCACAAGTGTATCCTAAACTCCTTTTACGGCTATGTCATGAGAAAAGGGTACGAGTTAACTCCGTTTTTTCAGACTAAATCCTGTACAAATTGGTTATTGCTAAACTGCTGCGCCGTGTGTCCGCTAGGGCTCGCTGGTACTCAATGGAGATGGCCGGCATTGTGTGCTACACTGGTGCCAATATCATCACTCGGGCGAGAGAGCTCATTGAACAAATTGGGTGAGTAACATATAGAAAAAGCAATAATAGATGCATAACGGAGCGGTTGATTTCCACATGCAAAATCTGTTTCTCGTCAACTTTGCTGTGACTTAGGAGGCCACTTGAGTTGGATACTGATGGTATCTGGTGCGTCCTTCCAAACACCTTCCCGGAGAATTTTGTCGTGAAGACTAGTAACGAGAAGAAGCCCAAGGTGACCGTCTCCTACCCTGGTGCCATGTTGAACATCCTGGTTAAGGAGGGCTTCACCAACGAGCAGTATCACGAGCTGATCGACCCCGCGTCGCTCACGTACGATGTCAGGGCAGAGAACAGCATCTTCTTTGAAGTGGACGGGCCGTATCTGGCCATGATTCTGCCTGCTTCTAAGGAAGAAGGGAAGAAGTTAAAGAAAAGGTTTGGACAAATACACAAATTTCCTGCTAATAGCGGTCCTACACCAATTAAAAAACACATGTTCTCTTTGAATGTTTTTCATTTCAAGATTGCCCCTGAAATATTTGGCAATTACAAAACATCTAAAGAATGATTGCTTGTACCCCAACAAATAGCTTTCCTTACTGGCGGCGGCGTGGCAGAGTGGTCGTCTCACAACACAGAGGTTGTGGGTTCGATCCCATGCCATTGTGACCACGTCGAAGTATCCTTGAGCAAGATACCGAACCCCCAGTTGCTCTTGATGCTGCGTCATCAGTAGGTGAAAGAGTAGTCGAATGTAAAGTGCTTTGAAGGCCTTGCAAGGTGGAAACTAGGGGTGTGAATTGCTTAGTACCTGATAAGATAAGATCCACTGATTGTCACAGCCATCTAAGTGGGGCGAAATTTGTTCTCCGCATTTGACCCATCCCCTGAGGGAGCGGTGAGCAGCAGCAGCGCCGCGCTCGGGAATCATGTGGTGATCTAACCTCCCAATTCCAACCCTTAATGCTGAGTGTCAAGCAGAGTGGCAATCTGTCCCATTTTTATAGTCTTTGGTATGACCCGGCCGGGAATCGAACCCACGACCTCCCAGTCTCAGGGCGGACACTCTAACCACTCGGCCACTGAGCTGGTGATGATTCGATTCGTATCACAATTCATAGGTCACGATTCGATTCGATACCGATTAATCCCGATGAGAATCTATAAATTGATTATTGCGCTAATTTTTTTTTTTACTCAAATATAGAAAATACTAATCAATAAACTTCTACATGTACACTGTAAGATTTGTATGAAAATGTATTTATTTATCTGAAAATTCAGGCTTATAACTGAGCAACTGCATTTAACAAACAGGTTGCAGTCTGTTTCATGTTTGAACAGCACTAAAATAAAATATTAAGGCTTAATGTTACTTTAATATAACATTCTTCCATGCTTAATGTGTGAATCCAAACCCTAAGTAAGATGTTTTGTTGAATATTCCCATAAAAAATCGATTCGAGAATTGCGCGCTGTAATATCGCGATATATTGCTGAATCGATTTTTTTTTTCTAACACCCCTAGTGGAAACGCATCTAAATGAGGTACCATTTACCGTAAAACAAGCAGACAGAAACTTTTACAGTAGATTTATTCCATGTAGGCAATTTACCTTTCAGTGAGTGTGACATTGGAATAATTACATTGCCCCTCATATTTTTTATTTTATTAATTTGTTTGATTCATAATAAAGATTGTTTATTTATCAAGGATTTTTTCCACATTCTACTGTACTGTTTCTCTCACATCACTTCATAGCTGAAATATAAACAGATCTCAGTGTGAAGTAGTTCTATACCACTTCAAACGACAACAATAGCTCTGGTCTGCATGAAAAAGAAATAAGTAATTGTGCAAGGCTGCAAGCAAAGTAGCCAGCAACATTTTAATCAAAATATCTCATTTGTTTTTCCTCTATATGCCCATATGTTTTATGTAATTGGACGTGTGTGTTTTTAAACGAGTACAATATAATATAATAATTATTGTCAAAGCAAAGCTGAAAAAATGTTCACATGCCATTAGCCGTAATTGAAACCAAGAATACTTGCGTACTAAAATATGCCTAAAGCTACCAACTGAACCTCAGAAAGTCTAGGATCCATGTAACAAAGCTACTGTCTACGAGAAAAAGTGTTTCCTAAACCAAAAACTACAAATATCCTTGTAAAAAAGTGAGATGAAATCGACCTCTTTGAGTGGTCTAGTACATACAGTACGTTCTATAAATCCCTTGGCAGGTCTAGTATTGTTGGAACCTAACTAAAAAAAAAAAATTAAATTAAAAAAAAACAACAACATAGTTTAGTGTAAAATAAAAACTGGAGCATATGGTGCAAAGTGTCTTCTGTGTGAAAAACTGATCTTGTAAATATTGATTTCATTTTTTGATGCAGACCAGCGTAATCAGTGTCTTGTTAAATGAATACCTTTCTGGCAGTTTCAATCAAAACTAAGCGTTATCTTTTTAAAGGGAAAAGTTTTGTTCTTGTGCTTGATAATGTGACCAGAAAGTGTATATTAACAGTATAAATATTTAATAATTTCTATTTTTTTTTTTATAAGATCAATGACCTTTTGTTTTAGGTACGCTGTATTCAATGAAGACGGCTCTCTGGCTGAGCTGAAAGGTTTTGAAGTGAAGAGAAGAGGGGAGCTGCAACTTATTAAAATCTTCCAGTCTTCCGTGTTTGAAGCTTTCCTCAAAGGTACCACCCTGGAGGAGGTCTACGCTTCTGTCGCCAAAGTGGCTGACTATTGGCTGGATGTGCTGTACAGCAAGGTAAAATCATCTTGGCACTTGTTTAAAGGGGAAGTCAACCCCCTCAAAATTTCTTGACAAGATGTTCTATGTAGCCCCACTAGCCTAAATACGGTTTTCTTGGTTAATATTGCGTTATTGGAATATGAGTTAAGCAGCAAAATCCAGCCGTTTTATATCAATATCAGAAGGCGGCCATTTTGCCACTTGCTGTCGAGTGAAAATGGCATCACAGTTGATCGGGTAACAACCTATCACAGCTCAGCTTCAGAAAACAGGTGAGCTGTGATTGGTTGTTGCCTGAGCCCTGACTAACTGTGATGTCATCTTAAGTTGACAGCATGTGGCAAAATGGCCGCCCCCTGAGATGGATAAACACGGCTATTTTTTGCTGCATAACTCAGATTCCACACATGTAGTATTTATCATAATGTCAGGTTTAGACTAGTGAGGTCATATATAACATATTATTGTCAAGAAATGTTCAAGGTTGACTTCCCCTTTAACTCATTCACTGCCATTGACGGCTATAAATGTCAAAAATTCATTTGAACTATTTCTATTAGTTATTAGCTATTTTTCCCCACTTTTGTCAACAAGAGTATGAAAACCTAGAATTTTTTTTTTACTGTACATTTAGAACTTCTTAATTAATCGCATGACTTCAATAGTTAACTCAAGATTGATCACAAATTTTATATCTGTTCTAAATGTACAATAAAAACAATTCTAGGTTTTCATACTCTTGTTAACAAATGTAGAAAAAAATGTTAAACTAATAGAAATAGTTAAAAGGATTTTTTGACGTTTATAACCGTCAATGGCAGTAAATGAGTTAAATAAAACCTTATGTTGAGAGCGTTATTTCATTGGTCTTCCAGGCTGCCAACATGCCGGATGCTGAGCTGTTTGACCTGGTATCAGAGAATCGCTCCATGTCTAAAAAGTTGGAGGACTACGGAGAGCAAAAGTCCACTTCCATCAGCACAGCGAAGAGACTGGCAGAGTTCCTGGGAGACCAAATGGTGAAAGATGCCGGCCTTAGCTGTCGTTACGTCATCTCACGAAAACCAGAAGGATCTCCTGTCACCGAGAGGTGGGGCAGCGCTTCATGGAGCTCATCAGTGCTGTATTTTTTATGGTAGGCTGAAAAAACTAATTAAGACTTCCCCGGTTCCTTCATGTCTCCCTCGTCAGAGCTATTCCTTTGGCCATCTTCCAAGCTGAGCCAAGTGTGACTAAACATTTTCTGCGTAAATGGTTGAAGATGCCCAGCCTGCATGACTTTGACATCCGCACAGTAAGGATTTCGGAAAAAAAATAACTTGCAATTTATGGATTTTTTTTTAGGGGGCCATGTTTTGCATCAGATTTTCTTTCTTGTTCTCGTCACAGATCCTTGATTGGAATTACTACATTGAGAGGCTAGGGAGCGCAATCCAGAAAATTATCACCATTCCTGCCGCTCTTCAACAGGTACTTTTGAAAAACAAACCTACCACGAGTGATTAGTCAAAGCTAGTCATTTGAAAATGTATTTATTTTGGCTGCATCGTACCAGAATTTTTAATACTTAGGTAACGGCCAAGGGTTTTGATTATGATGTGGTTTGAACTTGTTTTGATGTTCAGGTGAAGAATCCAGTCCCTCGAGTCAGACATCCCGACTGGCTTCACAAGAAACTTCTTGAGAAAAATGATATCTACAAGCAAAAGAAAATCAGCGAGCTGTTCACCAGCGAAGGCAAGAAAAAGGTAGGTTGGGCAAGGAATCATTAAGGATCATTTCATTCATGATTCATAAATTTAACCCAGATTTCAATCAGGAAATTAGGGTTGTTCGATACCACCAAATACTAATACCACTAGTGGTAAAATGGCAGATCATTTTAAAGAATAACTTGTATATCCCAATACGTTTATAGCATTTTTGTTTAAAATTGAATGAAATTAATGTCAATTTTCAATTCTTATTTCTAATTTCTCATTCCTGATAGTAAAAGTACACGAGACGCGAGTGCTGATATTTTAACTCTTTCACGTTATCCAGTGCCAGCCGATTTTGAGCATTTTAACTCATCTTTCAATTCAAACAGAATATTGTGTGCTGTCACTACATAAACAAGGTGCATACCAAATGAAAGATCGTGTTACATTCCTTCATTAGAAAAAACGTATGTTTGTCAACTGTGGCTGCCACTTTAAGATCGCGCTCATACTCGCACGCGCACCATGAATGAGCCTGATACAGATGCTGCAGTTATGCTTTGGGCCAGAGGTGGCAGTCGTGAGTAAAAAAAAAAAAAAAAAAAAGTGACAAACTGCACAAAGATCCTTTAAAATTATCTATTGTTTTTAACAAAAATACTAGTGGTATTGGTGACTGTCCGTATTGGTATCGGTCTGAAAAAAAGTGGTATCGAACATCCTGACTTAACAGTAAAATTACATTTAAAACACATCAACATTTAACATTGAATCATGAACTTTTCCAAAGTTTACAGCCAGCCTGTATTGCATCGTTTCAAGTCCCTCTATTATTATTATTATTATACCTGATTTTTCTTCAGGTGGCTCAACAGCTCCTGGAGGGCCAAGCCGTTCCCGATTTGGAGGACTTTGGGATGCCGGCCAAGCCTCTGCAGCCGGCCATCCTCATCAGCACCAAGAGGAAGAGAGCTTCTCAGGGTGAGGACAGCCAGGTGGAGTCTCAGGATCTGGAGCTTACCCAATCGTGGAGAGAGGTTTTGGGGCCGCCGCCACCAATGGGCAAGACCAAGGTAGGCAACCGGTTAAGATGTCATGTGAAATGCGATCCATCCAGATGAAACTTGCTTTGATATTAGCGTAAAATGACTCCTTTCAAATCTGTATTCCTGCAGGAGGAGCGTCTTGTGTGGTTGCGTTACCATAAGAAAAAGTGGGAGCTGCAGATGAGGCAGAGGAAGGAGAGAAAGAAAAAGAGAAGACTGTTGGATGGAGAAGCCCAGCCTGTAGGTGGAGGAGTGATCAGGGATGGCCCCACCACAGGCCTAGGAAGTTTCCTCCGCAAAACGGCTCGCAGCATCCTGGACATGCCCTGGCAAATTGTACAGGTGGATATAAATGACCTCAGCAGCACCACCCTCATTTTATATCCCACTCTCTTTATCCATGGAGTAAAAGGATGATTTAAGTAATGCGTCTGATACTTGCAGATTGCAGAAACCAGCCACCCCGGTCTTTACAGGTTATGGGCTGTGATTGGAAATGACCTCCACTGCATGAAGCTCAACATTCCTCGCATCTTCTATGTCAACCAAAAAGTCCCAAAGCAGGAGGAGGGGTTAACATACAAAAAGGTAATCAGCGAGCAAACCGTTTTTTTTTAATTATTGTTTTGTTTTAAGCAATTTGTTTGTGTTGCATTAGGTGAATCGCATGCTCCCTCGCTCCAACATGGTGTACTACCTCTACGAGTACTGTGTGCCTGAGGACATGTACCAGGAGCACATTAACCAGATCAACGCTGACCTCTCGGCCCCAGACATTGAAGGGGTCTATGAAACACAGGTAGCATACAAACACCACTGATAACTTTAGTCACAATAATAAACATACTGTATATTGCACATATGTGATGGCTGAGGCCTTTTATACATATGTTGTTCTACACCTTCAACTTTATTATTATTGGGCGATGGCGAGCTCAGTGTGTTGAGCACCCGCACCATGTGATACCCCGGTTCTATTTCACGAACTGTGCGGTTCTTTCCTGCAGGTCATTCCCTCTCTCTCTCCTCCATTTCCTGTCAATTCTTCAGCTGTCCTATCAATTAAAAGGCAAAGATCCCCCCTCCAAAAAAAACTTTATCATCATTGTGCTATTTTATTCCTCACACTTTTTTAAAATTATTTTATTCCTTACACTTTTTTTTAACACGTTCCATAAAATTCACGCCAGGTGTGCTCGAATTTTTCACATTCCAAAAATTCTCAGTTTCCCCTATAGTTTAATATTTTTCAACCAAAAATTCACCATTCATTCAGCAATACACATTTACATTTGAAATTAAAAACTTTCGGATAATTCAGTTCACCTTTTAAAGGGTTTTTCACATTTTTCAGAGTAATTTTCACTTCTTTTTTCCCCAAAAAATTGTATACAGTAATTCTACATTATTCACCTCTATTTCTACATTCATTCACTGAATCACACAATTCCAATTTTAACACACTCCAAAAATTCTTGCTATTCAGGGCTTTGTCATTTCAATTTTTTTTTAAATAAAATCTAAAAATTGCATTTTTCTTCTCCTATAATTTCTACACTTTTTTGACTCAGTCAAACCATTCCAACTTTAAATTGTTTATCTTATTCCAATGACTTTTTTCTTCTTCAAAATTAAAGCAAAAAATGCTTTTATTTTTATTATTTTTCTTTAATTTTTATCTTTTGATCGGTTAATACTGTTTCAACTTTAAATTGTTTAGTTTTATCCCAACAGCTCATTTTTTCAAAATTACAAAATGAAAAGCCAAAATTTAGATTTTTTTTTTTTTGTTTTTCTTCCCTTAATTCAAACCATTCCAACTTGAACATGTTCAACTCATTTCAAGTCATTGTGTATCATTCCATATCATTCAATATACAGTACAGGCCAATAGTTTAAACACACATCATTCAATGTGACAATTGCTTTATTCTCATTACTATTTACATTGTAGATTCTCACTGAAGGCATCAATCCTAAAAATGAACACGTGGAGTTATGTACTTAACAAAAAAAAAGGTGAAATAACTGAAAACATGTTTTGGATTCTAGTTTCTTCAAAATAGCTACCCTTTGCTTTGATTACTGCTTTGCATTCTCACCTCTGGGAACTCCTTCAATACTGTTGGAAAACCATTTCAGGTGACTACTCATGCTCAAAAGAGTGTGCAAAAAAATGATCACAGCTAAGTGTGACCACTTTGAAGAAACTAGAATATAAAACATGTTTTCAGTAATTTCACCTTTTTTTTTAAGTACATAACTCCACGTGTGTTCATTCATAGTTTTTTTTGCCTTCAGTGAGAATCTACAATGTAAATAGTCATGAAAATGCATTGCATGAGAGGGTGTGTCCAAACTTTTGGCCTGTACTGTAATTCCACATAGTTCAGTATCATTCCAAATAATTCCACCATTTTTCATTCAGCCTTCACAATTTCTCCAGAAATTGCATTCTCTAGTTAAATTAATACTCTTGTCTGTCACTGTTGTGCAGGTGTGTCTAATGCAGCCACCTTTAAATAAATGTCACCATGAAATGATAAAACAATTGCGCATTTTGATTTCTTTCAGGTGCCGCTGCTGTTTCGTGCACTAGTGCAACTCGGATGTGTGTGTATGGTTAATAAGCGCATTGGGAGGGATCTGGCCGGCAGGGAGGCAGACACTTTTGATCTGGAGAATCTGGATATGAGGTCTCTGGCCCAGTTCAGCTACCTGGAGCCAGGTATGAGCACGATATCAGCATACTGTGCTTGTGTGATTTACAATTGATTGTCCAACAAAGTCTGTTCATGTTCTATTTGTCGTGGGTTTTTTTTCTTCCAGGGAGTGTTCGCCACATGTATTTTTACCATCACAGTCAAGGTCACAAGGCCCTGTTTGGCCTTTTCATACCTTCTCAGCGCAAAGCCAACATCTTTGTTCTGGACACTGTAAGAAATATGCACTGCTATGTTTTTTTTGCTACCATCTCTTCAGTTGTACTGTAAAAGTGTTGTAAAGTTTATACATGACTGCCTTGTATTCAAGAGTGCGTTCGGCCCCTGTCTTTTTCTTTCCTCAGGTGCGAAGCAACCAGATGCCAAACCTCGGTAACGTCTACACTGCTGAGCGCACTGCCCTGTTGGAAAAAACGACAGAGGACCTTTTGCCTCCAGAAAAACACAATTTTGAGGTTCGGGCTGAAAATGACGTGAAGGCTATCTACCGTGCACTGCAACGCACACTTCTGAGCTACAAGGTAAGAATTTTTTTTTTAATCCACTGATATGATATATTACGACTTATGTTAGGAGTCTTCTAATGTGCTTTTATTTGCTTTGTTTAGGAGGAGCGGCGGGGGCCGACCCTCATCGCAGTGCAATCCAACTGGGAGTTGCGACGACTGGCTTCAGGCATGCCAGTTCTGGACGAATTCCCGGTCGTGCCAGTGCATGTTATTGATGAGATCAATTACAATGTGCTGGACTGGCAGCGGCATGGTGCCCGGCGCATGATCCGCCACTATCTCAACCTGGACAGCTATCTTTCACAGGCTTTTGACATGGCTCGGTAGGTCTCATATGCACTGGAAATGCTACATCCGTACTTCTTGGGGCTCAAAAGTCATACGTCGGCGATTGCATATTATTAGTGTTGTTGTTTTTTTTTTAAAAAGACTTGAAAGCTCCTATTCATATGAGCAGAGGGGCCAAATCCAGGTCCAGAAAGTAAAAATCCTGCCACAATTTGGCTTTAGCCTCAACTGCTAGTTAGCTAGCTCCCACGGTGCTCGTTTACCTGCTAGGGAGCTAGCTAGCTATAGCATTTTTTTAATGTATATTGTAATATGTAATAAGCTGTCTGTATGGTTAACAGTAAACATCAATAATAATAATAAGCAACATTTGAATGACCTCGCCATACCATGTGTGCTAGCTATAGCTAGCTAGCACACATGGTGCTTGTTTACCTTCTAGGGAGCTAGAAGCACTAGGGGCTAAAGCCAAACTGCGGCAGGGTTTTTACTTTCTGGAACTGGCTTTACCAACTCTGCATATGAGCTGTCCTTTGATTTACAGCCGTCACTATTAATTGTATTCTACTGTATAGTCAAACACACTATTTGTCCTATATGTATTGTGTAGTCCACTACATTACAATTCAATGGATTTTCACATAATGACGAAGTCGATGCCCTGCGATGTTACTTTAAGTCGTACTCTGATGATGTTGCTTTTGTGCAGATTTTTTTTACAATGATGAAATCTGAAAATCTGTCCGTCTTCTCTCCCCATTTCAGGTATTACCACTTACCTGTGGGAAACTTACCCCAGGATGTGTCCATTTTTGGTTCTGACTTGTTCCTTGCAAGACATCTGCGGAAACACAACCACCTGCTCTGGCTATCTCCTACCGCAAGGCCCGATCTCGGGGGAAAAGAGGCTGATGACAGCCGTCTGGTTATGGAAAGTGATGACCGGGGCTCTGTTGAGATCAATGCCCAAGGATGCTACTCCACAGGTACTTCAACACATGGATAAACCAGGACCACAAGGGACCACAATGTCTTCTTGACATAAATCGCAAATACTCATTTCCAAATGTTCCATCTTGCAGTGTGTGTGGAGCTCGACCTGCAGAGCTTGGCCGTAAACACCATCCTCCAGTCGCAGCATGTCAATGACATGGAGGGAGGATCCAGTCTGGGGGTCAGCTTCGATGTGATCCAACAGGCGTCTTTGGAGGACATGATGTCTGGAAACCAAGGAGCTAGCTCACTAGCTAGCTATGACGAGACCGCCCTCTGCTCCAACACCTTTAGGTAAACATTTAAAACACATGCACTCTTTTTATTTTTGCTCGCTGCTCCAATAATTTGTTTTGCATGAGCAGGATCTTGAAGAGCATGGTGGTGGGCTGGGTGCGAGAGATCACACAGTACCACAACGTGTATGCAGACAACCAGGTGATGCACTTCTACCGCTGGCTGCACTCTCCCAGCTCGCTGCTCTACGATCCCGCTCTGCACCGCACCTTGCACAACATGATGAAGAAGGTCTTTCTGCAGTGAGTGATGCACTTTTTATTACTTGCATGTACTACATGGTTTAAATGTATGGAGGACCAAAACTGCCAACATAAAAAATAAATAATTAAAAGTTGAAAATAAAAACAGATATAAAAGATATAATTGAAAAATTAAATTTAAAAAAATTGATATAATTGGAAATAAAAACAGAAAACTTATATAGAGTAAAAAAATAATAATAAAATAAAAAAAATAAGTATAAAAATCAAAAATGCAAAAATAAATATAATTAAATATCAATCAATAAATATGCTTTGGGTTGGACTATTCGTCGTTGCAAATTGCCTTTCGACAGGGGAGGGTTCTCTCACTCACATCAAGCAGGTCGGCTAACAAGGAAGTATCAACGACTTGCATGGAGAACTCCAGCAATGGATGACCAACTTGTCCAGTGTCACCAGAACTTGCGACCTGAATGTCAAGTTGCGCGATAACTTCACACAAGTTCCTGTTAGGTCCATTGATTTGTATGCGTGAATTCTCAGCTCTTGCTGTGGCACGGGCAGCGTCTGCAGCATGAAATAAATAAATATGAGAACAGTGCATTTGTATTTGATTGATATTTAATTTTATTTATATATTTATTTTTGTATTTATTTCCACTTTAATTTTTATATTTTAATTTTTGAATATCTTTTCATTTTTGTATTTATTTTTACATTTTATGTATTCATTTTTTTATATAGTTTTTGACGTTTTTCACTTCCGTTTATATATATTTTTTTAACTCATTTGCTCCCAAAAAACTTATAAATCTGTTCTATTTTAAATATGACCATGCTCCCAAAGACGTATTTATACGGTTTTTATGGTGTTGTTTTTTTGCTAGAGCACACAGAAGGCTACCTCTGAACTGAAGAGAATGCTTGAAGCAATGATACTGATTACAAAAACAGCCAGCAGGTGTCAGGAGAGTATAAGAGATCAACCAGGGCCACATTTCAAAAAGCTCTTTCCCCCACTGTTTTTAACTGATTTGTGAATAATTATGCATCTGAGCTATATTCTAATGCTAATTGCTGCATAACGAAAACAGATAAAATATACTTTTTTTCCTGATAATAGAAGAGAGTCTAACCTTTCTTTTGGTAGGTTCCATGTTTTTATAGCAATAGCACACAATATTCTGTGGGCCTTGCAAAATCAGTCGAAATCCAGTAAAACAGCCGGGAGCGAAGGGGGTTGCTTCAGTGAAAATGGCTGTGAGTGAATGAGTTTACTTTTTTTTTTACATTTATTTATTTTTGGCATTTTTGGTCCCCCATATAAATATGCAAGTGTTTTTTTCTTTTCTTTTTTTACAAGCTGATCTCAACACTACTACATATTGTGCTGAAAGGTTAATTACAGAGTTCAAGCGTCTCGGCTCCACTGTGGTGTACGGAAATTTCAACAGGATCATCTTGTGCACTAAAAAGCGGCGGATAGACGATGCCATTGGATATATGGAATACATCACAAATAGGTTTGATATTTGTCATCTTTAAACCATACCTTTGAGAATGAATATGAATTCTTGCATCATCCTTATGGGTCAACGTCTCATTGTATTTATTATATCAAATGCATGGACGCATGCATTGTAACCAATTACAGACTGTCTAACTGTTTTGCAGCATACATTCCAGAGAAATCTTCCACTCTTTGTCCATCTCCTTCTCCCGATGTTGGGAGTTTCTACTGTGGATGGATCCGGCTAACAATGGCGGCGTGAAAGGCAAACTTCCATCCAGTGTCTTGTATAGCGAGGTCATTCAAATGTTGCTTATTATTATTATTATTGATGTTTACTGTTAACCATACAGACAGCTCATTGCCACTCTGGATGGATGTTTCTTAGGAAGGAGTCAAAGCAAAGAAAAACACGGAAGGAGATGAAGATGGCAGTGAGGATGAAGAGGATGAAGCGAACGCTCAGGAAGATGAGGAAGATACGGGGACGGATGAGGTGGAGGACTTGATTGAGAGCAACTGGAATATCATGCAGTATCTACCGCAAAGTGCCTCCTGCCAGAACTACTTCCTCATGATGGTGTCGGGTGAGTTCATAATCAAAGTACAGTGGGTGTTATTTTCAAATTCGCATAGTCACAGATTTGTTCTTAGAAAATGTATCCTCTGGTATTTGTACCATAAATGGAGAGTTATTACATTAGTAAATTCCACATTTTTTATAGAGCTCTTTGAATGTTCGAGTCTGCCTACTTTTGTGAGCAGTGAAATTTTACATTCTAAAAGAGGCTCTCGTCAGCCATGCAATATTTGTAGTACATAATTCATACGCCACTTCTCATCCCTCTACTTTCTCCTCAGCTTATATTGCAGCAGTGTATCAAAGCATGAAAGAAGAGTTGAGACGCAACGCACCTGGTGCAACGCCAATCAAGAGACGAGGCTCCAGCCAGATTTCCCAGCAGGCAGTAGGGGATTTGAACGCTCTTCCCGGTAAAATAATCTTTGCTGAAAAACAATGCCAAATGTCATAATGTGACCTTATATTTCGATCCTGCACATTTGAAATCTCTCCTTTAGGAATGATCTCGTTCTCCCAGGAGTACGTGTCCGGCGAGTTGACACAGAACATTTTTACTATTACGCAAAAAATCCAAAAAAAGGTGACTGGTACCAGGAATGTGACCCAGCCCTCGGAAATGTTCCCGGTCTTGCCAGGCTCCCACTTGCCACTTAACAACCCAGCTCTGGAGTTTGTCAAATATGTCTGTCAGGTAAATGCGAGGAAAGAGAAATTTGACCTCAATGTTTAAATCGGCTAATTTGTTTTCTCCATCATTTGTTGTTTCTTCAGGTGCTCTCACTAGATGCCAACATTGTAAACCAGGTGAACAAGCTTAAGAGGGACCTTCTGCGCCTTGTGGATGTGGGGGAGTTCTCGGACGAAGCTAATTTTCGCGACCCCTGCAACTCATACGTACTGCCCGAAGTCATATGCTACAACTGTAATTTCTGCCGTGACCTCGACCTCTGCAAAGACCCGTCTGTGGCACAGGTAAGCCAGCAGAGGCTATGAGGTGCCGGGAGCGACATCATTCAGGATTAACTCTCACACTTAGCACTCAAAGTGTGTGTGAAAGTGTTTGACAAGTTCGTGACAGCAAATCCTGAATTATATGTGTGGGAGTGTTTGAATATTGTGTATGAGTGTGTGTGTGAAAGCTTTTGACAAGTTAGTTTAAAAGAGTTTGACTAGTGTGTGTGAAGGCGTTTGAGTAGTAAGTGTGAGTGAAAGTGTTTGCTAGTGTAAAAATGTGCACTAGTCGGGGGGCTTTCACGCGCACTAGTCGGGGGGCTTTCACGCGCACTAGTCGGGACGCGCACTAGTCGGGATGCGCACTAGTCGGGATGCGCACTAGTCGGGGGGCTTTCACGCGCACTAGTTGGGGGGCTTTCACGCGCACTAGTCGAGGGCTTTCACGCGCACTAGTCGAGGGCTTTCACGCGCACTAGTCGGGACGCGCACTAGTCGGGACGCGCACTAGTCGGGGGGCTTTCACGCGCACTAGTCGGGATGCGCACTAGTCGGGGGGCTTTCACGCGCACTAGTCGGGGGGCTTTCACGCGCACTAGTCGGGACGCGCACTAGTCGGGACGCGCACTAGTCGGGACGCGCACTAGTCGGGGGGGCTTTCACGCGCACTAGTCGGGACGCGCACTAGTCGGGACGCGCACTAGTCGGGATGCGCACTAGTCGGGGGGCTTTCACGCGCACTAGTCGGGATGCGCA
Source organism: Vanacampus margaritifer (assembly GCF_051991255.1). Classification (NCBI taxonomy): domain Eukaryota; kingdom Metazoa; phylum Chordata; class Actinopteri; order Syngnathiformes; family Syngnathidae; genus Vanacampus; species Vanacampus margaritifer. The sequence goes on along the minus strand of NC_135434.1, from coordinate 15,184,484 downwards.
CTAGTCGGGGGGCTTTCACGCGCACTAGTCGGGATGCGCACTAGTCGGGGGGCTTTCACGCTCACTAGTCAGGGGGCTTTCACGCGCACTAGTCGGGGGCCTTTCACGCGCACTAGTCGGGACGCGCACTAGTCGGGATGCGCACTAGTCGGGGGGCTTTCACGCGCACTAGTCGGGACGCGCACTAGTCGGGACGCGCACTAGTCGGGATGCGCACTAGTCGGGGGGCTTTCACGCGCACTAGTCGGGACGCGCACTTGTCGGGATGCGCACTAGTTGGGGGGCTTTCACGCGAACTAGTCAGGATGCGCACTAGTCGGGGGGCTTTCACGCGCACTAGTCGGGATGCGCACTAGTCGGGGGGCTTTCACGCGCACTAGTCGGGATGCGCACTAGTCGGGGGGCTTTCACGCGCACTAGTCGGGGGGCTTTCACGCTCACTAGTCGGAGGGCTTTCACGCGCACTAGTCGGGGGGCTTTCACGCGCACTAGTCGGGACGCGCACTAGTCGGGATGCGCACTAGTCGGGGGGCTTTCACGCGCACTAGTTGGGGGGCTTTCACGCGCACTAGTGGGGGGCTTTCACGCGCACTAGTCGAGGGCTTTCACGCGCACTAGTCGAGGGCTTTCACGCGCACTAGTAGAGGGCTTTCACGCGCACTAGTCGGGACGCGCACTAGTCGGGACGCGCACTAGTCGGGACGCGCACTAGTCGGGATGCGCACTAGTCGGGGGGCTTTCACGCGCACTAGTCGGGATGCACACTAGTCGGGGGGCTTTCACGCGCACTAGTCGGGGGGCTTTCACGCGCACTAGTCGGGGGGCTTTCACGCGCACTAGTCGGGACGCGCACTAGTCGGGACGCGCACTAGTCGGGGGGGCTTTCACGCGCACTAGTCGGGACGCGCACTAGTCGGGACGCGCACTAGTCGGGATGCGCACTAGTCGGGGGGCTTTCACGCGCACTAGTCGGGATGCGCACTAGTCGGGGGGCTTTCACGCGCACTAGTCGGGATGCGCACTAGTCGGGGGGCTTTCACGCTCACTAGTCAGGGGGCTTTCACGCGCACTAGTCGGGGGCCTTTCACGCGCACTAGTCGGGACGCGCACTAGTCGGGATGCGCACTAGTCGGGGGGCTTTCACGCGCACTAGTCGGGATGCGCACTAGTCGGGGGGCTTTCACGCGCACTAGTCGGGACGCGCACTAGTCGGGATGCGCACTAGTCGGGGGGCTTTCACGCGCACTAGTCGGGATGCGCACTAGTCGGGGGGCTTTCACGCGCACTAGTCGGGATGCGCACTAGTCGGGGGGCTTTCACGCGCACTAGTCGGGATGCGCACTAGTCGGGGGGGCTTTCACGCGCACTAGTCGGGGGGCTTTCACGCGCACTAGTCGAGGGCTTTCACGCCCACTAGTCGGGGGGCTTTCACGCGCACTAGTCGGGGGGCTTTCACGCGCACTAGTCGGGGGGCTTTCACGCGCACTAGTCGGGGGCTTTTACGGGCACTAGTCGGGGGCTTTCACGCGCACTAGTCGAGGGGGCTTTCACGCGCACTAGTTGGGGGGCTTTCACGCACACTGGTCAGAACGCGCACTAGTCGGGGGGCTTTCACACGCACTGAGTTAGTACTAAGTGTGAGAGTTAATCCTGAATTGTCCCTGGCACCTCATAGTTGGTTCTCCTGCTTACCTTTTACTTGGATCAAGTATCATTTTTTATTTGATTCCATTTTTTTTAGGACGGCGCCGTCGTGCCTCAGTGGTTTTGCTCGAACTGCCAGGCCCAGTACGAGGCCGAGTCCATTGAGATGTCTTTGGTGGAAGCCCTGCAGAAGAAGTTGATGAGCTACACATTACAGGACCTGGTGAGTTAAAAATAGCCACAATAATAAAACTAGACAAAACTACTGCAATATGCCGGGAGCAATAGCTGCTAGGTGTTCACTTTTTCTTTTTTTTCATTTATTTGAGTAAAATCAGGTTAAAAAGAAACAAAATAATTACAACAGAAGTTCTACAATGGTGGTACTCAAAAGGAGCAGGTAGAAGTTCAGAGAACTTATAATAATCCTACCCCTTATTTTCCACTATTTGATTATGCATTTCTTGTAAGACAAAACCTCAAACTGAGGGAAAAACAACTCATTTACAAGTAGCAAAAAAAACACAAAAAATCAGGCATGAAATATACAATATAAGAATACAAAAAAGGAAAACAATTTGCACAAACAGGATACTCGTTTATGGTTATTTAGCTTGAAGATAACTAAGACAAATTGTGTAAATAGTATAAACGTTTGTCATTGTACAATATTAGAAAAACTGAAGACAATTGAGAAGAAGAAAAATCTCAATAGACTTATTTGTGAATACAGTAAAGAATAATAATAATAAAATAAATAATTGTCGCAAGGAACAAAAAAATTAAAATAAACACCTCTTACTCATTAGCTATGTAATTCCTCTGCATATTTCCGCATAAAGGGATTTGTATAAACCTTTTTGAATTGCCTCAAGTTGGCACAAGTTTTAATATTGGAGGCCATTCCAGAGGTGATGATGATACACATCCTTTTTAGAGTCGTTCTAAAAAGTTCATCTTTCCTCTCACGTTGTAAGTTCCTTCTCTTGTACAGAACATTTTTTTATACACTCTGGGAGAATATTTGTTTTGACTTTGAAAATAAATAAATTAGCCTTGAACTGTATTAGTGTCCCTAAATTTTAACATTTTTGATTGAAGAAACAAGTCATTTGTGTGATCACGATAGCCGGCTAAATGAAGAATCCTGATTGCTTTCTTTTGTATTGTACACAAAACGTCTGTGTTGCTCTTATATACATTTCCCCAAACTTCAACACAATATATTAAATGAGGTCAAACAAGAGCACCATATATGGTATACAGTGATTTCTTATCAAGGAGGTATTTAAATGTATTCATTAGGGCCACAATTTTTGCCAACTTTGTTCTGGCTTTTGAGATATGTGGCTTCCAGTTACACCAAGAAATGTGTACTCATAAACTCTTTCAATCGGGACATTATCATTATTATTATATTATATAATTATTATTTGAATTTGGGTTTCCGGATTTATGGGACGTTTCCCAAAGATCAGAATTTTTGTTTTTCGTATATTTAAAGACAATTTATTGATGGCAAACCAGTTTTTTAGTTTACACAATTTCAATTTTAATCTCTTCTATCAATGTTTTGCAATTCTCGCCAGAGCATAATATTGTTGTATCATCTGCAAATAGGTCAAACTTGAGTTTTTTTTTTTTTTGACTAAATACAGGTCATTGATGTAAAGTAGGAACAATTTGGGGCCCAGAACGGATCCCTGTGGAACTCCACATATTATATTTTCACACATGGACCTGTGCTGCCCCAACTGGACATACTGTTTCCTATTTGTTAAATAGGACTTTATCCAGTTAAAAGCAATACCTCTGATCCCATATTTTTGTATCTTTTTTAGAAGTATTTCATGATCCATAGTATCTAAGGCTTTCTTTGAGTCTATGAAGATTCCAACAGATTTTTTTTAATCAATATTATCTGTAATTTCTTCTATAAGTTCCATCAGCGCGTGATCTATTTTTCCGAAATCCGTGTTGCCTATCGTTTAGTATATTATGTGCATCAATGAATTTATCTATTCTATTTGTGTAGAGCTTTTCTAATATTTTAGAGAATTGAGGCAAGATTATTCAGCACATCAATGATTTCATTTTCATTTGTTGCATCAAGTGACATGGTATTATGATGTATGGAAACCCCATTACATATGGGTTCTGAACCTGAGACAGTCAATGTAGAAGCTCATTTCGGACCAATGTTTATAAAATACGTATTAAACTCATTTACAATGTCTTGCATATTTTTTCTACCATCATTTACAAAAGCATCTGGAATTGAACTGGCATTGGGTCCTTTTCGTATCACTGCGTTTATGGTACTCCATAGGCCTTTAATGCCCTTTAAACTTCCAAGTCCCTCTGGATAGTGAAGAAGAATAAAATATTTGTCCTCTTTGCGTGTTCCAAAACTTGAAGACAGATTTAATGTAAGAAAAAACACCTTTGCAAAAATTATTTTAATCTAACAGAGATCTCTGGACATCATGACATGCTCCAAACATCACATAACAGGTGGAATTTCAGAGTGCCGAATGTGTCTCTTCCGCGTGTAAAATGGCTTCTTATAGTTAAAACCGACCGCCTCGCTTTCATTTGTAGACAAAACATACTCTCTGGGTACTTTTCCGTGAGCGATGGCGAAAACAGAGTCAGGGGTGCGTGTTCGAAACCGATTCTGTTCTCAAGGACCAAGTGTGTTTTCCCACAGAGAAGGAACTTCTAGACCAAATAATATGTCCCAGCTTAAGGTCAAATTATACTGAGTTCAACACTACTTGCTTTACACGTCTATAAAACCTTTCAACATGGTTAATATAAAGAATTAAGATGTTAATAATGTCTAACAATAGAAAAATGTAGGAATCAATATGACAGCTTAAGAAGGAGAATCAATAGGTGGTTAACGGTCTGCTTTCAACATCTTGTCACTGATTGTGTTTCAATCAGTCATCTTTGTATGTGAGCTCTGTTTGTATGTGTGTGTGTGTGTAATTTTTAGGTTTGTACTAAATGTAAAGGGGTGAAGGAAGCAAACATGCCTCTCTACTGCAAATGTGCTGGAGACTTTGAACTCACTTTCCCAGCTAAGGTATGCATGCGTTCCATTAAATGCTTCCAATATGTGTGTTTTGTTTATTTATTTAATTTTATTGACATATTCTCTCTTTCCCTCCAAAGAACTTTTCAGAGCAGGTCTCAGTGTTTCGGAACATCGCATCGCACTACAACATGAGATTTCTGGAGGAGACCATTGACTGGTTGATGGCGATGAGTCCACAGATGAGCCTGAGTGCTTCTTAAAGCCACAGCTGAGGTTCATCGCTGTCATGTTAGAACAACTGTTGGTGATTTGTTGCTCGGGTGTGTGTTCATTGTGTACGCTGCTGTTGTCTGTTATGTGCGCTGTAGATATGCTCGAACTCTCATTGGTGGGAGTTTCGAAATAATGTATGCATACACATTCAAATGTTGACTGTCAATAAAATATTTTTTACGGTGTTATATGTTCCATGCATGCAGTTGTCAAGTCTATTTGAAAGTAGTACATCCTCTGTTGACAATCTGTGCAAATGCTATCGGCCGCCGTCACGAGTACCGATACCTTGAAATAAGGCCGGAATCGGTCCAATAGCGATACCTAGTAGCCGTACTCAACTCAGCCCTACTAAAAATGATGAATTTAAACAGCATTTTTGGTACAGAATAATATTGTTGTAAATATTGACTCCCCATATTCACACATGAGGGCAGCACGGTGGCTGACTGGTTAGCACGTCCGCCTCCCAGTGCAGAGGACGTGAGATCGAGTCCGGGCTTCGGCCTTCCTGGGTGGAGTTTGCATGTTCTCCCCGTGCTTGCGTGGGTTTTCACCGGGTACTCCGGTTTCCTCCCACATTCCAAAAACATGCATGGCAGGTTAATTGAACACTCCAAATTGTCCCTAGGTGTGAATGTGAGTGTGGTTGTTCGTCTCTGTGTGCCCTGCGATTGGCTGGCAACCAGTTCAGGGTGTACCCCGCCTACTGCCCGAAGCCAGCTGGGATAGGCTCCAGCACCCCCGCGACCCTTGTGAGGAAAAAGCGGCCAAGAAAATGGATGGATTCACACATGAGCCACAGCAAGCGATCTTACCATTTCTAAAACAAATGCAGTGGTAAGAAAGCAGTATTAGCTTGTCCCTACTGGCTAATCACACACACACACACGCTATATGTTTATGTCCCCACATTTCACTCATGTTTATCAATTATTTTACATAAACCCACAAAGATTGCTGAATTTCTTCCCAACTGAAATGATCCTTCACCCACCATGGCAGAAATGGATCGATTACTCTTCGGTTTTCTCCGCTGGCCGAGATCCAGATGGGTTTAGAAAACCTCCGAATCTTGTTAGAGGCATTTTATGGGAAGTGACTGACTTATTGGATTACTGCTCATTGCTCATCTTCCTGGTGCTCCTAGAATCTCGCTCTCATTACACATTGTGCACCTACAGCTGTGTCCAATGCATGCGGTGGATGTTGTATGTGTTATGTTTGTCTTGCGCTTTTAAAAAAGAAAAAAAAGTTGACATTTCAACAGCATTTAATAAAATGACTGATGATGCACCTCCAGCAGCTTGGAAGTCCTGAGAGGACGTGAAATGCGGTTATGGCCGCCGAAAATGATGAGGTTTACACAATGATGATGTCACAGTGGCACACCATCCGACAAGTCTGAGTGGTACGAACTGAAGCTGGTGATGTAAAGCAGTTGTGGAGGAATGGAATCATTGATCGGCTCATCTATGACCTGGAGAGGGAAATAGACACCGTTTTACTAAAAGTTATGAAGTGAGAGTAGTTTAATTAACCAATACTTACTTCATCAAACTTGCTGTCGCTGTAAACTTCGTCCTTGTCGATAAAAGTCAGCATGATCCAGTCACAGATTATGGTACACTATTGGTAAGAGTGAGATGGAAGTTGTGTCAGAAAACGTTTTTTCATTTGGACAAATGAGGATGGATGGGATAACTAACTCACAATTCCCACCGAAGTCAGAGCGGTCACGGTACTGATGATGGTTGGGATTGGGCTAAATTTACCTGCCTGCAAAGAATTAACATTGTAATCATGCAGAAAGTCAGAAATAGCTGTCGATTCTTATAAAGCCTCTGCTTACTTGTCCATGAACAATGACATCCAAACGAATGCCATAGGCCTTGATAAGTGTCCGAGATTCGATCCCATTCTTTTGGTAGTATTTGGCAAACCTAGTGATGAACATTATTGCGGTTAAAACAGACAATAAACTCAGTTTTAAGATTTTATCCTACCTGTGAAATTCACCTGCAATAGTAACCCGAGTTGGCTTGATCCTTTTTGAGGTCAAGACGCCGAAAGGAATATTTGGGTTTACAACGGGAAGGATCCAGGTCCAGGTCACAGTCCCAATTAATAAAAACACCGATCACCCCTCCCTGAGGAGTCACCATAAAATAATGTATTTAGAGGTGCTATCGGTATAAAGGTGCATATTTATTATGTTTATGGACAAATTACACAATCTATTGAGATTATATTGACCTACTGGCTCATTTCATCTAGTGAGCTCAATGCTACCAAAAACAAATAGCGTGACTCTAACATCAACTCTACAATGCAAATATCCTCCGTGATCCGATTCATCATCATTTAACATCAATCTTGTAACACAAACTATAGCTACTAACCGTGCTGCAGAGCTCACTAAAATTCTCCCGGGCTTGATGTGCAATGTAGCCCAGTCGGAAGTTGGGACAGTAGGGCTCCTTCTCCTCATCATATTGACATTTGTTCAGGTATTTGTGCATGTTGCGCCTGTTTGAAGCCCCCTTAATATTGCCCATGCTAAGGAGAAAAACAATCATGAGTTAGGATTTTATGTGTGACCTTGCATGCGTATGTGAGTGGACACGTACCTCACCGCTCCAAACTTTGGGAACGATATGTAGTTTCGGATGAATACAGTGAAATTGATGGCCTCCACCAAAGGCGGCTCTCTGTAACCATTAGACACTCTGGTTCATTCAAGCGAGTTCAATACAACATATTACAACACTGAGTTGTTTTAGGTTAAGTATAATTTGCACAATTATTATTATTTTTTGCCCTTTATTGGGCAGGGTATCATTTTTAGCAACTTCAAGTGTGAAATTAAATTGTTTATTTTACATTTACTTGCAAGATGTTATTTAAAAGAAGCAAAATACTTTCTTCATGAGATTGTTGAATGTAGCCATAAAGCTTAAAAACTTGAAAGCTTGTCATAACCATAACAACCACAAAGTAGTCCACTGGGAATCCCCTTAGTTGTCTATAGTATGCTACGTTTTTCAACAAAATAATCAATAATTCGTTTCAACAAGTAAGTCGTCTTTTAAATGACAACGAATGTATGAGGGAACGACACTGTAGAAATTAAACCAAATTTAAGACACTGTAACCATTTTTGCCCATGATAACATGAAAAGTAAGCTACTGTAGTAAGCTAAGGAAGCTAAGTTGCTAAGTAAGTACGTTACTACTTCATCGCTTTTAGAACAAAAAGGGGTTAGAGTCAAGGTTATTTTAATTAACTAAAACTAACGGGGAAAAAACTTTTTAAAAAATTTAACAAAACATTTCGTTAAAACAAAATAAAATAAAAACGAAAATGCTTTTTAAAAAACGAAAACTAACTGAAACTTCATTTTATGTTTACAAAACTAACTAAAACTAACAATAATTATAGTAAAAATGGTCCTTCGTTTTAGTCTTTGGTAATTGATTTAATGCATGAGCCTTTGGGGATGATTTTAAATGTGATTTTAAGTAGATTTATTTTTATATTAACTGGAAGAAGGACGTTAATTGAAAGTGTGTCACACAAAAGTGACGTCATCTAGCAGCAGCCAATAGAAAAGCACCTTCAGATGACGTTGCTCCAATGGTGTTTTTGTTTTTTTAAATATTGTGCACAATACACATGAAAAAAATATTTTAAAAAATTAACTAATACTGAAACTAACTTAAACTAAACTAAAACTAAACATTTATAACAAAAAATATGTTTTTTAAAAAGTAACAGAACCACCTTGAAAACTAATTAAAACTAACTAAATTTAAAAAACAAAATTCAAAAACGAAATAAAAACTAACTAAAATGAAAAATTCCCAAACTATAATAATCCTGGTTGGAGTCTTGTCCGTACTGTATGTTATTTGGTAAACCTTGGCCTTGTTTACCTCTGGACCGCATACTCTTCGATAGGACACCAGGTTTGGATCTCACAGGTTTTGAAGGTGCGGTTGTAGTATTGAATACATCTACCAGTCCTCCTGCCTATCAAACAGAATCAATGAAGGAAAGGTTTGCGAAAATACTAACTAATCATGAAAAACATTTTGTGAGCACAGCAGTAGAAACCATACCATGGCCATTAAAGTCGACCTGTCCTTGGACGCAGTCTGAGTCTCTTGAGCAGTTGGCATTTGCAACACCAAAATACTAGAGACAAATACTGACAATTATTCATGACGTACATTAAAATGGAAGACAACCCAAAAAATTTCAATATTGCGTATGTGCCCCCACTAGTCAAAAGGGATTCCGATTAATATTGTGTTTGTGGAATATGAGTTAAGCAGCAAAATCCACCTGTTTTTATCCATCTCAGTTGGCGGCCATTTTGCTGCTTTCAAGTGAAAATGACATCACAGTTGCTCAGGGCTCAGGTAAGGACCAATCACGACTCAGCTTGCAAACATCACATGACCAAACTCAGAAAACAGGTGAACCATGATTGGTCATTACCTGAGCCCTGAGCAACTCTGATGTCATTTTCACTCGACATCAAGTGGCAAAATGGCCGCCAACTGAGACGGATAAAAACGGGTGGATTATGCTGCTTAACTCATGTTCCACAAACACAATAGTAATTAGAATGCCATGCTTCGACTAGTGAAGGTACATTGAACATATTAAAGAATATTTTGGGGTTTACTTAATACATGCATACAATTTAATGCTATTTCATTTATTGACTTGACTTGACTTAAGGACTTTTACCTCAGCACAGGTTCCTTGCTTCTGGTCGTATGTGACTTCACGTCTCAAAATTGTTGTAATGACATCCCCGCCCTGCGAGAGGGCACGATAACACTCGTCAAAACACTTTTCCTCCATGAAGGGAAGATGCATAATATGCAACATAATGCAAAGTTGAGTGACAGCTTCTTCACCTCTGATGGTCGAACATATTCCACAGTATCCAAGATTTGATCTCCACGGACTGCTGAGCCTTTCATGCGAGTGTAAACTGAGCTCTCAGGACGTGTTTCACTTTCTTGGTACGCTTTCTGACTTATGAAGACGTACCTTGAGAGCACAAAAACACAGATGAAGGATACAAAGCTGAATAATACCATATAATATTTTAACTGAATATTTGTGGCAGCAATATTCTGACTTATTACCTTTTTGACCAAACAAGTACAGCATGCATATAACAGTAAGATAAAACATCTTAAAAATACAATAAACATTCATGCATTCAAATATACAATCTTACCAGACAAAGTAGGTGATGACAACAAACTGAACTGCTCTGTATATGACTCCAAGAGTTAGATTCTTAACCACCATGATTTTGGGGGTTTCATAGTCCCAGAAACCAAGAAAATAGTCTTTTAAACACGCACTCAGTCCCATGTTTAATTTATATAATATGCTATTCTAAAATATCCTGTCTTGTTTCAGAACCTTGCAGTTCCTAAAATTTTATCTCACTCTAACCATGCAGGTTCAATTATTTCTTTGCTTTCAGCCTCTCTGCCCGATGTCCAGTGCGCATCTCCTTCACACGTTACTGTACTTGCCCCAACCAGAGAGAAGACAAGAGGGTGGAGTTGAGATGAAGTCTTGCCCTTTATTATGATATTTATCATGATAGCCTTTGCATGTTTATGACATCTGGCCATCTGGGGCTATTTAGCATACATTAATTAGTCTTTATTAAATCAAATTACACTAATAGTCTGTGTTATGGAAATGTGATTACACTGCTATTCAACAATCAATTCAACATGTAATGTACTCACAATTCCTCAATGCATTGGTATATGAAGACTTACTTGTCATTATTACACAGTATTATTAAACAAGACATATTCAGTTGCTGTAGCAAATTAATCAGTCTTCACTATTTACATAAGGTCTGACAAATACAAAAATTATACACATCACATCGAACATATGCTCAACTGCATATAAAATATGCTGTACTTTATATTATTATTACTATTATTATTATTATTATTATTATTATTATTATTATTATTATTATTATTATTATTATTATTGGGCAGCTCAAAAATTATTGCTGCACTATTACATATATCTATTCAATGGTCATACTCATGACTATTTTATTAATTAATAACTGTACTGTTACAGAAATATTACATTATTACACTATTACATGAGTAGCTTTCATAATATACGATTAGACGCTTGAATTGTCAAATGCCCAGTGTTGTTTGTAATTGTATATTTGTTGAAAAAAAAAAGGTTATTTTTGTTTCGTTTTTTTAAAAACAGTGTCATTATTTTAATTATTAGCGGTAGCGCAGCAGTGTTTGTCAAGATGTTATTTTTATACAGGCAGATAAACGGGCAGCCCAGGGTCCTGAAGTCTCCTTCTCTGTGCATGCCATTACACGTGCATGGGTTGCTTCTTGTGGTAGTTCTCGTTGCAATCACACTTTTTACGACAAATATACCATTTTACATCTTTGCGGACTACACTTTTGTAAATGGGAGGCCTACAAAAGAAGAAGGTAAATGTCGCCGGTACCGTCATGCCAAACATTTGACAGTGTTGACAACGTGGGAGCTAGCTAGCTACTAGCTAGCGCTGGAGCTAGTACCGTAGTTTGTTTTTCTTCGCTGGTGGAGTTCAGTAAAATGATTAAAATATTTTTTGTAAAGGTTTAATCAACTTGTACACTAGGTTAAGGCATGTGATGATGTGTGTTTGGGTATGTTTTGCAGTATGAGAGTGGCTCTGCTACAAACTATATCACCAGAAACAAAGCCCGCAAGAGGTTACAACTAAGCCTCCCAGATTTCAGGTAAATTCATATAGGTACTGCTTATGTCATCACTTTGACTTGTCTTTAACACGTCATTTGTTTGGATTTTCAGACGACTATGCATTCTCAAAGGCATTTACCCTCACGAACCCAAGCACAAGAAGAAAGTGAACAAGGGATCCACAGCCCCGAGGACATTTTACCTGCTCAAAGACATTCGCTTTCTTCTGCATGAGCCAATCGTTGGCAAATTCAGAGAGTACAAGGTACTGTACAATATCTAAACACTTACATTTCCTGTCTTTGTATATGTTATTTTGACTGCCCTTTAATCATATCTGTTCTTTCTTTGCAAAGATATTTGTTCGCAAACTTAAGAAAGCTTATGCAAAAACAGAATATTCTGCAGTGGAAAGGCTAAAGGACAACAAGCCAACATATAAATTGGACCACATTGTTAAAGAAAGGTAAGAAGTTTGACAGTGTGACCCATACTTTAGCTATGTAATGTTATCAGTATGAAGTCAAAGTAACACAAATTTTATCCACCTACAGCCAACAACTTATTTTTCTTTGCGTTATGTTTTAGGTATCCCACGTTCATTGATGCTCTCCGGGATATTGAAGATGCACTTTGTATGTGCTTCCTCTTCTCCACATTCGCTCGAACAGGAAAATGTCACGTGCAAACCATCCAGCTCTGTCGACGCCTCACTGTTGAGTGGATGAACTACGTGATCGCCTCTCGTGCCCTCAAAAAGGTACCAGCTTAAACTCAGAAAAAGTTTGTTCAGCTAAAATAATAAAGCACATTTGTGAATGTCGTTTGTTTGATTCTCTGCAGGTTTTCATCTCTATCAAGGGAATATATTACCAGGTTGAGGTGATGGGGCAGCTAATTACATGGCTGGTGCCGTATCAATTCTCCCATGATGTAAGTGCACATTAATGAAAAGCAGCATAGTTTGTAATGATTTTGCAATTACCGAGCAAGCATTCGAGAAGACCAAAAATAATGTTGCATTGTTTGATACAGTTTGCCTCAAACGCTTTGATCCTTTTTGTTTTGCTCTTTTAGCACCCTACAGATGTCGACTACAGAGTCATGGCAACTTTCACCGAGTTCTACACAACTCTCTTGGGCTTCATCAACTTCCGACTCTACCATTCCCTCAATTTGGTTTACCCACCAAAGGTAGAATTAAGTTTAAGGCTTAATAAAGTATGCAACAATGTTTGAGTGTTGCCATGTTATGTGTTTTTTTTTTTTAGAGCAAATAATTTTAAAAGGATCTCAAATCACACATTTAACTAGAGTATGCGGTTTATGTTTTCTTCCTAGATTGACAGTAAAGCAGAGCAGGAGCTAAAGGACAATGATGAGGAGGATTATGCCTTGGATTCAGAAAGCTACTTGGAGGTGAATATCAGTCAACTGTGTTTAACTCTTTGACTCCCAAAAACGTTAAATAACGTTTAGTAAAATCCTATGGAGGAGTGCCAAAGACGTTAAAAGACGTTTGTTTCAAAACAGGTTAAACTAACCATTTTCTATTGTTGATTACTCAAAAACGGAAAAGGGTAGAAACAAACTTTTTCTTCTGATGAAAGATGAGAGTCCAATCTTTCATTTGGTAGTATGTGTGTTTCCATAGTCCAAACACATCATTTTCTGTGGCCCTTAAAAGATCAGTCAAAATGCTTAAATCGGCTGGCACCCACGGCATCCCTTTTCTGAAAACGTCTGGCAGTCAAAGAGTTAAAAAAAGGTCTTTGAATGTCTATTTGGTGTGCTTGTAAATATTGATTGTGGATTTTCTTCCGTGCAGAAACTCTCCGCTTTGTGTGCAAGTCTGACCCGGGTGGTTTCTGCTGCGGAGGAAGAAGAAGCGCAACTGGACCACTTTCCTGCTGACGAGGTAAAAAGCAAAAGGCTGAAAACACGATTGACTGCTTCAAGTGTTTATGTATACACACAGAGGCCTACATAAACTTTTGTGGTCTAGTTCCGAGCGGAGAATCTGCTCTTATTGTTTGTCGAGCTTTCTTTTCTTAATACTTTTCAAGAGGAAAAAATTAAAATGAATGACTTGCCAAATGCAGTGTTCCCTCGCTAGAACATGGTTCTTCTTTCGCAGCCTCAGTGTTTCACGGATTTTCATTTGCGACCATAACTTTATGTATCACAGGTTTACCTGTGAATTTGGTTGTTTTCTTATTGTTTTTCAGAGCTCAGTGTTATTCATTCGGCTGCCTTTCTGAGTCAACATCTCATCATTATCGCTCGCTCTCTCTTTTGTTTTTGCTGTCATTATTGCTGCCATTAGATATGAAGAAATCAAGTGTGAGTAGATGAAGTAATTGGTCTCTGAGGGCATACGTGAGAGGGCCATAAATGCCAAAGCATATGGAGGTGTGAAACGGGGGAATACGGTCCCGTGTTTGGTTGCCAGGGTTGAGCTCGAAACTCACCCATGGAAGTTGTAGTTGCAATTCGAGGGAACAACCAAGTCGTCTTTTCCTTTCAGCTGAATGTTTTTCAGAGGTTGCCAAAGTGTCCTCCAGTCTGCATCTTCTGCTCTAATTTCAGCTATTTGCTAGTCTTCCCTCACCTCGTACCCGGCCCACCCATTTCCAGCATCATTATGCGATTATATTACTGTCGCGCTTCCCCACATGTCCAAATGGCCTGCGTTGAGGAGACTTGACCTGAAGTTCAGCACATTGCCATAATTCTGTACGATAAATTGTTTTGCTGCTTCCTCTTATAGTATTGTCTCTTTAAATCAATTAGAACTTTTTTGATGACTGGCTTAAAATTATTATTATTTTTTTTTTAACAACGTTCCTTGTAGGAAGAAATGTCAACGTTGGAAGAAAGCGAAAAGGAGCGCAAGCAACAGGAAGCCCAGAAAAAGATGTTTGAGGGCTTAAAGTTTTTCCTCAACAGAGAAGTCCCCAGAGAGTCTCTGGCTTTTGTCATCAGGTGAGTTGGAACAACTGCACTTCAAACACAATGACCTGAAACGCTAATGTACTCCCGCCACATTGACGACTTCCATTCTGGGTATCAACATTGACAGGTGCTTTGGTGGCGAGGTGTCTTGGGACAGGACTGTCTGCATTGGGAGGACGTATGATGAGACCGATGAAACCATCACACATCAGATTGTTGACAGACCCAGTGTTGGCACACAGTACATCAACAGGTAAAGTTGGAGAATTTGTTGGAGATGTATCCATTTCTATATCTCTTCAGTGATGAAAGCTTCATAAAATTCCTTGTGTTGCCATTTCAGGTACTACATCCAGCCCCAGTGGGTGTACGACTGTGTCAATGCCAAAATGGTCCTTCCTGTGGAGGACTACTTCATCGGTGTCAATCTTCCACCTCACTTGTCTCCATTTGTGGATGAGAAGGAGGGAGACTATGTTCCTCCTGAGAAATTGAAGATAATGGCCTTGCAAAAGGGAGAGAAGTCTGGTAGGGCCTTTATTGTCAAAGCTGGAACTAGGATGATTTAAAAACATGGGTGCTGAATATGGTGGTATTTGTGCCTCATTACTTTTTTTTTTTTTTTAATTAACAACACAGCCCAGCAAAATGATGATGATGATGAGGAGGAGGAAGAAGAGAGTGCAGATGAGGATGATGATGATGAAGAGGAAAAGGTACAAGAGAATAAGCTCAAGAAGATGGAGGAGCGACGATCCCATGCCAAGGTTTGACACACGAGTCATCGCCATCATCTTCATCATCATCATCATCCCTCACCCGATACTTTATAGGCAATTCAAAAATGGACTTGATGATTTCAGGTCAAAGTGACTCCCGGTAAATTGAAAGTGGATAATCCAGCGCAACGGGAGCAGCAGGAAAAAGCCGAGGAGAAGCGACTGGCCATCATGATGATGAAGAAAAAGGACAAGTACCTCTATGACAAGATCATGTTTGGAAAAAAGAGAAAAGTCCGAGAGGTTTGTCCCGTTTCTTATGGATTCAATATGGATTCCCATCCTGATAAGTCCGTTTGCACTGATAAGTCTCACGTTTATAACATACAATACGTTATTTACATTCTTATCGTTGCCGTGTGGGAATGTTAAACACTTCCGCAAACGTGTTTCAAAAAGAATGTGCAGGCCATGTGACCTCTGAGTCAACTCTTTGCCAGAACTGCATTTGTGCTTATCGGGCTCTGTTTGTCGTCTCTCACAGGCTAACAAGCTCGCCGCGAAGAGGAAAGCTCACGATGACAACGAAAAGGCCAAGAAGAAAAAGGCCCGGAAATGAATTATATTATGATTGTATTTAATGTCAATATGTTGAGTGCTGCGAGCTCACATGCTATTCAAGTCCTTCTGCGTGAGTCATAAGTGTGTGGATGCATCAATATTTGCATAATTAGCTTTTGGAGCATAATGATAATTTAGTGACTGTTATCATTTTGTTCACGCACATGTTTCTCCACACCGATTTAACCTGTGGACCGTATTAGCAACACAAAGCAATTTCTTATGATCATGCAACAATAATTCAATAAAATTATATATTTCTTCACACATCACATGTGTGTCTGGTCCACATCTGTGAGGTTGCAGTCCGACACACTTCCCCTTGAGATGTTCCTGTTGTGGTTCTGGTGCCCACCCCCCTCCCCCCATTCAGTTCGATGTGCGTCCTCTTCACCCCAATCTGCATTCCACGCAAGCCCACCCAGTTCGGGTCTCAGCCTGGCACTATGGGTGCCTGAAGGAGCACGATGGGTGCCCAACAAAAGAAGCAGTGTCGAGCCGGCGCGTCTTACACAAATCGAGCCAGAATGTTTATGCGCCGACTCGGTCAGATATTTTTGCAAACACACACGCAACCAAATAAAAATTAGCTGTAAGATGTAACTATTCATTCCCTGGTCACAGTATTAGGTCCAATGCGAGAGCTCTATCAATAAATTCAGTTTGGATTGAATCCAAATTTAAGTCGGTTTGTTTAAATGTTAGCGAACTTTACTACTGGTCCAAAGTACTGTAGTCCTCCGGTTGTGTTTGTTTCTTAAGAAATGTTCATGGGTCAATGTGACCTGTTCTGTTTGTTCGTCCAAAAATATCAAATAATGCAATGCTTTTAACACTTGGGGGAGAAAAAAAAATGGAACCAATGTTTTTTTTAACGTCAACTGGGCACCACCAATACAATTTGAAAGGCATGACTATCAAGTTGTAAATATTTTATTGAAGAATCAATTAATTGAAGAACAAAGACATGAATATTAAGTAGAATATTACTCACCAGTGACCACATTGACCCAACCCATTCCTGCTCGATCCCCCAAATTCTGAGAATACCAACAAAGTCCCATTCAAAATGTTCACAAGAAAAGAAGTCAAGATTCTTAGAAATCATCTGCGCATGTAATGAGTGCATTTGTGGGCGTGGTAGCCAAATAGTGTGGGTTGAGGAATAGCACAGATATGTTTTTACTTATTTTGTTGTTTTATTCAGGAATGCTAAAATGTGTCTCCTCAACTGTATTTACAGTATATTTAATTGTAAGAGCCAACTTTTATTTTATTTACTTATTTTCTAAATCCTTTTTTATTTCTGTTAATACCCATGACCTCATATTTATTCCCCTGGAAAGTTTCCAATATAGAATTTTGTAACATTAATAACAGCTCATTTAATGATCCTTTCTTTTGTGAACAAGGTAGATGGAAAATTTGCATTAGCAGTTAAAAACATTTTATCAATCACAAAAGCAAGTCTAGGTCTCATCTTTTCAAGCTCAGGCAGGCCAAAATGACAACAGACCTTGACAAAAACACATTCTTAATTAATGTTTTAATACCGGGGATGCTCGATTTACGGTGGAGTTCAGTTCCAACAACACATAGCCTCATTTTATTATTTTGGACGTAAGTTGGAACATAACCTAGACTAAATCACAAAACTTTACTAACGCTATATTAACAGTAAATATTTGTATGAAAAAAAACCTTTTACGCCATAAATGTAAAAGGACACAATTAAAAAAAAACAATATTACAGCAAAGGCCACATAACAGTCTTTTCAATCACTGGCAAGGTATTATTTGTATTTATTTCTTTTACTCCCTATTCGAAAACATAGCTGTACTTTTGACTCCATATGTTGTTTTTTTCAACTTATGCGGATGAGGAGCGACACAACATAAAAACGCAGCTGCAACTTTGTCGAAACAAAAAATGAGTTGTGGCTTTCCAAAATACAGGTAAGGCGTATTTTTGCAGCTATTTTTTATGAGCTAATTTGGCATTTCTTGTTAGTCAGTACACAACATTTACGAAGTTACGGGAACATGTTTTGATAGAATATAAAGTGCTAGATATTTTTTTCTCATTTCTGTAATCAGGTGGAAAACTGTTTTGTGTGCAGAATTAAAGCATTTCCCCCCGTTGTGCCATTTTATCAAAACGGTTATTTTATAGAAACATGCAAGAGGGGTGGCTACTAAATGAATGCACAGGCAGCGTGACAATAAGCTAGCTGTCAGCCATACATTCCACATGTAGCATGTATAGAAGGCATTTCGAAGATATAAAAAAAAAAGTCTTGATCGAGTGGTACAATTAGTGCCTTTGTTGTTTGGCTCTCTGCATTTGTTCTTTTTATGCTGATTTGCACCCCTCCTATCAGCTTGCAGCTCAGACTCCAGTGTGTGCACTCAATGGGCCTCTCTGTATTTAGACACAGAACAGCGACTATCCAAGCCTCTCCTCCCTCGCTCCATCATTCCCCTCCCCCTCCCTCACTCTATCACTCTCTCTCTCTCTTTCTGACAAGCGCTTGTCCCCTGACAGTGACCCTGATGTCACAGGGACTCAAGCCTCCCCTGCAGTGCTTCATTCAGCAGAATGGATCTCGGTTTAGAAAGTTAAGAGGGGGGGGGGGAGGCGGCCTGAGGCATCAGGTGCGCGTGCAGCGGCGCCGTGAAACTGGAGATAGGGGAGAGATCTGTTATCTGTAGACATGTGATGAGTTGAGCACGCGTGGAACTTTTTTGCCGTCTCTCGTCTCAAGATCAGATGCAAGAACCACCCGCAGGAGCTCGATCAACTTGTTTGAGTCAAGTGGAAGACGAAGGGGAACAGGCAATGCTGATGGACGAGTGTTATTTCCTTCCAGGTTGGATTTATTATGAATGAAGGTAAGAATCCACTAGCATTGATGTTGGAGTTGATTTCCCTAAACGAGCTTATTTAGTCATTTCCACGGCTGCCAATGCACATTACATGGACATGTTTAGCAATCTTCGTCACAACAGCAATCTTATATTTAAACTCACAGTTATTTGAATTTTATTTACAAGCCCTTTTTTTCTTAATTTTCTACATTAAATCAAATCCAATACAAAACGTTATCAACAACAATATTTAAAATATTCAATTTGGAATGTCAAGGTACACGGGGCAGAGAAGCACAGACAGCAGTAATTTAAAACCACACATTCCATAATATCATTAATAGTCCTCATTAACCTAAAGTGGACTGAATATATTAATTAATTAAAATAATTATAAACACTACACTCTGGTTGTGTTCCATAAATTATTTCATTATTTTGTGGTGGTGATTTTTTCAAAGGCCTCTAGAGGTATATTAAATATTTATGTGCCTATGCAGTTATCAAAATCCAGCAAATGAGATACTGTAAACATGCAAAAGTTGGTAATAGTATGAGGTTTAGCCATATAACCTAACAATATAAAACAACTAGATCAATAAGGGCTGAATTCCAGGTTGAAGAAACCCATTACAATTTAATAGTGGCCTGTTTTATACCTGCTAATTGTTACCAGGCCACAGTATTAAATGACAAAGAGAAGGCACATGATGTCTTTGACTGGTACACTGATGGTATCACATAGTGCCAAACACGTTTTACATAACCTGCACCCCAAACAATGCTGATACGCAGTAGCTTCATGCTAGCATTTTCAGTAACAGTTTTTGCTGACACGGCACTGTGGTCAAAGTATTTAGCAGGTAATCTCTGACATGCTCTCAAGTTCTTAAAAGATGCTTCTTAAGTTATGTGAAAGTGTATGTTTATATATGCGCTAGCTGCGAATGGCTAGCAACCAAGATAGCATATTTATTTATAGCCCTATAAACAAGAAATTAAGTAAAATGAAATGTTTTTGAGATTGATTTGAAATAACTGTGAATGGCTGGCAACCAATCCAGGTCGTACCCGGCTCTGGCCCAAAGTGTATGTATGTATGTATGTGTAATGTACATAGAGTGCTTCACAAATTCAACATCCAACATCATCAAGTACTTTAATGTGGACTCTTTCATTTTTTAGTTAACTCATTATTTTACATTTTTTTTAGTTGTCTTACAGGTAAACTTTGAATTTGCCGGACCATGGCAGGAAAACACGCGAGGCATTGGAGGTCCATGTGCAAACGTGTGGTTCTGGGTGTCCTGCTGACCAGCAGCATCGTCCTCCTTTACTGCCTGTCCATGACCCAAGTGCCCTTGAGCATGCCTGAGTATGGCGCAAAACACAGTCAACACAGATTTTTTTCTTTTATAATAATATTCTATGTTGCCCCACTCATCTAAACACGGGATTTTTGATTAATGTTGTGTTTGTGGAATAGGAATTAACCAGCAAAATCCAGCCATTTTTATCCATCTCAGGGGGCGGCCATTTTGCCGAAAAGGTCAGCTTGTAAACTCAGAAAAGAGGTGAGCCATGATTGGTCGTAACCTGAGCCCTGAGCAACTGTGATGTCATTTTCAGTTGACAGCAAGTGTCAAAATGGCTGCACTTTGCTGCTTTTTTCCATATTCCATAAAGGCAGCGTTGACCAGAATGCCGTGTTTCGATTAGTGGTGGCGCGTATTGTAAAAAATAGTTTTGGGTTAACTTCTACTTTAACTCATTAGCGTGTGTACAAAAGGGGTATGTAGCTATATGCTGTAGTGTTATATACACTCATTGGACACCTCATTAAATACAACATTATAAGAGCCAATATAAAATGCAATGCATTTAGATCACTGAGCACTACAACCACAATAATAAACATATTGAGTGTTCTTATCTTTGTAATGGCAGAATTTCCATTACAGATTTTGTTATGTATCTCACAAGATCATCTTTTTCCTTCAAGGGCCACATATAGAAAATTGAAGAATGTAAGGGCCACTTTGCTAAAATCCAAGAATTAAGCAATTCTGTATTTTTTTAATAGTTTTTTAAAATTATTATTATTATTTTCACCGATTTTTAATTTTCCGGTAAAGGTGATAAGGCAAACCTGTTTGGATTTGTCATGGTTTTGTAGCAGATCGGTCCCTGCCCTTGAGCAGAACTTTCCAAACTGTAATAAGATAACCATTTTTAAAGCAGTGTTTTCTTGAGAATCCTAATTCATTTTTAATGTGATATTGACAAATCAGACCTTGACACAGGCAGCAGAAAGTGGAGGGGGAAAAAATAGATTGTAAAAATGAAAGATCTATTTGTGAAACACTGTAAGAAGAAATTTCATTTTAATTTATTTGTTTATTTTTAAAAATGGGACAGAACATATTAATGAACATTTACATATATACTATTTTAGTTGTAAATAGTTTCTAAAAGCTCTACAAGTTGAATTTATTATTAGTAGTAGATATTATTGTACTTATTATAGACAGTATTATTATTAGTAATATTACAGGCCCTCAAGTCAAGTTCTTTTTTATATAAGTTGCGGGCCGCAATTTTTTTTTTTATTATTAATATACATAATTATATATATATATATATATATATATATATTATATATACTGTATAATTTTATTTTATTTTTTTATGGGGTTCCACAAATGGCCCCCGGGCCATAGCATGGACACCATTGGGTTATACTGTATGTATAAAATAGACCTGAAATTGATTTGGTTTTATAAAATGTTCGAGATACAGTTTTTGTGCAGAGTAAAAGTAATGATAACTTATAATAGTTATAATAATAATAATGCATCATATTTATATACGCTTTTCGACCGCGTTCATGTTTGTAAGAGAATGTTTAAGAATGCGTATGTTGGATTGTTGCAGAATCCCCGTGCCTTACTCCTGCGCCCACCGCCCATCCCAGCTGCCCGGCAGACGAAGCAGCAACAGCTCCCATGAGAGCACAGGTGGGACGTGCGCCCCCAAAGTGGACATCATGTTCATGAAGACCCACAAGGCGGCAAGCAGCACCTTCCTCAACATCCTTTTCCGCTTTGGAGAGAAACATCAGCTGAAGTTTGCTTTTCCCGACAGCAGGAACGACTTCTTCTATCCCGCCTTTTTCCAGCGCTCCCACGTTAAAGACTACAAACCCGGAATGTGCTTCAACATCATCTGCAATCACATGCGTTTCAATGCCGCCGAAGTGGCCAAGCTGCTTCCGCTCGATACGGCCTACGTCACCATCCTCCGAGACCCCGCAGAGCTTTTTGAGTCCTCCTTCCACTACTATGGCCGTCTGGTGCCGTTCACCTGGAAGATAGCAGGAGATGACAAGATGGCCGAGTTCCTTCGTAACCCTCACTCCTACTTTGACCCGCAGGGTTTTAATGCGTTCTACCTCAGGAACCTGCTCTTCTTTGACTTGGGACAGGACAACACCCTCGAGCTGGACGATCCGCGGGTCGACGAGGGAATCAAATCCATCACGGAGCGTTTTCAGCTTTTCATGTTAGCTGAACATTTTGAGGAATCTCTCATCCTGCTCAAGGATGCGCTCTGTTGGGATATGGATGACCTCCTCTTCTTCAAGCTCAACGCCCGCAAGGGTTCGACTGTATCCAAACTGACCCCCTACTTGAGGGCCAGGGCCCTTGAATGGAATGCTCTTGATTGGAAACTGTACCAGCACGTGAACCGCACCTTCTGGAGGAAAGTGGACGCTTACGGACTGCGGCGCATGACGGAGGACGTGGCGGAGCTCAAGAGGAGGAACGCGGAGATGTCGGCCACCTGCATCGAGGGGGGGCATGCCGTCGATGCCGGCAGCATTCAGGACAGCGTCATGCAGCCTTGGCAGCCAATCGGGGAGAAATCCATCATGGGGTACAATCTGAAGAAAAACATCGACAAGGCGCACGTCAAGTTGTGCCGTAAGATGTTGATGCCGGAAATTCAGTACTTGAGTGAGTTTGGGGTCAACCTGTGGATCACCAAGCTGTGGGGCCACATTAAAAATATAATTAACTGGTGACTAATTATGAGCAAGCGTGTGTAATTCGGAGTAAGGGTAAATAAAAGTGACTGATGGAGAGATGAGAGATTTCAATTAATGTGACATTTCAATCATTTAAACTTGTTCTAATGGGTGATTGAGAGGAATATTTTGAGATCTATAAGTACCACACTGAATTTCATTATATTCTCTGTTTAATGAAATAGTAAAATATTTATACACATTTTACTGGAGTAAGCAATAGAATTATGTATTCTTGATATTTTTCCATCTCTGCCCTGCCAACTTGTGTTTATAGATTAACTCATGAAATTATTACACAATCTTGAATCAGTTGTGAGAATTTTTTTCAAAGCAAATTCCTGATTACATAAAAAACATGAATTCAGAAAGCAAAAAAGTTTCACTTCCTACGGCCTTCATACTGTGAATTATCATGTCATTTTCTTCTAAAAGAGTCTTAAATAAAATAAAAATATACGGTATAAAATTTGTCTGCTGTGTTTTTTCCTCCTCCAAGTTCAATAAATGCCAGCGCTATGTGGTTTCGAACAATGACCAACCAGGTTGAACCTTCAGCCAGTGATTGTCATCTTGTTTTTTGTGGATTTGGTTTGGCTTAGACAAGGTGTGGCCAAGTTGGGTCTTCGAGAGCCACCATCCAGCCTGTTTTCCATGTCTCCCTCCTTCAGCACAGCTGAATCTAATGATCAGCAAGCTTTGCAGAAGCCTGATAACGATCCTGATCATGAATCAGGTGTGTTAGTGTAGAGAAACATGGAAAACAGGCTGGATAGTGGCTCTCGAAGTCCGAACTTGACCACCCCTGGATTATATTTTAGTTTTGTCATGTTTTCTTTGTATTTCTTTTGCCCATGCCAAGGTGTTTCTCATTGTCTCGTCAATACAAGTCCTGTAAATACAAATGGTTCCTTTCTATCCTTGTCCAAGTAAAAAAATGTCATAGTTACTTCGAACCTTGTTATTTTGGACCACTATTGTTTTAGTAGTTTTGATCAATCCAACTAGCTTGTTTGCCATTTGTTCTTTTGAAATTAAAGTATTTTTTTCCTGAGTACACATACCTTCTTCGTCTTCCTGTTATTGGGTCCTCAACCTTGCCAAACCTTGACTGATATGTCAAATCATCATTGATCTATTTTCCCCCTTCACTTTTTTTTTCCTACCAATCTATGCTATTTAATATTGGTCATACCATTCCTCATTGGATCATATATTCCTATCAGGTTTTTAATGATTTTGCGTTCATGAATGAGCAGCATAAATAATATAATATAATATAATATAATATAATATAATATAATATAATATAATATAATATAATATAATATAATATAATGTATTATATGTAGAATAAATACCTCAATTTTCAGGGGCTCAAAAGACTTTGACCAAAGTGACATGGTTGCAGAGATAATGGATGAAAATCATTTTCAATCAACAATTGAGTCTGGAGTCCATGATGAAGGCCATTGTTCTGAGACATCTTCTCTTGCACATTCACTTTTCACATACAATTATACCCGAAAAGAAAAAGGTCTGACGGGATGAAGTCGAAGCTTAATTCTAGTTCCCAGAATGCAATAGGATGCAGATAAGCAAAGTGATAATTCGTCAAGTGATGTAGGAAATTATCCAATATTGTTTAATTGGTCAGAAAATTATTATTTATTGACACAAATAATTCAACTTTGTTCATCTGCACCAGATTCACACCGAGTAAGTACATTTTTGTTTGTTTGGTGGTGTGCAGCTTCCACCACTAGAGGCACTTGACTAGGCAGTCAGAGCTCTGACGAAAACTCGGTGGGCGTGGCGTGGCGTGGCGTGGCGTGGCCGGGCGGATGTGCAGTTTCATGACAGCTCTCGTGTTTGCTAGTTTTAGCTTAAGTGCTCATTATTTGTGCTCTCATTTCTGTGGAATACACGACACATGCCAACGGAACGGATGAAGCATTTTTATATGGTGTTCCTCGTCCATACATATTGATAGATCTGTCTTTTTTTTGTCGCTGTATTGCACTTTAGCGTTAGCGGTGCAGCTAGCGGTTGTTTTTAGCACCGTCTGTTTAGCTAGTAGCTAGCCGGAAGTTTTCGTTCTATATATTTTGACGATGACATTCGCTGCAGATGTGCGGCCCTGATACGTGCTCACGTTGGATGAGTGGGGGGAAATGTCGTGCAAATCAACCAAAGTGGCCCCCAGTGTTGACTTTGACCACAGTTGTTCCGACAGTGTGGAATATCTGACACTTAATTTTGGACCTTATGAGACTGTTCACCGTTGGAGAAGGCTGCCTCCATGTGATGAGTTTGTTGGAGCAAGGTAACGTGCTGACAAGCCAAATATGTACTATTGAAACTAAACATGTATATTTGTTCACTTTGTGCTTCTTTCTTTACCCATATACAGGCGCAGCAAACACACTGTTGTAGCATATAGGGATGCTATCTACGTGTTTGGTGGAGACAATGGGTGAGTAAGATATTATTTGACAGTGTTATTTTTACAACATTAAATGATATTAAAATGTGGATGTCTCTCAACAGCAAGAACATGTTAAATGATTTGCTTCGCTTTGATGTGAAGGACTGCTCATGGTGTCGGTAAGATTTGATTCAATTAAAATGACTCATGAAATCATAACATGCAAAATGGGACTATTGACTCTTAATATAATCCACAGGGCTTTCACCACAGGAACTCCACCTGCTCCCCGCTATCACCATTCAGCAGTTGTCTACGGCAGCAGCATGTTTGTTTTTGGTACCCTGGAAGCTTCTTTCTTAACCAGTGACTACAAATGTGAAATATACTGTATATAATGCTGATGTGCTTCTGAAATGTCTTTCAGGGGGATATACTGGCGACATATACTCCAACTCAAACCTTAAAAACAAAAATGATCTGTTTGAATACAAGTTTGCCACAGGACAGTGGACTGAATGGAAAGTGGAGGGGAGGTAATATATTTTTGAATGTATTAAATTTGTTCACACTTTAATAGAGTAGCTATCTGAACTGTGTGAAAGTTAAACTAATGCAAACCATTTTTGGTTAAATGAAGCTCCCTTACATTCCTCCTGTTGTGTGTTCTAGCTTGCCTGTGGCTCGCTCTGCTCACGGAGCCACAGTTTACAGTGACAAGTTGTGGATATTTGCAGGTTATGACGGGAATGCCAGGTATGTTTTATACCACAGTGTGTGCCCCTTTTGTTAACAGCAACATGTGCAATTAATTCCGATGTATATTTTTCTTCTTTTAGATTGAATGACATGTGGACCATCAGTCTGCAGGACAGGGAGCATGCATGTTGGGAAGAGGCCAGTTTGTTAGCATCACTTATGATAAAACCCACACAAATACGTTCACGTGCTGACATTTATGTTTCTGTGTCACCATTAGATCGAACAGAGCGGTGAGATTCCTCCATCTTGCTGCAACTTCCCCGTAGCTGTTTGCAGGGACAAGATGTTTGTGTTCTCGGGCCAGAGTGGAGCCAAGATAACAAACAACCTTTTCCAATTTGAGTTTAATGGCCACATGTGAGCTTAACCAATGTTATTGTATGTAACTCGCGCATACAACTTATAATACCTGCTAACTCATACGCCTGTCATCCCTGCAGGTGGACCCGCATACCCACTGAACATTTGCTACGAGGCTCTCCGCCACCTCCACAGCGGCGTTACGGCCACACGATGGTCGCATTCGACCGGCACCTGTATGTGTTCGGCGGTGCTGCGGATAACACTCTGCCCAACGAGCTGCACTGCTATGACGTGGACTCTCAGAGCTGGGAGGTGATCCACCCCAGCATGGACAGTGAGGTATGAATTGCCGTGACCCATTATTAGAACAAGACAAAAGTAAATAAATGGATTGCTCAAAAATAGTTTTTTGAAGAAAAAAAAAATGATAATTGTGTCCTTGCCTTCTCAGATGCCCAGTGGGAGGCTCTTCCACGCAGCTGCCGTGATTCAAGACGCGATGTACATCTTTGGAGGGACTGTGGACAACAATGTTCGCAGCGGGGAGATGTACAGGTTTCAGGTCGGCAAGTGTTCATCGTTAACAGGTTTCTCACTTATCAGCCGTTTTCCCGCGGCTCCATCTGTTTACTCGCTGTTTATGCAAAGTGCCTGGAGATCAATTCTGTTGTGAATTGCCGTTTATATAAATCAAATTTATCGATTGGACTTGACTTGTATTGTCCTAATGAATCCATTTTTTTTTTTCATGTATATTTTTCTTCCTCACAGTTTTCATGCTATCCCAAGTGTACTCTCCATGAAGACTATGGCAAATTGTGGGAGAACCGTCAGTTCTGTGACGTGGAGTTCATTCTGGGAGAGGTGGGTCTCATTTGTGATATCACCCGAGTTGACTTATTTAGTAGTGAATGAACATATTTTTTTCAAGCGGGAAGAACGAGTGCTGGGACATATAGCCATCGTGACGGCAAGATGCCAGTGGCTGCGCAAGAAAATCCTGCAGGCTCGGGAAAGGCAACGACAGGTCAGAAGCGTCATTTTTCTCGTAGCAATACTTGATGAAGACATGTATGTGTATGAAATGAAAGAGGAAGGCTTTCATGAAACACGCGCATCATCACATCACCACGTGGCTTTGACGGGCTAGCTTTTAGACATGCGTGTGTAAATGGCGATGAGAGTTTTGGACTGATGTGTTTCGTTTGGAGCAGAGAGCCCACAATCGCTAAATCAAAGCCATAGCCTTTATTTTTCGTACTAACTGCTAAGTGCCTTAAATGCTGACCTGAGAGGAAAATAACTGGACAACCCTTGAACAGGTTTTTCCTGATTGTATATTCGTTGCTTTTTGCTCAGACTTCATCACTTTTGATGCTCGTCTACTTCTGGTGCTATCTGGCATTGTACTATACAAAACTATAAAACAAACACTTAAAATGAATTAACGAATTGAATGCTTAACTCTTTGACTGCCAAAAACGTTAAATAACGTTTAGTAAAATCCTATGGAGGAGTGCCAAAGACGTTAAAAGACGTTTGTTTCAAAACAGAGGTGAAACTAACCATTTTCTGTTGTTGATTACTGAAGAACGGAATAAGGTAGAAACAAACTTTTTTTTTTCTGATGAAAGATGAGAGTTCAATCTTTCATTTGGTAGTATATGTGTTTCCATAGTCCAAACACAACATTTTCTGTGGACCTTGAAAGATCAGTCAAAATGCTTAAAATCGGCTGGCACTGGGGACAACCCGTTTCTGAAAACGTCTGGCAGTCAAAGAGTTAATACTTTACTAAATGCACTCTTATAAGCATGCACCTCATTATATACACTAGCTCTAAATAGAGCTGCGGTGGGAAGCATTTACATTTTACATGTTATTACTTGTAATATTTTTAAAACTAAAATGTGGTCATTGATATGTAAAAAAAAATAATTTATTTTAAAAACAAAATGGGTAAAATAAACTATTTTACATATAAAATTTTAAGGATATATTTTAAATTATATTGTAAATAATAAAATAAAAACAGTAGAATATCTAACCTTTATATTTATAATTTGATTGAATAATTGGTTCATTAATTATGATTAAATTATTATAAATAAGAAACAATGAGAATTAATTCTTTTTGGGTTTTTGTAGTAGAAAATGAAAAAAATAAATACATATACAAATACATTTTCCTTTCTATTTTTTTTTTAATTATATATATATATATATATATATATATATATATATATATATATATATATATATATAACCTTCCCGCCATTTTAATTGGAACAATCCTTGCTCCTGGCTGTTTGACTGGATTTTGACAGATTTTACAAGACCCACCAAATATTGTGTTCTATTGCTATAAAAACATAGAACCTACCAAAAGAAAGAGTCTCTTCTTTTATCAGGAAAAAAAAAGTATATTTCTATCTGTTTGCGTTTGCAGCAATTAGCATTAGAATATAGCTAAGTTTCATCATTATTCACAAAAATTTTTAGAAACATGGCCCTGGCTGATCTCTTTTGCTCTGCTGCCACCTGCTGGCCATTTTTTTTTTAATAACTACCATTTCCTCAACCGCTCGCTGTAGTTAAGAGGCTGCATCAAAGCCTTCTGTATGCTCTAGCATTAAAACAAAACATAAAAAAGGTATAAATAGATCTTTGGGTCACTTTTAAAATAGAACGTATTTATACGTTTTTGGGAGCAAATTAATTAATCAACCCCAATGCATATTTTTCCTTCCAACTTTTGATATGTCATTAGATTGCTCAGGCAAACATAACATTAACTTTACTGTACATCCTCATGCAGACGCTTAAATGAGATAAAATCATGCTTCTAGAAGTGTAAAAACTTTTACTTGTAATGTTTTGTCTTAGAGGACCAAACAGGACAGCAGTGAGGAGAGTGACGAAGGCGCCAGTGGAGGAGGGGCTCACCGGCCATCAGGCAGACAGCCAATGCTGGAGGTGTCCATCAGGGAAGCCGAAGCCCAGCCCTTTGAAGTCTTAATGCAATTTCTCTACACAGACAAGATCCAGTACCCACGCAGAGGTAGCCTTGGCCACATTTCTACATATACGGTGGAATTTCTAAGGTCATAAGCACAACCTGTGCTTGACCTCTCAACTATCCTGATTTTGAAACCATTTGAGAGGTTCCTCTATATTCAGATAAAGTTTTAATAAATTAGTTGGAATTTGTGAAGTCACTTTTATTTTGTTTTCAGGTCATGTTCAGGATGTTCTTCTCATCATGGATGTTTACAAACTGGCCCTGAGTTTTAAGCTCTCTCGCTTGGAGCAGCTGTGCGTTCAGTACATCGAGGCTTCTGTCGACCTGCAGAACGTTCTCAGCGTTTGTGAAAACGCCAACAAGCTCCAACTCGACCAGCTGAAGGTACGTACACTTTACTGACCAACAGCAGTGATGCTACCTGTCAGTATTTTTTATTTTTTTTTGTTACCATGAACTAGGGGTGTTGAAAAAAATCGTTTTGGCAATATATCGCGATATTACCGTGCACAATTCTTGTATTGATTCAATGTGCGGCAAATCGATTTTTAAATATAATATTCAACAAAACATCTTACTTGAAGTTAGCTTTTAAACCAAACGTGCCATCTAGAGGAGTCAAAAAATATCACAAGTGCTTCATTTGTCTGTCTGTCTGGTTAGCTGTTTAGCTAGCTAGCTAGCTAGCACCTTTAAACCAAGAGTGCCATCTAGAGGAGTCAAACAATATCACAGGTCTTCATAAAGCTTCATTTGTCTGTCTGTCTAGTTAGCAGTTTAGCTAGCTAGCATCTTAAAATAAGACTGCCATCTAGAGGAGTAAAAAAATATCACAGGTGCTTTATTTGTCTGTCTCTGCCTAGTTAGCTGTTTAGTTAGCTAGCACCTTTAAATAAGAGTGGCATCTAGAGGAGTAAAAAAATATCACAGGTGCTTCATAAAGCTTCATTTGTCTGTCTGTCTGTCTGGTTAGCTGTTTAGCTAACTAGCTAGCCGGCCCATTTAAACCAAGAGTGCCATCTAGGGGAGTCAAACAATATCACAAGTGTTTCATGAAACGTAATTTGTCTTTCAATACTGATTAGTATTTTCAAAATTTTGAATTAAAATATTTTTGCAATAATCGACTTATAGATTCATATCATGATTAATTGGTATTGAATCGAATCGGGACCTATGAATCGCAATACAGATCGCCAGTTACAAGGCAATTCACACCCCTACCATGAACCTGTTTCTTGCCACCCACAATAGATGAAAATCTGTCATAAAGAGACCAGATAAAATCTAAAAATTTTGCTTGCAAGTCAAAGCAGAAAAGGGGCACCCAATTCTAAATTCACACCTACCAAAAGTGCTTTGGAATTGCTTATAGATACCATAATATGGTGGCAAGGAACTTTGTTTCTATTAGACAAGGCTATGTCCCGAATTTGTGAATGCCAAAACACGACTGCAAATGATGTGTTGACTTTTTTTTTTTTCAGGAGCACTGCCTTAATTTTGTGGTGAAGGAATCCCACTTCAACCAGGTGATCATGACGAGGGAGTTTGAACGTCTGTCCACGCCGCTGATCGTGGAGATCGTGCGACGAAAGCAGCAACCACCTCCCAGGCTGTACTCGGACCAGCCTGTGGACATCGGGACCTCCTTGGTGCAGGACATGAAGGCTTACCTGGAGGGAGGGGGCCTGGAGTTCTGTGACATCATCCTGCTGTTGGACGGACACCCCCGACCTGCTCATAAAGCCATTCTGGCGGCTCGGTCCAGGTACTGAGCCGGGAGGGTATTTTCGTTTAATCGTCTTTTTACACTCATTCCTCACTTTTACTCTTTGAACCCTCAGTTACTTTGAGGCCATGTTCCGCTCCTTCATGCCAGAGGACGGACAGGTGAACATCTCCATCGGAGAGATGGTTCCCAGTAAGCAGGCATTCGAGTCCATGCTGCGCTACATCTACTTTGGAGATGTCAACATGCCTCCGGAAGATTCTCTGTATCCTTGTCAAACTCGAACCCGTCATCACAATTTTACTTGCAAGGAGTTTGGATATTTTTTGTGTGTGATTATAGTACTATAGAATTGTAGAAAGATACATACAGTCGTAGTTCATAATTACACTGGGGGCCAACTTGAAGAAAAACATTTTTTTTTGATACTTAAAATTAATATTGACATGCTGATTACAAAATTGTAGTTTTTTTTTTTCTAGCATGCCAAGATTTTTCTCTACAGATAAACAAAATTCCACTGATTCGCATCAAATTTAACATTTCAAGTTGAACACGAATGAAAGTCTTTGTGGAATAAATGTTAAGCCGCAAAATCCACCAATTTTTCCCTCACTTCAGTGGCCGGCCATTTTGCCACTTTACTTTGCTCAAGACTCAGGTAACATCCAACCAAACATTGCCCTAAAATGGCCACCCCTTGAGATGGATAAAAATGAATGGATTTTGCTGCTCAATTTATATTCCGAAAACGCATCAGTAATCAGAATACCGTGTGTAGATTAGTGGAGCTGCATAGAACTATTATTGCAAAGAAAATTTTGGGGTTGACTTGATCTACTTGCAAACAATTATAATTACAGTAGCCATTTATATTGTAAAAAATTAATAGTGTTAAATAACTATTGCACTTATGTTAGTTTGCCGTATTTTTCTAAGAAAACAGGGAGTCTATAGTTTAAAAAAAAAGAAAAGTTGATGTGATAGAGAAAAACTGAGATCAGTTTCGTATTCCGCACCCAAAAATGAGTTGAAATCAACTGTCAGACCTAACGCAACAGAAACAAAATTGTGTTCCCACTGTTAACAGTTAGATCGCTCCTTCATTTTGCCTCAGTGAGTCCAGATCCAAAAAGTGACTGCAGTGCCATCTAGTGGTCATGCATGGTAACTGCCGAATACACTGCATTTTGATAAACAGGCGCCATATAGCATATATGCAATAGCATGCAAAAATAAATAAATAAAATCCATGCACTTTCTATACCGCTTGTCCTCTCTCATTAGGAAGTAGATGTCATGATATAATCTCAATGCAATATTTAAAAATGAGTCGTCTTGTTTTTTCCTTGACCTTTTGCTCTCCAGCTATCTGTTTGCTGCACCATATTATTACGGCTTTTCAAATAACAGGCTACAAGCTTACTGCAAGCAGAACCTGGAGATGAATGTCACCGTGGAGAACGTCTTGCAGGTATATTTCTTTGGGAGGCCTTTACAGAGACCTGATTGGACAACGGCACTTATGTGTGTGACATGTTTCTCCGCCCCCCCCTCGGTATAGATTCTGGAGGCGGCTGATAAGACGCAGGCTCTGGACATGAAGAAGCACTGCCTCCACATAATTGTCCACCAGTTCATCAAGGTGGGTGGGCTCGTATCCAGCGCCCTGGGGGCTTGCTGCCCACTGGCTGCAGCTGAGCTAACCTTGTAGTCACGTCATCTTTGCAGGAGTCTTGACACTGTTGGCCTGCTAGCGGACTGGCCGACATCTCCTCTGTAGAGGAGGAGAGTGTTTACAGGCCGGCCGGCTGAACAAGCACCTCCTCGCGTATCCACGAGGCCCAAATGGCCTCTCCGATTATTGTTTGCTTATTCAGAAAAGGCTCACCCCTCGTCGCTGACGTTTTTTGTTCGGCCCGCTTCATATTTTTCAGCATGAGCAAATCGAGCGCTGTTTATTCCTTATTTTACTCTGTTTGACTTGTCGTCCTTTTCCCCCCCGTTTTAATTTTTTGCTCTCCTCCTCCCCTTCCAAAGGTATCCAAGCTCCCCAACCTGCGATCCCTCAGCCAGTTGCTGCTGTTGGACATCATTGAGTCTCTAGCCACACACATATCAGACAAGCAGTGTGCCGAGATGGGCTCCGACATTTAGGAGGGTGACGCCAGACCTGCGCTTTTATTTTCACCCCCCCCCCCCCCCCAAGAAAAAACTGTTTACAATTCTCCACGCCATTCCTCCCTTTTCTACATTTTGTTTGCACCTTGCACGGTTCAATCTCACTTATTCATTTGATAGCAAGGTGCTTTTGTCTGCAAATCATTGTCATATAATTTATTTTGTATACAGCAACGGGTTCAAGCTCCTTGCATGTTTTATTTTGCTCATTTTTTTTCTTTCTGATTTCATTTTACTGGGGGAAAAAAAAAACATACTATTGTTCCCACCATATCCCTTAACAGCTGAAAATACCAAATGATATGATTTGTATTTGCTGGAACAACTTTATTACATTACACAATTACAATTGGTATATTGTCATACACTTGGTATATTCTCATGCTATACTGTATTGTAAAAAAAAAAAACATTGATAACCATGTGTGTGATATTAGCCACCACTATTAGACATTACCAAGGTAAATTTAGTGACCTGTTAATACATATTTATCCATGTGGGTTAAAATGGACTATTAAAAAATAAGAATGAATCATCTTTATGTAAAAAAAAGTGTCTGTCTTGATCGCCAACATTTGATACAGAATGTATTACTACACACAATTATAGAGATCCAAGCATCTTGTAACACTATCTGACAACAATGGCCAAAATGTGTGCTAAAATCCAATTGATCATCACAAACCCTCTAGTGTATGTTCTCGACTCTGCTGGCTGATAAGCTGACCCGTTTTTTCAGCATTTTGTCACGTTTTTCTTCTGAGGTTCTTGCCAATGTAAAAAAATAAAATAAAAAAGTCCCCTAGAAGGCACTCACTGAAATACACTTACAAAGGTATGGATTTGGGTAGGAGGGTTCTTTTTTGGGAACAAGCTTTAAAGCTGCAGAACACAGAAAATTCAATTTCAAACTCTTCAGGTGTAGCGTAAACTAAAATTAAAGTCTGCCTCTACTTATTGTATTGTATAGAAAAATGTTATTTCCTCCAATAACTTCACTTCAAGAAGGTCAATAATGTAATGTAAATCTACGTTTCTTAAAACAAAACATGATACATGACACAAGATTGCATAATAACATGATTAAAAAAATAATTTTAGCTAATTTACACACCTGCTACTCATTACTTTGAGTTTCACTTTTTGGGGCTTTTGCTGTCTTACCCTGTGGTAGCGTAGAACCAAGGAATTACATTTCCAAACATTTCAAAAAGAAAAGAAAAAAACATACAGTCCTATGTATGGTGACGTGTGGCTACAAAATGGGGTGTTGGGAACGGATAAATGGCATTTCTTTACATTTCTTTAGGATAATGCATTGACTTTGTGAGTAAATTTAGTTACAATAGTTTTGGATTTTTCATTATGGTTAGTCTTTGTATCACTTTGACTTTTGTTTTTGAAATTCAGTTCGTTTTAGTCCGTTTTTTGGAGCGCATTTGTTAGTTTTATATTATTGAAAATGTTTTGTTTTATTTTTATTTTTAGTATTTTTGTTTTTCAATATAAGGAGTATTTTGTCGCATGCAAGGTCACTGAGTAATAGGGATGGCCAACTAGCAATATTTTATTATTATTATTTTAAGGTATCGGGTTTTCGTGGAGGCTGCCGATACCAGACACCAATATTTAAGGCAAAAGGTAATTACGTTAAATCGAATTTTATATATCAAAAGTACTAGAGATATCGGTACATACACGGGCGCAGAAGGCACTAGGGACTAACTCTCCACTTTTGAAGGGTTTTTGCTTGACAGTGTGCGCCCTGCGAGCACACGTTTTGCTGCCTTCATCATACATAGCGCAGTTTTTCCCCCATTGTGGTCAATATTCTCCCAGGCTATAGGGGGCAGTGAAGAGCATCTATGGCATATGAACAGCACTTCACCCCATTAGAAGTAGAAAACATTTATTCATTTATTTTTTTCAATAAACTAACAACTTCGGCTATTTGGGGTGAATGGTCTACATACATTTAACAAAAATCAATAATGAATGCAAAAATGAATGGAAAGAATCGGGATGTAGAAAAATACTATTGTTTACGACAGCGTTTGCTCGTCCACCATGTCTTTTTGCGCGGACTGTCTGCGTATCCCGGGGCAGCCCCGCTCGGAGCTCCAACGGAGGCCGGCGGAGGTGGGGAAAAAGGCGTCCGCCTGATGAGATCGAGACCATCCCGCCGCTTAATAATGCACAAGCCATCATCCCGAGCTACTTGGAGCGGGCCGCGGGAAGAATTTGGAATGTTATGAGCTCCAGGTCAAGGTTATTTTAGTTAACTAAAAATAACGAAAAAACTAAAATTCAAAAAAACTATTTTGTTAACGAAATAAAATAAAAACGAAATTGCTTTAAAAAAAAAAACGAAAACTAGCAGTGATATCGATCTGGAAAAAATAAATACAATTAACCAATACCTTGAAAACTCATGTATATGAAAATAATTGACAAAGACAAAAACATTTTTGCTATCATCATAGTACAAACACAAAATGTAGTTTTTTGTTTTTAAAGCCTCGTTTTAAATTTCTTTTTTTAATAGTAATGTTTTTTTTTTTCAATTTTAATTATTTTGCTAGTTTTCATTAACTATAATATTGTTTATGAGCTTGATCATGGAATTCAAGCTACCACTTCATAATTTTATAGCAAAACATGTAGACTTAAGTTTAAGCGTCCAATTGTGAATCCTTAAAACAATAAAAATTGTGCCTACATTTGGGAAAGCCAGCCCAGTGAGTCAAGACATTACTTTGAGTCTTGTCAATTCCCACATTTTAATTAGAGATCAACTCTGGAAAGCCGGTACGAGTTCCGTGCACGCGGCCGCAGAAAGAGGCCTTTATAGCGGCTGCTTCTTTGTTTCATTGGTTCAAGGTGGGCCCAGGATGCCATCGGCACTATAAGGTTTCAACAAACAAAACAGTGATTGTCTCCCACTCATCAGTAGTTTTTTTTTGGTGGGGGGGGGGGGGTATGAAAGAGCCTCAGTGGTGGGGCTATATCAGCAGGTGGGCCAGACTGAATTTCCAGATTGCATCCAGTGCAGCAGGCTTGCAAGCAAGGCAGTGATGGTTCTCCTCACCACTAAAACCATGCAAAGGACGGCAGTCTTGGTCACCTTCGGGGGACTGCTGACCTGCCTGATCACCACCTTCCTCCCACTATGGAAGACAATGAATTCGGACTTGAACGAAGTGGAGAACTGGTACTCGGGCCTGTGGCACATGTGCCTCTACACGGAGGAGGTCGGGGTGCAGTGCAAGGCCTACGACTCCTTGCTGGGACTTCCTGTGGACTTGCAGATCTCCAGGGTGCTCATGTTGGTGTCGGTATGCACCGGCGGTTTGGCTCTCCTGGCAGCCCTGCCGGGACTGGATGGGGTGCACGTGTCGTCGGACAGGTGCGCAAAGAGGAGAAGTTTTCTGATCCTGGGCGGGGTGCTGTCCTGGGTTGCGGGGATCACCACGCTGGCGCCGGTGTCCATCGTGGCGTACACCACCGTGGCGGAGTTTTGGAATCGAGGTTTTCCCGACGTGATGCCGCGCTGGGAGTACGGAGAGGCCATGTTCTCCGGATGGTTTGGAGGTCTGGCTTTGCTCACTGGGGGGACTTTGTTCTTCATAGCCGTGTGCATGGCCGACTATGAGCTGCGGACGGCGAGGGCGGCCGACGGTCCGCGTGGAACGCACAGGACGCGGCAGTACCGCAAGACTGAGGTTTTGTAGAACGTATTGTATATGTAACGAAAACCGGTGTTGACTTCACCGAACCGAATTGATACTGAATTGTATGACACCCCATGTATTAAGATATGTTTCAAACAGGAGAGATGCACACCAGGTATAAATCAGTATCAATTGTTATTTTTATTTTTTTAGGTCATTAACGTGAATAGTTTGGGCTTTGGAGAGATTTGGTATGTTGTTACATATGAAAAAAACATGGCAAAAGTTACAACCATACCAAATTGAATCAAATCCCACTCAAGGGAACCGAATGGAATAATTCCACGTGAAAATGCATCGTTCTTGAATTGTATCGCACCCCATGATTGCGACAAGTAGTGAATGTTTTTTTATTGCAAAGATGCACACCAGGCGATTAAAATTTGTAATCGTAATTAATCGCATGACTTCGATAGTTAACTCACAATCAATCTATTTTTTTTTATCTGTTCTAAATGTACAATAAAATATTTTCCCTAAGTTTTCATACTACGTTTTTATACTCTTAACATAAAATGGGGGGGGGGGTTAAACTAATAGGAATATGGCTGCATCTTTTACTCATTGATACTGTAATTTCATAATTATTCATAAAATTTAGTTAAAATTAAAAATGTGATATTGATTTGTGTTGAGGTCATTCTTCTGCCACTAGATGGCATAATTGCATTTGTAAGACATTGGTGGCAGCTCAGTCCATTTTTTTTTCATATTAAGAGCTATCTTATTTTTTTAACATGAAGTACAGTGTAAATTGTAAAATTCTGCAAATTACATAATACAAAATACAGCTTGACCCCTATCTCCACAAATATATGCATTATTAATAAATGTATTACTGCAAAATTTTAACGCGGACGTGTCTGCTGCATTGCGACTAGAATTCCCGCTGTACAGACTTTCCAAGTAAGGGGTGGTCATTAATCACTTGTTTAAAAACAAATTTTATATATATATATATATATATATATTGGTAATTTTTTGTTTCATTTTTACATCATTGAAATGTAGTTAATCATTACAAAGCAATGAATAAAAACAGGTGCCTACTGAGTAACTGTGATTTATTGAAATAATGAATTTTCCTTTTAACAGCAGTTTACGAGGCTTCTTCCGGCAAACTGGAGCATCTAAATCTTACACCATTAATCCGAACTATATGATCATTACTCACAAGAGAAAAAAAAAACACAAACATGATTAGTGTGCTGAATGATTTGTTAAAAAATCCAAACCAGTCGTAATATGTAAATGCTGAGATCAACTTGGAATGTGTTGCATTCCACAGCTGCACTGATACTGTACTCGAGTATATTGAATTTCTTGTCAGCGAGGGTGGGGGGGGGGGGGCTTGGCTCGTCCATGTACCGGGAGGGTCATTAATGCACACTACTCCGTTGTGATGATTGGAATTCACAAAATGTCACCCGGCGTTTTGCTGACATCGAGCGGCTGGATATCAATCTGTCTCCGTTGTTCCTTTCATGCAGAAAGAATCCCAGGATGGCTCCGACCGGCTGGCAGCTGATGCTGCATGTACTTGACATATTTTCTTCACTCTAACCAATCTTGATGTCTCCTTTTGCATGCTGCGCATTAATTCAATTAAAAGCGGGTGCGTTGAGCTGTTGTCTTGCTGTACCTTCATCATCCTCAAAAGAATCTGTAAGGGGTTGTCCACTCAATGACCTTGTCACAGAGGTCATCACACTGTGTTTCAAATGATTGGAGACATAATTATGCAGCTTTGGTTCATTTTACAGTCAGGGTGGTTTACGCTGAATACATATGACATGGGAGTAAAAAACAAACAAACAAACTACGAGGCTAAAACAGTATTGCATTGAAAATAACTCAAATTCCAAACTACTATTTAATTCCATGGACAGTTTTTGCCTATATTGTATCTCATTTTAGGATGCAAGAATGAAGGTTTTCTTACTTTTCCACCTCAAAGACACAATGACAGTATTTTGAGTTGAGACCTTATGTGGGCCATATCTAAAAATAATTTTAATAACATGTATTTTAAAGTAGCATTAAGGACATTTTTAACCTTAATAAAATATTTTCATAACTATTCTGAAGAAACATCGACTTACTGTAAAACTATCTTTGCCATGGCCTGAGGGGGTCTGTATCATTTCTACTGGCACTAAGCAACTTTGAGGAGGATGGTAGGAACACTGCCACACAAAAAAAACTACAAATGTGCTGAATGCTTTATGGTCACTTCCCCCTTTCCCCCATTCATTACAAAGATGGAAGTCAATTTAAATGCTTTCCTGGCAGAAGCTGCAAAACAAATGAAAAGTTTTGTCTGAGGAGACAAAAAAGAAAAATAGGAAAAGGGAAGCTACCCGGATAAAAGGACAGACAAGGATCAAGATTGGCCTGGATTTTACTCACTGACGTGAGCCCCCCCCAAAAAAAAACATTGCTTGTACTCATGGGAAATGTGGTCTTCCTTCAAACATAAAAATACCGCTTTTGTCCATACGGCGCCGCCATAATCAACATAAACTGAAAGTTCCTTAGTGTTGCTTTAATCACAAAATTATAATGCATTCACATTATTTTTTTCTTATTTGTAGTCAATTGAATTACCCAATTATTTGATTAAATACTATTTTTTTTTATTTAACCGTATAAAGCTTGAACCATGAAATATATGAGAGAAAATTCAGATTATTTGTAAATAGAGTATTTATCGGTCCTTTTGGACAAACAAACAAAAACTTCCACTTATGACTTTTGCTTTGTGTCATATTTGATACATCCGGTCACAATGATTTCAATTCGTACATTTATAACTGTCAAAATTTTTATAAAAAACAGACATATCATATATTTCAAAAAATCCGAAAAAACATTTCCCATTATTAATAAGTATAGTTGTCTCTCCTTTCTCAATTGGGCCAATCTTGCAAAGTCGCTGGAAAAGCCATCAGCTGGGAGTTACCGCCCTCTAATGGATTATCCGTGCAATACATGTGTTAGATCATATACGTCAGGGTTTTAATGGAGGGAAAAATACTATACTTATGAAATAGAGAGCTCAAAATGTCTTATATTTATATGATACGTTTGGCATTATATGTTTCTCAATCCAAGGGGAAATAAAAATATATTTTTTTAAAAACAACTTTTTCCTCATATTTGTTAAAACTGTCGCTTTGGCCTAAGAGCCTGCAGTACTAAAATAACCTGTAAAAAAAAAAAAAATGTGGCCCCCACCTGTACCCCAAATTTGATTTGCATGAAACCACTGCACCCGGAGAAAACCAACCAATCAGAGACAGAAGCCATGACTGACGAGGTTATCAACCATTTCCAGTGCACGAGCTTTGCTGAAACTATGGCGGGAAATCCACCTCTGGATCCCCCCCCCCCCCCCCCCCCATTAGATTTCGAGAACACGTCTCACTAAGTGTTATAATAAACAGCCACTCTTTGCAAACCCGCAGGCATCACATTGAGAAGATTAACAGGCAAAATCGAGGCTGAGAGGGTCTTGCGCTGAAAAAGCCAGCAGAAAGAGAGAGAGTGTGTGTAGCGGAGCGAGGTGGAGGGCACGGTGCAAATTCATGCTGTGTTAGCATCCCCTCAGCAACTCCATCAATACTGCATACAGCTAAGAAACTGGCAAAGCTCCTTTGTGCTGCATTTGCGGGCTCGGCCAGCGAAAGCCAGCAACTCCCACGACCGGTCGGCTAGAAGTGCGCACACGCACACACACACACACACACACTCCAGTGCTGCATCAAGAGGGAGCAAGGAGGGACAGACACACGGGCTGGGAATACTCCAGTGTGGAAGAAGCAGTCCCACAGAGGAAGTGGATTGTTGCAAATATGTTGACGTGTTCCGCACTGCAGCGCTTCATGCACCTGCTCCATGACCACAGCTCGCTTTGGTAAGCTCTGCTTGACATATTTTCATCATCTAGTTATTTTTACAGTAGGATGTGAAACGGGCAAATGAAATACGCATGGGAGAGTGGCCTGTTGACAGCGTAAAGGCACACTAGTAACTCTTTACAATGCTGGGGAACTTTTTTTTTTTTTTTTTTATAGCTGCAAAAAAATGTGTGCATGCATGTGTGCGTCAGTAGTAAAATAGTTATATGAGGACAGAATGGAAGCTTAAAATGTCCCATTTGACTTTTCCATTGCGTCAGAGAGTTCCACTCTAAAAGCTTTCTATATATTTCTTTCTCCTTCCGGCAAGGGGCGCTCTCTTGTCAGTCGATATTTATTTTTTCCAATTCCAAATTCCTTGGGTGAAATGTTGAATTTAGTTCATTAGGTTTTTGCGCTGGATTTTTCCAGAATTAATACATTTCCCAAGGAAACTTCAGCTTTACAGATGCCACGTCTGCTTTACAGGTGCTGGGTAAAGTTCTTTACCATGACAGATGTCATAATAAAGTTGTTTTGTTTTTTTCTAAGAGGAAAAACATTCATTTGAGGCATTTATTTATTAATTTATTCAAGTTGGAGGCCCCAATACAGCAATACAGTATTAAATCAAATGAAAATTATTTATCTATTTCATTCCTAATTTACCTAGCGACAGACGAATAGCCACTATTTAGAGCAGGAATCTCCAAACGTTTTGAGCTACTTGTTGCGTACTAATTTTAAGGGCTATTATCTGAAATAACAGATTTGCTCAACATTATTTTGAAGTAAATCATCTCATCGCCATTGTGCCCACTAGCTTGTCTTAATATGAATGCTAGTTATGACATTTGAACTATATTAAGGTTCAATATCAAGGTTATATATAATATCATTACCAAATTTACACGCACGCACGCACGCACGCACACACACGCACGCACACACGCACGCACGCACGCACGCACACACGCACACACGCACGCACACACATACAAAAAAAAACAAAAAAAAAAAGGGAGAACAATGATGATGACATTTCAAATGATCAATACTGAGATCTCCCAAGAAAAAAAGAAAAAAAAAAAATTACCAAATTTACATCAATGCAAGTGTGACTTAAAAAAAGAATAGCAAAAAAAAGAGAGAGATTTAGCTAACTTATTAGTGATAATGTTTTTATTTTTTATTTTTTAAATGACTTTAATGACAAGTTTGCTCCATATTATTTATTTGATTGTTGCTTTCTTTATAAGCGTTTCACATTGCTCAGCAGAGAATCACTACGCACTGAATGCGTTGCGACGTAAACAATGGTGGCGTACGTCCAAATAAAGTTTATACAAAATGTATTAAACTGGAAAATATTTTTGAAAAATGAATCTCATAGTTATGTTAGTTACAACCAAATAAATAATATAGAGCAAACTTGTCAATACAGTCAGGGTTCCTTTTAAGTCCAGCAACATAAAAAAACATTACACACATTTCACTAGTTGAGCTAATTTTAGAACATGCCTTCGTACTATTCATGTTGGAGGCTAACAGGTGCCCGCAAGGCCCACCTTGGTGACCACTATCTAAAGTAAAAGGAAAGGAAAACACAAGTTGAAGAAGAATTCTAAACACTCGTAAAACTTTTCTACGTCTTAAAATAAACACGATCTAATCATTTTTACTTCTATACACAAGCCCTACACACAACTGTGAACAGCAATGTTAGCATTTAAGCTAGTGCTAACACAACGAGATGTTCCTCAGCTCTTATTTGAAGGTAAAATGACCTTGCTTAACTTGTCGTTCATCTGCTTGTCATGCTAAATGTTTTGGTAAACAAAGTGGATGACCTTTGACAGGGTGGTGGGAGGGCACTTTTGCTCAACAGGCGAGTAAGCCAATCGGGGGATGATTCCAGTGGCTTATCTTGTATGCAAAGCGAGGGAAACAGGTGGGGACAACTATTTATTGGGTGGCTAGATTGCAAGGAGATTTTTAACGAGTAAAGTCACTAAAGGTGTGGGGGGGTTAAAGGTTTTGTTTTTTTTGACTGTTTGGGATGAGTCATTTTTAACAGCTTTTCAAAAAAAAAAATTTGCTTCCCTGTTTGATCCATGAACCGACCAATACATTTCCTGTTTCACTTCGATTTGTTGTTTAAACAGTGCTCGTCATCATGCTGTCTTCACATCATCAGACCATGACGGAAGCTACAAAATTTTAGTTTGATCCTGAAATTTCGCTCGGAAGCCCAATACGCCTAACTTTTTGGTAGTACACAGCAAAATCGGCAGTGTTAATTTAACACCTACAGAGTAACATTTGTCACTTCAAAAGTGTCTGTATTGGTCCACTCTAATTTATTGAGATGAAGTTAAAACAACTCTAATGGTAGTTGACATTTAACACTAGTCAGGGTCAGTGTTAAAATAATACACCATCTAGTCTTATACTTTTTAACACTCAAAAGGAGTTGCTTTCATTAGAATTGTTACTAACCAAAAACTCATGGGGCCAAACTCTTTCTGTTTGAATGCTAGTGTTTCCCAGTGATCAGCGAGGAGGAGGAAAATGGTGCTGACATGTTCCTCTCAAACTGAAGAAGTACGGTTGTGAAGGCGGAGCTTAGTTAATTACATCCCAACAGAGTTAATCAAAAACAAGGTGATCAACTGTAAAATAACACCTACTCTGTACTCCATTTAACTCAAAAAAATATATATATTCAACTCTAAAATTTGAACACTTTCATTTTTGCTGTGAACAAGAATGTGTTCTGTCTCGTGTAGATTACAAATTCAAAGAGGTATGGACGTTCAATTTAGCTTTGCGGCACTCGACATTCCTGCTTTTCTTGGTCCCAGTCAGGTTATGGATCGTGCGAGCGAGCTGCTAATTCTCCCCCGACATTCCTGTAAACGGTTTTACATTTGTAGGGAAATGAGTGAAAGTGACAGCGAGATTGCAGGCTGGATTATTAGCATTGCTTGGGGACGGGCCCAAGCAACAGTCAGCCGCTGCCCATTTGCGTCATATGTTGTGACGAACAAATCTGCTTAACCTACTTTGGAGCAAAATATCTCGGGCTTCTTGGAACGCCCGGATGCTTTGTTGTTCGTTAGAAGTAGCAACAAGTGCAGGAGAAATGGTCATTTGGTGCGAGGAGTCATTACGGTGGCAAAATCAAAAGTAAGAATTCTTTTGGGGATTTCTAGTTGTTGATTCGCCACTGAGAGCTTTCTGGGTTTTCAGAGCTTTTTAAAAATTCTAACTTAGAATAAAAGTCAAAGGAGTTTGTTTATATGTGTAAAAAAACAACAACAAACAAATCAAATTCATCCATCCATCCAACTT
Source organism: Vanacampus margaritifer (assembly GCF_051991255.1). NCBI lineage: Eukaryota > Metazoa > Chordata > Actinopteri > Syngnathiformes > Syngnathidae > Vanacampus > Vanacampus margaritifer. Next base: position 15,140,077 of record NC_135434.1, on the reverse strand, counting down.
TCTATACTGCTTGTCTTCATTTGGCTCACAGGTGACCTTGAGCTTTCCCCAGATGACTTTGGGAAAGAGGCAGTGCACACCCTGGACTAGTTTCCAGACAATTGCAGGGCAAGTCAGGTTCAAGTCAAGTCAAATGTTGGTGGACATAAAGTTTAGTGGGATGGTGGCTGCTATGATGAGTTTCTGGCAGTGACGTTCCTCAGGGGCCCCAAGCAAGAAGTGATTGGGTGCCCCGGCGAACCATTCTTAGTATACATAGTACGCCATTTTAAAATTGCACATCTGCATCTTCAATAAACAATCACCATTAATTGTGCTTCATTCAAGGGATTTGTTTTCTTTTGGTTTGTTTAACTTTAGCAAGAATCTTTATAAGTGAGTCAGAAAACAGGAAAATTTAATTACTAATGGTAATCACATGGTCATAAAAAAAAAAAGCCTTATTATACATGGTCGTTTAAAAAATAAATAAATTAAATAAATAAAAGCTTTTCATGATCATGATGAAAAAATAAAAAATAATCAGACTTTCTATACATGGTTGTTGTTGTTTTTTTTAAGGGAAAAAAACACCTGACTCAGGGAATTTGAAACTCTAATGTGAAGGATATGCGGTTTATGTCAAATCTGTTGGCCCTCTAAGGGGCCCCAAACAATTGCCTGCCTTGCCTAATGGCAAACTACGCCTTTGGGTTTTTGGTAGTAATGGACCTTGACAGTGAGCACCTAAAGCCCACCCGTGGTTCGGAAACTTCATGAGTTTTGAGTTTTCATTTCCAACAAACCACTTGCATGTGTCTGTCATATTGAGACTTCACATATCTCAACTCTGTTGTCTCTGTGGTATCATAATTGACACCAAAGGCTCTATTTTGGCAGACTGGCACCCATGCACTTGGCGTAAGAACTTCATTTTGGTGCTCTGCTGTGACAGGTCTGGTCTAACAAGCTCGGGGCCGTTTTTTAATCACACTGCCTCCAAATGATGGATACATAATAAGTAAGTCAATAGCAGCTTGTCTAAAAGGTTTTTTGGTGCTGATTCTCAAAGTTCAACCCAGTACAACACAATAGGCTTCATTAGCCCCTCAGTGGCAAATAAGACAACCAGCAAGAGTAGAAAACGCATTAAGTAAATAATTAGATGCAGTCAAGAATCTAACTGAGAATACCTATTAAGTAAATCCAGTTTTAAATAACAACAGATATTTACTGCTAGAAACCCTACAATGCCTATTTAGTTTAATTTAGTGTAAAATTGCTGCAGTAATTAAAAGACATCTGTCACGAGTAAGTAACTTTGTAAAGTTGATCTCCAGTGACGGGATCTCAGCAGCAGAGAGGCCAGTCACAGTGGGGATCTTTCCACTTCTCATTTGGAACTTTGCAGCGCACGCATCTCATTCAGCTCCGCGTACTTTTTTCCCTTTCCCTGAAGTTCAAGGACATTAAGATGTGATGGGAATAGCAAGTAGCTCTTTTGGTTTTTCCTTCACACGGGTAACTGGCTAATGGACGGCTGCGTGTCCCCGCACACATTCAAAGCGGCCTGAGCTCGGTGGGGAGTCGCTGTATGCATGCGAGGCTCAAAATACCAATGCTGTTAGCGATGGGAGCGCAATGAGTCAAGAAAACAAGGGAGATTTTGAAACTTAAGGGGCCCCTCGCTTTACTTTAATGTGCGTTGTGACAAGAAAGTTAATAGGTGTCGGACAGCGGTTAATATTTAACAGTTCCGCCATGCAATATGCATGAACAAAGATAACCGTGTGTGGACTAATGTTGTCAATTAGCAGGATTGCTTCCTTTGTACAAGCAGCAGCATGAAACAAATCATACTGAGATTTGGGGAAAAGTGCATTGAAAATAAATATTTACTTATGTACTAATGTTTTGATGTGATATAAGAATGCAACCGGACACTGTCATATTTATTTTAACTCATTCACTGCTATTGACAGCTATAGACGTCAAAAATTCATTTGAACTATTTCTATTAGTTTAACATTTTTTTTTCCATTTTTGTTAACAAGAGTATGAAAACCTAGATATTTTTTTTTGTACATTTAAAACAGATATAAAATTTGTGATTAATTGTGAGTTAACTAGTGAAGTCATGCGATTAATTACAATTACAAATTTGCCCCTAATTTTTAATAATCTTTTCTGTAAAAATAAAATAAAAACATGTATTTTATTTTTAAATAATCTTTTTTTCCTTCTTTTTTTTTAAAGAAAAGATTATTAAAAATTAGGGGCGTCAGGCGATAATTTTTTTTAATCATAATTAACTTCACTAGTAACTCACGATTAATAACACAAATAATAAAAACAAATCTAGTTTTTCATACTGTTGTTACCAAAAGTGGGGAAAAATGTAAAACTAATAGAAAGTTTTATTATTATTAGAAATTAAAATGAATTTTTGATGTCTATAGCCGTCAATGGCAGTAAATGAATTAAAGGGAAAGTCAACCCCAAACTTTTCTTTACAATAATATGATCAATGCAGCCCCACCAGTCTAAACATGAAAGAAATATAAACAAGGCAGCAAAATCCACATATTTTCATCCATCTCAGGGGGCGGCCATTTTGCCACTTACTGTCGACTGAAAATGACATCATACTGTAGGTGCTTAGGGCTCAGGTAACGACCAATCATGGCTCATCTTCCGAATGTCACATGACCCACAGGTGATGTCATCTTCAGTTGACCGAAAGTGGCAAAATGGCCGCCCCCCCTGAGATTTGGAGATGGGGGCTGGGTGGGTGGGTTGAATAATAATCAGAATGCCAGGTTTACACTAGTGGGGTGCACAGAACATATTACTGCATAGAAAAACTTTTGTTTGGCTTCCTTTTTAACATAAATTATGGTAATTTATGTAAAATAATAAAATAATACAGTGAAACTGCGCAAAAGTTGACAGAAGATGACAGATCTGACCTTTAAAACAACACAAAGTACAACATAAAATATTGCAATGAGGTTGCTTTTTTAACGGGCTTAGTTAACTCATTTGCGCCCAAAAATGTATAAAAACGTTCTATTTTTATCTAATATTGCCATGGTCCCAAAAACATATTTATACGTCTTTAAGTTTTTTTTTTTTTTTTGCTATAACATACACAAGGCTTTCATGCAGCCTCTGACCTGAAGAGGTAGCTAAAGAATTGGTAGTTATTACAAAAAAACGGCCAGCAGGTGGCAGCAGAGTATAAGAGATCAACCAGGGCCATGTTGCAAAACAGCTCTTTTCCCCAGCGTTGTGAATAATGATGAAACTTAGCTATATTCTATTGCTAATTGCTGCAAAACGGAAACAGATACAAATATACTTTTTTTCTGATGCTGTGCATGCTGCTGATGTGATGCTCTCTTGTGTCCATGCAGATGATGTGGAGGGACTGACAATGTCCATTGCGGACCGGCAGGTTCTCATACCTTCACTTCTGTGACATCGCTGCAACCAAGGATCCCGAGGGTAGAAGATCGGACCCAAACTCCCCTCATTTCTCTCTCCCCCTCCCTCCCTCTCCCTCGCTTTCCATCAATCCTGGGCCCACCATGGGAGGATGCTTCTCCAAACCCAAACCAGGTGACAGACAACTCTATTGGTTTGCTAGGTGAACCTGGGAGACATAGAGAGGGAAATAGTTTGTCGATTTTTATATTGAATGATTTTGGATGAATTCACTCACTGGAGGAGAGGCATTTTTTCCATTTGGGATAATTTTTAAGGATGCAACCCGCCTTCATGCGGGGTTATGTGCACCCTTTTATGTACAACCTACTCTGCTTGCAGTATAGTGTTTCACGGGGGAGGAATTTTAATGCTATTGTGGCATCTTACTCAAGAGGATTACACGTACATGAATAGGAAAATGTGACATTGTGTGTTTTAGCCGTTTGAGTGCTTGTATTTTTGGCCTGATTGGAAGATGAGCGTGCATCATTGTCGGTAATATTAGCAGAGTATGTTTTTAGCTTTTGAATTAAACATCACATAATCTTATATCAATATCAACATTTTTGATATTAGTAAGTATGAATACATTACAAGATACTAGCCTATTTCTAACACAAAGAATTAACTTAAGTAAACGGACAACAACCAAACATTGCATGTATGTGCCTGTGTGTGTGTAACTAGGACAACTCGACACAAATTCAAACACATCAAATCTTTCCTTGTGTCTCATTTAAGCAAAGCACGTCCATCAGATTCCCTTCAACTCTGGAAAGTGTTCTTTTTTTCCTCCTCCCTTTTCCCCACCAATTGCCCACACTATTACGATTTTCCATTAGTTTTAATTAAAACTTACTCAGCGGGAGAAAATTCCAGCCAGATTACTTTGTAAGACCTGGACAATCAGCACATTTTCCAGCCAAACAGATACAGCCTGCTGCACTTTAAAAAATAAAATCACAACCATATTTTCATGTGCAATAAACCCAAATTGTCGCACATCAGGTGGATTTAAAAGCATTTTAGAGTGTACGCCTGTTAAACAGGTAAATTGTTATGTTTATTTAATCTAATGTGTTTTTTACTTTATAAAGTAAGCAAACATTGCACGTATGTTTAAACACACCCGTTCATGTGATGATTATACTTTTAATTGTAATTTAATTGTATGTATATACAAACAACAAATATAAACAACAAATGACTTAAGGATTTTTATGCAAAACAGTTTCAATGACTGATGACAATTATTATTATAATGACTAATGAAGAATGAATGGCAAGGGGCTCATTTTTCAAATATATCATTAAGAAATTCATAATGACAGCCATCTAAAAGAAAACAAAGAAAGTAGGCGAGTTTGCCCTTTAAATGAGTCCAGTCACCTTTTTCTGCTTTAATTTGTTCCACTTGTGGAGATGTCAGAATTCATTTGTCCTTTATTTGCATCCAGATGGCCCCTCTTAGTTGAAAGCTGCTCCTCTCATGAGAGAAGAGAAAAAGTTATCACTGTAAAAAAAGAAGAAAAAAAGTAATATTTACTTTAACTCAATCACTGCCATTGACGGCTATAGACGTCAAAAATTCATTTAAACTATTTCTATTAGTCTAACATTTTTTAGGGTTAGTTTTTGTACATTTAGAACAGATATAAAATTTGTGATTTATTGTGAGTTAACTAGTGAAGTCATGCGATTAATTACAATTAAAAAAAATGTAATCGCCTGACGCCCCTAATTTTTAATAATCTTTTTTTTTTCTTTTTTAAATCGCTAAGGGATTAATTTTTTTAAATTATAGTTAATCGCATGACTTCAATAATTAACTCACGGGGGGGGGGGGTGTGGTGGGGAATACTCTTATTCACAAAAGTGTAAAAAGTGTAATTGTTTACGTCTATAGCCGGCAATGGCAGTGAATGAGTTAAAAAAAAAAGTCACTCAGAAATTCTAAGTAAATTTTACAAGAAGAGTTTTGAGTACATTTTGCCAGTTTATTAAAAAAAAAAAAGGAGGAAGAGGAACAAACCCACAACCTCTAGGTTGGGAGACCACTCTATCACCTGAGTCATGCCGCTCCTGCTGTGTGTTAGACATTGATGGTGTCAGGCGGGAATCTTCTACCGCCAAGTGACCCGTTTTTGGTCTCATTTTGGACACACCAGCAATGCAGTATAGTGGCAAACAACAAAAGTGGCACGGCTCAGGTGGTAGAGCGGCTGCCTCCTATTCCTCAACACTTGAACTTTTTTTGTTGTTGTAAAATTTACTTTGAATTTTAGCGTGGAACAACTTTACTAGTTTTTTTTTTTTAAGTAAATATTCTAAAAAAAATTAAAACAAATTTACAGTGCACAATGCATCAAAACAGTCTCGATGTCTGTGTTGTGCAGTTGAAGTCAAAGTGGAACTCTCTCTCCTGGAAAACGAAAAAGAGGTGGATGGCCTTTCAGCTAATGGCAAGGCGAGTCCATTTGCAGACTGCAGACCGAACGGGGCTCTCGGACACAGCTCGGACGACGACTCCACCCTGCTCCAAACTTACCACAAATCACGGGACTATGTGGAGGCCTCCGTCTGTCATGTCAAGGATCTGGAAAATGGACAGTGAGCAAAGGAAATATTATGTTACATGCAGTGACCATAGCTATGTGAAAACACAAACATTTGCTGGAAATCATAATTTGTATACGTATGTTGACATTTTGGAAAATAAGATAACTAAAGTCAGAATATGAATATCTTGTTCCAGAATGCGAGAGGTTGACTTGGGAAGTGGCAGAGCGTTGTTAATAAAAGAACATGGCGAGTTCTCAGCGATGGGCCACAAGTGTCCACATTACGGCGCCCCGCTGGTCAAAGGTAAATATCGAATACTGCTTACGAGATGACTTGGCTTCCTTTCTTTGATCGTGAATGAAAAGTGTTGTGGGGTTGAAGGCGTGCTGTCAAAAGGACACGTGCGCTGCCCGTGGCACGGCGCTTGTTTCAACATCGCGACGGGCGACATCGAAGACTTCCCCGGCCTGGACAGCCTGCCGACCTTCCAGGTGACCTTAGCACATTGCCTGCCTTCTCACAGCATGTGTGTGTACACAAGGCTTACATACGTCTGCTTGTTTGCTTCAGGTCAGAGTTGAAAAGGACAAGGTCATCATCCGAGCAAACAAGCAGGTAAAGCGGCATATAAAAAAGGAGGGACTGATTCAGTTTGATAAACAAATTGATTGAGAGCTTCAAAACTTTTCCAGGCTCTTCAGTTGCAGAAAAGGTCAAAGGCCATGGCAAGATGTTCGGCAGTCATTAACTCCAACACGGGCTTCGCTAACGTTTTAATTATTGGGTCAGGTCAGTGCATTGTGCTCTTTTCTTTCTCTTTCTCAGATGAAGGCTGACAGACAGGAATTAATACGACTATTCACAAAATATGTGGGGGATTTCAGGATCAACCTAAAGACATAGTTGAACTGAATTTGACCTTATAAACTTTTGAATGTCCAAATTTTTTATATTTTTGTACTTTTTGCGCAACTTTTTCAAATTCTTTCATCATTGTTATTATCATGATGTTTTTCATGTAATCTGTATTAAGTGATGCGACCAACTCAAATTAAATATTAAAAATAAGATTTTTTAAAAATATATATTTTGCATTTCTGGAAGGATCTTACTTTAAAACAGTGGTTCTTAACCTGGGTTTGACCGAACCCCAAAGTTTCGGTGAATCAGCCTCAGTGGTTCGACGGAGGTCAGGACACACACTCGACTAAACGATTCGTGATGATACATCCGGCTTGGCCATCATTGGCTGCAGGTGATAACACTACATTGCTTGGCTGTGCTACAGGAAATTTGCTGTGCTCAATAGTCGACTTGTGGAAATTGTGATGGTACGTCGTGGGATATCTTTATTTTAATCTCTTATACTATGTCGAGCAAAAAAAAAAAAAAAAAGTGGTCGGAAGAATATGTGCAATATAAATTCACATGTTTAATGGAACATATGGGGTTCTGCAGGGTTCAATTCTGAGGCCTCTGCTGTTTTCATTGTATGCTCACCAATTTTAAAAACAGCAGTGGTTGTTTTAAAGTGCTCTATAATTATAGAGTTGAGTTGAGTGATGGTAGTCATTGTCCTAACTGCATGATTTGCAATTCAATTTTTTCAATACAGAAGGGTTCAGTGAATGACCATTAGGAAACTGGTGGGGTTCAGTACATCCAACAAGGTTAAGAACCACTGCTATAAAGTCATAAATTATACTTTTTTTTAAATTTATAATTTCACGCCTTGGGTTTTACTGATTTAAATAAAAGTACTAGAATATAATTCACGTATATAGTATATTCCCTTTCTCTTGTCGAGGCTGTTAATTTCTTTTAGAAAACTAAGCAAAAATAAATGTAAAACATTTAGATTTTGTGTCTTGATGCTTGCCGAACAGAGATCTCATGAGATGTGCTGAAGCCTCGCTTGACGTCAACCGTGACGGCGAGTCAAACTGTGCAAACTTTGGAGGCACATTTCATATTTTTGTTTGCATTCCAAAGCGTGCAACCTCATGGGTGTTCCCACTTAAGAGGTTCGCAAGATCAACTATTTATAAAGCGTCCCATCAGATTGCGCTTATGTCACCCTTGTACTACTCACATCCACTAGGGGTCATAGAATTTTTTTTTTCAATAATTAAATTAATAGGTGACACTTTAAAAAACAAAAAAAATTGAAGAACAGAAATGAATAAAATTTTCCATCACACTATAACTCAACAGCATCCCTCAGCAGTCACATGCAATTGATGGAGGTATTGCAGGCCAAATAATAACACGTGTGGTGGTCAATGTGTGCGCAGGTCCAGCAGGTCTGGTGTGTGCAGAGATGCTGAGGCAGGAGGGCTTCACTGACCGCATCGTCATTTGCACCATGGACAGACATCCGCCTTACGACAGGCCTAAACTGAGTAAGGTTTGTACACAGACCCCCCCCCCCCCCTCTCACCAGAGTCATAGACAGAAAGACCCTAGACACGATGGTCTTGATAAGATTCCCAGATTGTTTTTGTTGGACTCCAAAATTGTGGGAGAGAAGTTCTTCCTTTGACAAACTCTTTTTATTTGATAGACGCATTCATCACTAATGTACACACCCTCAGTCCCTAGACAGCACAGCGGAACAGCTGAGGTTGCGCTCCATGGACTTCCTGCAGGATCACGACATTGAATTGCTCACAGAAAAAGAGGTGAGAGGTAGCAAACTCACAATCCAAGTTGAAAATAGGGACTCACAACAAATTGCAATTAATCAGTTGAAATTGATGAACTATTTGTTGTTCATTTATGTCGGGGGACGTTTAGTGATAGAAAGAACAATTAAATGTTCTTCCACTAGATGGCAGAAGGTAAACCTGACATGTGCCACTATCCACCTGTTGCCAGTCATACAAGAGCATCAGTATTTCAGTATACGTGTGACATTTGTGTTGGCTGGTTTGTCCTGAGACTTTTCTAATGGTAAAAATATCTGCAATTGGCTTAAATTGCCATTGCCATAAATAAAATTTTAATTTGTTCATGGTACTGAAAAACAGTACACTACAAATTGGCTGCTTTTGTGTGCGCTATTTCTTACTATATTCAAGTCAGAATACATTATATACTTCTTTTTTTTTTTTTGCATAGGTGTATTGAGAACACTATTCTGTAAAGCAATCATATTTGGTAACCTTAACCTGAATCAAAATGGATGGCATAAAACTTACAGTAATGCAAATGACAAAAAAAAGACAAATGTTAAATAAAATATAATGAGATAACACTGTGTTATACGATAAATAATACAATGCATTTAGTAGTGAAAATTGAAGCTGTAATGACAATTATTTTTGGAAAACTGACATTATGAATTCCTTTGAATTCAGGACTGTATAAAAGAATGAGATTTTCCTGCTATTATTTATAAAAATACAGTAAATCATTAAAAGTAAGAATGTTTGATACCATTTTTTTATTCAACTCCAGTAGTCACCGATACCAATTACCGATACCACAAGTCCCTTTGATATATAACCAATTCAAATTTCTAGTTCTTGATCGTAAAACAGTCTCAAGAGGGTGGCTGTCATGAGTACTGATACATAATTGAAATAGGGCCGGTTGAAAATTAAAAGACTTAAATTCACAAGTATGTATGAAAGAAATTGATCTTGTGTCATTCCACCAATAACCCAATAAGATACTTTAAAAATATATATATATTTTTAAACTTGTTTAGCCCTTGGTCTAGTCAATCTAGATGATCTTGCGACAGTTAATTACTTCTCAAAGCTAACACTTGTCATATTGTCTGTAGGTTGTGGCAATAGATGTGAAGACGCGCTCTGTCACCTTTGAAGAAGGCTTGAGGATGGAATACAAAAAACTCTTTATCGCTACAGGCAACAAGTTAGGAAAAATCCCTTCAATCTTTTTTCTTTTGTTTAAAATAATCCAATGTTTTTAATTTCCTGTTTAAAAGACCCAAACCTCTGAACTACAAGGGCGGGGATGTCAGGAATGTGTTTCACCTGCGGACGCCTGAGGATGCTAACAGCATAGCGAGGCTAGCTAACAACAGGAACGCTGTGATTGTGGGAACATCTTTTGTTGGTAAGTGTCAAATGTTGATATAAAAATGTTCTCTATGACTATTTAGGTTAAATTTGTTTCGGAGTTGGATATTGTAAACACTACAGCTACAAGACTGTCATTTACAAAAGGATTTTTACGCATATTGAGTGTGTTTTTTTTCCTTCTGTGTGAAGGTATGGAGGTGGCTGCCGCTCTGACTGACAAGGCCCACTCTGTTTCTATCATTGGGGTTGAGTCAGTCCCATTTAAAAAAGCCCTCGGTGAGAAAGTAGGGAAAGCCATAATGAAGGTATATACACTGAAAACATCCCGCTATTTAAAATACAAAGTCTGCGTTCATTTCTCTGTCATGCCTATTTTGATTCTCCCTGCAGCTTTTTGAAGTAAACAGGGTGAAGTTCTACATGCTGAATGAGGTGTCAGAGATGATTGGCCATCATGGACAGGTATTCACAAAGTGAGAGACACAGCATGATGCTCAGTTGCACGAGTTGAACACACATTAAAATTGTCACACAGCAGTAGCGTCATTATCTGAACGAGAAAAGAGTTGAGCTAAATGCACAGTAATGCGAAATTAGTCTGACCTGCTTGAAAAGAAAACATGGGAGTGCAAGGCCAAACTGGTCCTTTCCAGCTGTGTAGGTGCAGCGCCATATGCTGGACCACTTGGCCCCAGTGCTAGCGGACTGTAACAGAAGAGTCATCGTGTCACATTTCTTTCACGATTAGCACTAAACAGTATATTTTTTTAAAGACTTTTATTAACTGAAAGGAAGTGTGATATTGATTTAAAATGTGTTTTTAATAGTGGTGTCAAAATTTGTGTGTTAAATTTGATTTAATTGATAGTTCGTTTAACGCCACAAATTTTAACAAATTATGCAATAATGCAACCCCTTACTTGGAAAGCCTGTACTGGGGGAATTCCAGTCGCAACGTAGCAGACACGTTCATGTCAAAATTTTGCTTTAATAAATTTACTAATAATGCATATCATTTGTGGAGACTGGGGTCAAGTGGTATTTTACAAATTTTAAAATGTATAGAATTTCACAAGTTACTTCATATTAAAGATTAGATAGCTCCCCAAATGAACCATACTGAGCTCTCTCAGAAAAAAAAAGATAGCTCTTAATATGAAAAAAAAATGCATCGTCTTACAAATGCAATTATGCCATCTAGTGGCAAAAAAATAAAAACACAAATCAATATCACACTAGTTTTTTACAGTAGGCTACAGTACATCTTTTTAATTCTAATTACTTTTAATTTTATGAATTATTATGAAATTACTGTATCAATGAGTAAAAGATGCAGCCATATTTTTGTGACTTTTTTGTTAACAAGAGTATGAAAACTAGTAGTATGAAACGTAGTAAGTATGAAAAAAAATATTTTATTGTACATTTAGACCAAATAAAATGTGCAATTAATCATGAGTTAAATATTGAAGTCATGCGATTAATTACAATTAAAACTTGTAATTGCCTGACACCCCTCGTTTTTTTATTCAATTTTTATATTAAGAACATACCAGTTTGTTGAGCTACTACAGAGCTCCTAAAATGACACGAGAGGGAGAGGGGAAAAAAAGGTGAAATAACAAGAACGTTTTCTCATTTCAATGAGAAACATTCCCGTTAGCAGACAAGACTTCAGACGTTTTAACCTCCTAAAACCCGGCCGGACTCTTGCATGGCATGCATTTTTAATTTCTCTTGGCTATTTGGGATGCCTGGGACCTGCTGAGTTCAAAAACAAAGAATTTTTTTACATGTAGTTTCTGAGAAAAAGGATGTCCGCATATGTGGACATTCGTTTTATATTTCAATAGAATAAATACAGTCCCATTTGAGTTGTGATGAGCAAAACTCTTTATTTTGCGCCTGAACACAGCAGCATTTTCTCTGAGTGCAAAAACAAAATTAAAAATTATGTAAAATTTGACTTTAATATCAAACATTATACACTTAAATACATATCTGAACAAGAATCAGCCCTAAAATGTCATTGATTTTTTTTACCTGGTCGATGTTTGGGTCAGGAGTGGCCGACTGAACTTCTGGGTGTGTTGGCAGCCATCTTGAATCTAATATTTTATGTGCTTTACTCTTCTTCCACCACTAAATGGCAGTATAATGTCCTCGTAGGTGGACACTAGGCTCTTGTAGAGCAAAATTTGTGCTCTAGACAACTAAAAATTGAAGTCAGGTCTTAGGAGGTTAAACGTCTCTCAAACACAACAGCCTGCCCTTAAAATAAAGTCCTGGGTGAAAATATAACCAAACTCATAAATAGAAAACCAAAATGTAGTTACGCTTATTGGGTCTGCAATGCTAGCTCTAACGAGAAAGTTTTCACTCTATTAGTAAATTACTAGTGACTTGTTGAGTATCAGTTAATAGTTTATATATGTTATTGGAAAATTATTAAGTTACTATTCCTTATTAACTGTTAGTAAATAACTCATTAATTAACTCATATACCGCCATTGATGCCTATAAACTATTTCTATTAGTTTAACTTTTGTTCTACTTTAGTTAACAAGAGTATGAAAAACTAGACATTTTTAAAAATCTTTTTTTTTTTTAAAGAAAAGATTATAAAAAATTAGGGGAATCAGGCGATTAAATTTTTATTGTAATTAATCACATGACTTCAATAGTTAACTCACGATTAATCACAAATGTTATATCTGTTCTAAATGTACAATAATTAAGGTTTTTATACTCTTGTTAACAAAACTGGATTTTTAAAAAAAATTATAGAAATAGTTCAAATTAATTTTGGACGTCTATAGCCGTCAATGGCAGTGAATTAGTTAACAGCTTACTAATGATCTATTAACTAGTTATAACGTATCGTTATTGTAAAGTGTTACTAAATCGTGTCAGTTATACAAATTAAAACATGAAAATAACAAAATGTGCTGGTGAAATCTGCGTTTGCGTTTCATTCCTTTAGCTGAAGGAAGTGGTACTGAAAAGTGGCAAAATCCTGCGAGCAGACGTCTGTGTCATTGGAGCAGGTGAGCGCGTCAAAATTCTGGTTCCTTTTTTATCGTGAAATATTTCAGGGAGCCTCCCATCTGTTTTATTTTCGATCCAGTAACTATCACATGACTCGGCATTTTTTAAAGCCAGCAGCAAACCTTTTTTTTCTCTCTTACAGTAGAACAAACAGTACTTTCATCTCTTTTCTACTATTTGGACAAAATGCTGTTCTTCTAGACTCGACAAAACTGACATGTTGAAAATGGGAAACATTACACCTGCATGTTAGTGCGCTCACTGCTCGTCTCACCTGCAGGCTGTGTCCCTGCAACAAGCTTCTTGAAACAGAGCGGCATTCACATGGACTCAAAGGGCTTCATCACTGTCAACAAGGTATTTTGCTACACTCGACTGTCTGCGTACATCAAGCTGCTACGTGGACCAGTTCTTGTCCCAAGTTGTCCTTTAAAAAAGAGGAAGTTTAAAAAAAAAAAAACCTGAATGTGAAATGGCCATTAAAATGTGCAGATTAGGATTCTCTCCTTTCAGTCCACTTGCTAATGTGCTTTTGAAGGTGTTATTTGAAGGTCAAATGGACATCTATTGTTGCTGTCTCTGAGATGATGCAGACAAACGTGGATGGGGTCTTCGCTGGGGGAGATGTGGTGACTTTTCCTTTCCCGCCACGTAACAATAAGAAGGTCAACATCCCTCACTGGCAAATGGCTCACGTGCATGGTGAGTGTTGTCATGATTGTTTTGGCCTTGAGCCAAAGTCGCACTTCAAACTAAAAGTTGGATTTTTTTTTTACTTATGACAGGAAGAGTAGCAGCTCTCAACATGGTGGGCAGAGTCACAGAGATAAAAACAGTGCCTTATTTCTGGTCAGCCATGTTTGGGAAGACCATACGCTATGCAGGTATGCGTATTACACAAGCCGAGCTATTTGTGCTTATTATCAAGTGTCTTTTTGTCAAGGTTATGGGGACGGATTCGATGATGTCATCATCCAAGGTGATCTTGATGAACTGAGATTTGTCGCATTTTACACGAGGCAAGTGTCTGCTATTTATTCTGTACTACATTTATTATTAGATTTGAATGTAATGGCACGTTAACATTGTTTTGTTTGACCTCGGCCGGGTCATTCGCAGGGGCGAGGAGGTGGTTGCAGTGGCCAGCATGAACTATGATCCCATTGTGTCCCGAGTGGCTGAGGTCTTAGGATCCGGAAAGACGATTAAGAAACGAGATGTGGAGTAAGTCGCTATCCAAGATTTAAACCTGGTCGCGATTACAACAGTCTTTGTACAGTTCTCGAGCTTTTGAAGGGAAACATGAACACAACAGCTTGTGACTTTCATCACATGACAAACGGAGGACTGGGGTTGACTTATTGAAGCATTTTGTGTTCGACAAAGGATCTACAGGAATTTATGTTGTATGACTCAGGTCATAGGAATTTTTCTTTTTTTAAATATATATAATTGCACGTAAATGTCTAGGACACTTTTTTTATTATTTATCGTATTATTATTATTATTATTTATTTTTACTATATTATTATATTATTCGGGGTGTCAGGCGATTACATTTTTTTAATCGTAACTAAACGCATGACTTCAATAGTTAACTTAATCTGTTCTAAATGTACAATAAAATGTACAATAAGTTTTCATACTTTTGTTAACATAAAAGTGGGGAAAAAAATGAAATAGAAATATGGCTGCATCTTTTAGTCATTGATACAGTAATTTCATAATTAATCATAAAATTGAGTTAAAATTAAAAAGATGTACTGTACTCTAAAAATTGTGTGATAATGATTAATGTTGAGGTCATTTCATTTTTCTGCCACTAGATGGCATATTTGCATTTGTAAGACGTTGGTGACAGCTCAGTGCACGTTTTCTTTTCATGTTAAGAGCGATCTAATCTTTAAAATGAAGTAACTTGTGAAATTTTGCACATTTTTAAAATTGTAAAATACAACTTGTCCCCATTCTCCACAAATATATGCAATTATTATTATTATTTACATTTTGATGTTGCGACTGGAATTCCCCCAGTACAGGCTTTCGAAGTAAGGGGTGGTCATTAGTTGCACGCTAAAAAAAATTTGTTAAATGAACTTAAAATGAACGCTCTAATTTTGACAACCGTTATTATTATATTACTTTGCTTATTAATATTATTATATACCAGATAACAGTTGTAGGGGGAGTTTGTGTTTGTCAGGGTTTGAGGGTGCACATACAATATATACAATAATATGACTGGCCATTTCGTGACTACATTAATTTATGTGTCTGTCTCTGCTGGCTGTTTAATGCAGGACTGGAGACATTTCCTGGTTGATTGACAAGGGCTCCCAATAACTTCACCTGCATACGTGCATGGACCAGGTGTGCGCTAGAATTCTGGATACAGACACTAAATGGTGCTGAGACAAAAGGCAGCTATTCCCTAGTTTGAGGACTGCGACTGTTTCAAGATACTGAAACGTCAGAGAGAGATTCTCTGACCAGTGAGCGCTGAGTCAGCAGGATTTTTGGGCATGTTTCAAGCGATAGTGGATTCAGCTGCAGGATGTCACCTACATGTACACTTTGTTTATAACAAGCCATGAATGGGCATGGGTGTTTTTGTATTAATATTGTATATAGCTATAATCCTGAATGCACTGCACTGCAACTAAATAGAACTTCTATTTGGGATGATTTTTTTTTTTTTTAAATAACGGAATGATTATTATGTTCTTGCATACAGGCCTTTTATCTGCATGATACTTTTTAAGTTTTGAGTATAGAAACGTCACTGGACCCTTCAGTAGGTACACATGCATAATGCAATGAGATCCAATACAAGAGCTGGATCAAATATTGTCATGGATCTCTGAGCTTGTGCAAATGTGCCTATCGGTGTGGCTTGTGAGTGATTGTGCAGCTTTAATTTGTACTTAACGTTTAAAGATTGATATATACCTCTTATTATTGGCTGCTTTGCTAGGTTGCACAAAAAGTTTGATCTCTTTTGATTCCACATTAATGCTTGATTGGTAGATTGAAGTATTGTCGAACACAATACAGTATGATGATCATAATGATGCTAATTACTAAAAGGTTGCTCCTTCATAGGGATGTTTTATTACTAACTCAGGGAACTGCGGTTTGTGGCCTCTATGGTACCCTGTAATTTTTCAAGAAAGGCATTTCTCGGTTTCATTTTTATTTTCAAGATGTTACATCTTCACTGATTTTGTCTGTATGAATTAGAGACACTGGTAATGTACAGTACTTCAGGGTGAAACATAATGTTTTAAAAAAATATATTGTTCCTCCTGGAAAGGAGGAAGGGTAGGATTTTTATAACTTTGAAATAAAGGTCTTCTGCTTCACAGAATGTTTCATTACTCCCGTAGCCGGACTATCTGATTCCATGCTTATGCGAGATAAAAAGCAAAACACAGAAAGGAAATTGTCAAGAGAAAATATTTAATGAGTTTTAACAGAAGCGGCAAAGTTCATGTGTGCGTTTGACATATTTCATTCTGAGGCAGAAAGGTATTGTTATATGAATGAGATTTTTTTCCACCCACATTTTATAACACAAAAACACCATTAAAAATATATAATTTAAACTCAATAAGATCACACACCCAATACAAACAGAGGAAACTACATGTTATGGTGGTCACTGAAATGTAAAACCATGTCTCAATACATCATCGCATGATCCAGTCAAAAAAAGAAAAGTCAACTTTAGGCCTGGAGTGTCAGATTAAATTAAAACTTTGTTTCCAGTAGGTTGCCAAACTGGTGTTCAATTGTTAGATGTTGTTTGTAGTGTCATAAAACAAAACACATTTTAAGACAAGGTAAAGTTGTAAACTGTTCATTTCAATTTATTGCTGCATCGTACCGCACTCATGACTGCATGATTTAAAAACAAAACAAAACAACCTAATTGATGCACCTGCACAATGTAATGAGATCCAGTATATGAGCTGTTACTCTTTACAAACACATTAGATTATAAAATATTCAGTGCAATAGATATTACATAATGCAATATATATTAATTGTATTAAGTATCATTATTTGTAGAAAATCTAAAATATATGTAATTAAGATGATTTAAAACGTTGTATAAATACAGCTCTACCCCTTTAGGAACTCAATTCAGTACTCTCTGTACACAAGACTCTTGACATTGTATGAGGAAATACGGAAGCAGAGTCCGTCTTAATTGACACTGTGAGGGAGGTATTATTTGAAAACGAAATGTTTATCAGTGTGTACAACTGAACTGCAGCACACTGAGCAATGTCTGATATTTTGCACCAGCCACATAGCTAAGGTAGTGTCAATCAAAAATAATACATGATGAGAAACTGCTCTCAGTATAATGCACCACCGCAAACTACAATCACATTCATAAACAAACATATCGTTAACAAGTCTGTGATAGCATCACTGAAAACAGAAGCACCAATTATTATTATTATTATTTTTTTTTTTTTTTTTACAGCTCTTGAATTGGAGCTAATTGAGTTGTGGCTTCAGTCGGATACAATTCACTGTTTTGTATACAGTCCAATCATAGAGATAATAATGGAAGGAGTGTTATTGGTACAAAAAAGTAACAACAATAATGCCCAGTTACTATGACAGCATTGCTTATTAAAATAGCATATTGTGGTATCGACAAAGAGAACACTTGGGGACGGTGCAGTCAGGTTTAAGAACTGATTTTTTTTTTCTGCCTGTAAGCAGGTCACAGCTTTGAAGAATTGAGTAACGGTAAGTGCATTTGTAAACCAGCTACATTCATGAACTACATATCACTGTAAAAAGGTATTCACATTTGTTTTCCTACTACAATCAGTCTCTTCACTATAGTGAACAGCAAAGGCACTTTCTAATATCTAAAACAGCACAACACTCTTGGTTGCATTATTTGATGAATGATTGTCAGTAGCTTTACAAATTTGCCAGTGTGTCCTCATAAACTACAGAACATCTTTTGTCCGTACTGACCCTTTCAGCACTGTGCTGATATACATACATACGTGAAGAACATTCCTCTTACCTAGGGTCAAAGGTCATATTCCGCAGCACATTGCTGGAGGTACCATTCATACAATTTTGCCTGTGAAGTAAATGAAATGTAAAATTTAGGTTAGTAGACATGCATGGTCATGGATGACCTCAATGCATTCCACCATGCAACATTGAGCATTTGATGAGCATCTGTATCCAAAAAAGTGATTTGACACCATCAGGTTGCAAATAATGACATCAGCTACAATCAAGCTGTTAACTTGATTGTAGCTTGTCAATAGCATATGCTAATAAATAGTCAATAAAGACATGTTTGGTACAACTGTGGCAGAAGTCAAGTGAATTGCCTGCAAGAAGCTAAAAGTCAATCAATCAATCAATTATACTGCACAACTAAGAGATACACAGGGGAAGTCAAAATGCTGTATATAAAATAGGAAAATGGGTACAAAAACACTTAAAATAATAATAATAATACAAATAATTTAAAAAGCTGATGAATATTTACTTTCCTGTTTACATAAATTAGAATACATACAGTAATTGTTTCTGCTGAGAGTTAACAAGTAGCTAAAGTGGGACTAGTCTTACCTTCTTGGTTTTGACAATATCCAAGATATACTCTCTGTACTCAGTCATTTTTCTCTTCTCCTTCTTTGTTAAAGTCCTGTACCTTTGACTAGAGGAAGAAGCAGACTTTGAATTAAATTATGTGCATGTAAAGATTCCACAAAAAAGGGGGGCTATACAGACTAGAGGACTCCTCAATTTCTCAACATCACTACTCCACATTTACAGTGTGATATCGACTAGTCAATCAACTTTGAACTGGACTTTCATCATATTAGTGACTCTGGATTAAAAAAAAAAAGTAATCTTAATAGTCGTGCAATTCCTGAAATATATATAAAAAAAAATGTCAGCGTTTGTGGTAAAGACTTACCTAGAAAAATGTTTGGCTAGGAAAAGTAGAAGGTAGCAAAGTGCTCCAAAAAGCATTATAAACACAACTTGTCCATCTTCTGGTATCCAGTCCCATAAGTACATCACTATTCCCTGTGAGGTGGATATGGAGGAGAGAGATGAAGGCACAACTAGATAAGATTAGTTTTTACTCTTTTGAATAATAATGTGCAGTAAGGTATTCATTTAATAACATATATGTTGGTCATTGTGATTCGTCAGTGTTGAACTAAACTGCATCATCCTCTTGAGATGTTTTCTTCTTCTTTCTTTTTTTTCTTAGCTAATTTGAAACAGTACTTTTCACCCTTAGATCGAGGCTATCAAGCCGTGTAGGTGTACCTATAAATATTGGGTGAATATGAGGGAGAGAACTCACAGTGCAGATAGAAAGGCTTTGTGCCGGCACTTCGCCCATCAGCTCACTCAGCTGCTCTTTGGAGACGGCGCTCACAATGAAACTAAGGATAAAGAGGAGAGGAAGGAAGACTCCCAAAGCGCCGCACACAAACGAGTTCACGCGGACGCTTTTGTTGTAAGTGGCATCAGTCCTGCAGGTGTGATGGAGTCAATATCAATACACTTTAAAGCAAACAAAACGGGTTTTAAACCGTGTGGTGTGTTTTTCACCTGTCCTGTTGCAGTCTGTTGCTGATGGTGCAGCAAATCAAATCACAGTCTTTCTCCAACTGGTCCAAAGTCCTCTGCACAGCTTGGTTGATGGTCTTTTCGATGGTCTGACACACTCCATCAATCTGGTTCACACAGCGGCTTGGCTGAGAGAGACCAAATAAATTTTAAAAAATGCTGATCACACCTTCAACTTGGGTGTTTGTTTGCATCCTGTTCAGGGCAGAAGCTGCACGTGATCATTAAATGGCTGGTCCGGTTGAGATGGAGGAGGGTTAGCGTCTGTAAATCAACATGGCCACTGTCAAAGGTGGCTGATCAGTGGCCCGAGTTTACAACCCCCTGTGCTCTACTCTTATTGAAAAATGTGAATCATCTTGCTCCGGGCATCCACAGTCACCAGGAAATAGATCACATTGCAGGATATTCAATGGATGTCGAACCTGAAGGACAGCTGGACCTTGAATTTTAGATCGTAGCGAGAGCTAGATCTGAGATTTAAGACTAACATAATACATACAGCATTATTATTATTTACACTGACCACCCTGACTATGTATGAGCTCTATCAAAAAAAAAAAAGTCTACCTTGACAACGGTAATAGAGCCAGTGTAACATTATTGACTCAATATGATGTCAATACTTGATTGTCTGAGTGCATTACATGCAATACAAACTGAAGTTTACCTTCTGTGGATTAGGGATATATATTGTTGGCATTTCAAAACCACATTTGTTGAGACCTGGGCGCCGGCACAATTCCTGGACAATCTGCATCATCACCCTCTACAAAAAAATAAATATACAAAGTATTTATTTTGGCTGTGTTCAGTTGATATTTTAATTATGCAATTGAAAAAGGAGACTGTCCGTTCGGATACCTGTCGATCGGTTTCCCTGCCAGCTTCATCGGCCTTGCTGAGATAGAACAATAGCTTGTCTCCGCATTTCTCACTCAGTTTCTCCACAATGTTCAGTGTGCGCTTGCACAGCGCCTGACCCATCGGGTCAAAGAATACAAATATCAGATCGGACTGCTCGCCTGCATAAAAATAAGCGAGCAACTGGTCATCTCAGACTTAAACATACAGTGCAATGCAAACTTACCCAGCCATGTGATGGCGTTGTTGACATTAAAAGGGTAAATCATGTCCCCGTCCACCAAGCCAGGTGTGTCCACAAAAGTCACAAGGCTGAATTTCTTCTGCTTGGATGTAGAGATCTCTGCAGACAAGTAGTCCATAACACCTGGAATATACAATATATGAACAGTACTATATAGATATTATTTACTTTTTTTTTTTTTTTTAAGTCTAAAATATTAATATTTTATACATTTTATATGGTGGCGCTATATGGACAAAAGCGGTAATTTTATGCCTGAAGGAAGACCACATTTCCCATGAGGACAAGCGCATTGCGTCGTTTTTCAGCTCACACCACCGAGTGAAAGCCGAACCAATGTTAATCCTTGACTGTCCTTTTATTTGGGTAGCTTCCATTTTTCTTTGTTGTCTCCTCAAACAAAACTTTTCAGTTATTTTGCAGCTTCTGTCATGAAAGCAGTAGTCGTGCGTCGACATTCAACTTCCCTCTTTGTAACAAATGGGGAAAGGGGAAAGTAACGTATGCCGTAAAGCACTCAGCACATTTTTTTATGTGGCAGCGTTCCTACCATCCTCCCCAAAGTTGCTTAGTGCTAATAAAAATGATGCAGACCCCCCTCAGGACATGGCAAAGGTACCATTCAACTAGTTGTAGGTCGATGTTTCATCAGAAGAGTTATGAAAATATTTTATTAAGGTTAAAAAGTCCCATGTTATATGATAACATTTTAAAACACTTAAAAAACTCCTGGAGGATAAAAATGAGCAACAGCAATTTCCAACACATCCTGTATATGAATTTGCCAAGTCAGTTTTTCACCATCCCTTGTGTAGAAGTCTGTTGTCATGGTTACACACAACAGCTCTTCAACTGGCAGCTTTAGAGTAGGGCGTGGGACATAAAGCTAGCCAGTGAAGAACGACTGTGAGGCAACGCATTGTGAGATTTCTATATACCCATCAGAACAGGACCACTATTGAGACGTCCCCACCACACACACACACACACACACGACACACAGGATGAAGCAGGTGTTAAGCGGCTACACAAATTACATCCTTGTGCTGCACGCAACAGAGATGCTGGTGGCACATTAGCATTCCTCTACGCTGATCACATCATCATGGCCACCATATCAATACATCCATCAGCTATGATTAAAGAAAAGGCATATTCTGCATACCGCAGATAGGTGACATGGCAAGACAATCATGCTTCTCATAGGAATATCACAAAAGATATGTCCACATGTTATATCAACTCCTCTGACAGAAAAAAATGGAAACAAGATAGCATCATCAACAGCTGCTACTTTTCTCAAGGGCTTGAAAGTGACAAAGTTCCACCACAGATCCTTGGTACGATGCTGCAATAATGCTGAGAAATGAACTTCTTGGACCAGAAAGGCCCAACAAGATTATTACTGAAAACGAGAGTAAAGTAAACTCTTGAGATGAGGGTCAGACAACACAAAAGCTTCTCCCATAAGAACCTACACTATACTGCATTTTTGATGAGTCATCCTCAGTTGCTCTGCAGAGTAAGCATATGTCCGCTATAGGGTGTTTCCAAGCGGCAGCATTGAGGTTACAAAAAAAAAAAAAGTGAGCTTGTATTCCAGAGCAGATCAGTCAGCGTGGCGAAGTTGCGGACCATGGAGCAGTGCTGTGCCGTCTCTGACGGTTGGCCATTTCTCAGCAGCTCCTCTTGCCTGTCCCCACCGCCCTGTTTCTCTCACCATACTGCCAGCACCCAGTGAGTGAATCTTCATTCCCACTGCACAGACATACATCACTGCCCCCACCTTCCTTTAACCTCCCCAACCATGCATGCCAACCACGTCACTCCCTGACACGATCGCCTCGCCATTCCCAGGCTCTGAACCACAGCTGGCAATTGTCTCGTTTATTTACCGTACACTAGTCAGAACCCAAAAAAGTCTGACATATCTGTCTATCTACAAATTTCATTTATTAACACTATTAAAAAAAAAAAGAGAGAGGCTTACCTTTGAACTCAAGGAGCGGTCGAAAATGGGGGTAGAGATGTAATGTTGCGTTCCCCTGTGAATAAGAAAGTGTGAGAGAGAGAAAGCGAATTGATCTTCAGTAGTTTTTCTCAGCAGCCAGTCCTCTCTCCTGTGAGTGCTTGCACTACTAATTATTCGTTTTCATCTTCTAAACCGCAGCAGCAGAATATAAGCAGAGAAGGAAGGTGCCTATTGAGTAAGTTTATACTCTGTAGAGAGGCTGCTGTATGCCTCCTTTTACATCCCATCATGCAAAACATAAAAAAAAGCTTATAGTTTCAAGTAAGTGTACAAAAGTAAAAAGTGGTTCATATACAGGCTTGTAATAAGGAGAATGGTGTCACTATCATTTCTATGGCAACCCCAGATTGCTCACTTATAGTGGTCTATAACAGGGTAGTAACAGTGTTCAATGATGGAACTCTTTCTTGCTATGTTGCCGCTAGCATCAGCGCCAAACACTGTTAAGAGTTGAGCATTTTTGTACAAACAGTTCTGTACACATACATCAATAAATCATATTCATTTTTAAAGACCTGACGAGAGACGTTTCAAAAGCATGGTTTGGCTTCCTCGGAACAGAACAGAACAGAATTTTAGACCTACAATAGACAAATTCCAGTAAGAACATACATAACAGCTTATTAAAGACTACTAGCTATTGTAAATAAAATTTTACAAAAGTAGCCATGCAAATTACTCACATCTGAAGGGGAACTACAAAGCAAAACAATACAAATAAAAACCTGGTACAATGGATGCAACTTCGTCCACTAAGCCATTCATCAAAGGATTAACTGTGCGTATATTGCTTTTTATTTTGCTTTTGCAGCACTTTTTGCACAAGGTAAGTGTATTTTTTTCCCTTTCCTGTTCTACCTCAACAAGGGGTGTTCAGAAGACATATATATATATATATTAAAAATTATAAAATAGCAGACTCGCATTCAAAGCAGTACAACTCCACTTGCTATCACAGTTATGCGCTTTGTTTTTACATTTTACATTGGTCACAGACGATTACACATGTTGTCAAACAGACACAACAGACACTGATTGGCCTGAAATGACAATGTTCCATTTGTGTCATTTATGTCGAGTTTTTAGGGCTTATTAGACTGTTTTACGCTTTTAAATGCATTTTTTTTTAGCAGATTTCCCAACAGAAGTATTATACAAAATATCCACACACAAAAACTCAATTTCTCTGGAACACATAATTTTTTATTTAATTTTATTATATATGATTTTAAGTTTTATTTGTTTTGTTTTGTTCTATGTACGCAAGTTGAAGTGGCCATTCCAACCAGACTTACAGTAGCATATTGACAGTGTCATTTTTGGGAAATCGCTTCATCAACCTTCACAAGAGATATACAAATTTCACAACAACAAGCTGGATTGAAGCATTCCTTCATGCCATCAGTGTTGTATTCACTTCTTACCGTCAATGATTCTCTTTTACGCCCACTTGTGATGAATGTGAAGCCCTGCGTTTCGATGGCAACACCAGTTTTCTGGATGTGCTCTTCTACATACCTGAAAAGACAGCAAACACTTTGGATATTCTCAATGTCTGGGTTGTATTTAGCAGGATTTGGAAGCTGTGCTTTTTAGACATAGGACAAAAGCCACCAACATTTTATATATTTAATTATTAGATTATATTAAATATCCAAATATTTCTGTTTTTGTTCACATTCCAAAAAAAAGAAAAGATTTTGATGCTATCAATTACAATGGTTTAAAAAAAATAATATTTAAACAATGTTCATTGTTATCCTGAATAGGAGCAAATCCAACTTGTTTTCAGTGCAAAGAAGTAAAACATTGAAAGACTTAAAGAACGCTTTGGAGCATACTACAGTTGAGAAGCCAGTTATTAGATGATAGTCTGACTTTTAATTTTACCAGTTAATAAAGGAGCTCTTTCCTGCAGAGTGGTTCCCCATGATCATCACAATGATCTTCTTTCTGGGGGGCAGAAGACGCACTCCAAGGCTGCTGGCTATTTTGACCAGGCCTGAAAGACAAAACATGTAAACATAGAGTTGTCAACGGGAGCCTGGAGCATTAAATGATCATCTTCCATGCAAGCAAGTCAACTGACAAGACACGATATTGGTGATAGTCACATGCAAAATGGGAGTTATTGTTGAAGGTTTGTAACATATACTAAGTGGCATTCTAGTAGACAGTTGAAGCAATAACACAAACAAATGCCCATATAACCTGGAAGCAACATTCAGGATATGTACTTTTTTATGTTACTATGTTAGTTTATATTTCAGTCGCTGTTGTTTATATTTAAAAAGGGCTATATTAAGTTGTAAGTGCCATATTCCCACGAGACAAAGTGCAGTGACAGCCACTTCAGAGCACCAGCCGTGTCTCATGTCAAATGTCACATGCTGGCACAACTGCAGAAACATAAAGCTATATCTTTTCATTAACTCGTACACCACGAACTTAAACAGTCGCAGTGAATATATATTTTTAAATAAGATATGTATCCAGTATAGTACCGTCCTTAATTTAAATTACGACAACCTGTTAATGTTATTATTGCACAAAGTTAGCTCAAAACTCAGTCTCGGCCACGTCGTTTTTCATAATTTACCGTTTTCGCTGTCGACATACAAACTGTGGCATTCTTTCAGTATCCTCTCACTCGGTGAAGTGATAGCGGACTCCAAAGGGTTGGCCACCGAGCGAAGCTTTCTGGCCGCCATGACGAGCCCGGTCATGGGCAGCAACCTGTCTACGCACGACTCCGCCCAGCCGGGACTGGGGAAGGATTTCAGTGTTACACCACCACAAGGTTATTGTCATTACATCCGGTTGGGCCAAATGAGGTTACAAATTATTGTTCTTGTAGGACCTTTTTTGTGTGTGCCATAAACAAACAAATGAATAGAATTAATTTAAACATTAATTTAATAATTTGGCAAGGTGGACGACTGGTTAGCGCATATGCTTCAAAGTTCTGAGGTTTGGCGTTTGAAAATCATCTCCAGCCTTCCTCAGTGCAGTTTAATATTTGTCTTTTAGGGCAGCGACGTATAGTGACGAGAAGAACAATCATGAAATGGTCTTTCCCAGATGGCAAAAGGTATTATTAATCTCTGTATCCACCTGTTGCCATTTATAAGAGATCATTATTTCCCAGCTCAGCAAGAAGTGCTTGTACATCCTTTCCTGGTCGTCATATAATTGCAGGCCATATAAACAACCTCACATTCACAAATCAGTTTTCAGAGAACTGAAGATGCAAATGTTTTTTGGGAATGTGGATAGCAAAATACCTGGAGAAAGGCCAGAAGTCTAATTTAAACCCCAAATTCAATATTATGAGGCAAACATGCAAACCATATATGCTCTAATATTATCAATGTGGAAAGAAAAAAAATTAAATAAAAGTTTTGATCCAACCCTTATTGGATTGGGGAATTTAGGGCCTATATGCTTAATTCTAGTTTGGAGTTATTATTTTAAGCATAAAGAAAAGTTGATTTTGTCCTCAGACTATTCAGAAAGAGGAAAACACACTAACACGGGAAGCAGCTAGAAAAATAGAAGCTGCAGGGGAGATAACACAACTAGCACACAAATTCCATTGAGCTATTTTTAAATGTCCTGTGATTCTCGGTGCTTGTTTTTATTATAGAAGGTTGAATGACAATTGTGGGCTTTTTGTTTATTACACAGTGCTCTCAAAGATGTTTTTCATCACGAGTTCTTCTGGTTGGTCTACTAACCACTCTCAAGGTTTGTTTTCAGACAAAATAATCATTCATGCTCTATTTAACCATATGCCTATGACTAAACTAAACACAAACTTTAGTTACTCTGTGGTATTTCCTTTTCTGTTTACATTTTCTTTATTTACTTTGGTTAATTTATGTGATCCTGGTTCACATAATGTTCACACTAACATCGTTAACATCAAACCAAAAGTTAGCCAGTAAATCATGCATACAAAGTCAAAATCCACCCAAAAAATTTTAACTTTGAAAACAATAGCCCACAACTTTCTGCTTGTTTACATGTGCTGGTATTTTCACCAGATCTAATGAACAGCATGCCTGTATTTTATTTATAAGCACAAGGGATAAACACAGAAAAGGAGGCAGCACTTCTGACAACTGAGCCAAAATTTTATTGTAAAGTTAGTATAATACCCTAAATTAGTAGTCGCCATTTTAACACTGTCTTTTCACAGTTCACTGCATGCAAGTAGATTGAGGTCACCAGGTCTCAATATTATATGCATACAGCAATTTTTTTAAGGATTAAGACAACTTTTATGAGCAAATAATCATCCTCTTGCATTCAACTGCTCCTCACCATAGTGGCCAAAGAAATGAATAATCTAACAGTCAAACTGGTTGAGTTAAAACACAATGACAGTTAAGCATTAAAATTATATAGTAACACTGAATACACAAACTGGAACAGGATGTGAAAACATTTTGAACCATTTTATCAAAGTCCAAATTCTCATATTTCAGACATGCAAATGTTATTTCTTTCTCACTTCTGTAGTCCGTGAATGCAGATGTGCAATGCTTTAAAAAAAAAAAAAAGATATTCCTGGACATCAGGACAGGCGTGGGAAAAATCAGCAACATTTTTGCCCCTTTTTGTGGCATTTATTGCGATCAAACCTAGTCATAACACAAACTTAAATATTGATTGCAAGTGCCTCCAATCCTACTCATTGTATTCTTAAGAAAGCCACTCACAACTTTTCTATTCATTCTTGTTGATGAAAGAAAAATGATGTGGCCTCAAACTTCTGGAAGTACTCCTCTCTGAATGGTAGCAAGCTTCACTTCTTGATTGATTTTCTCTATGCTGATTCTTCATGTATTTTTCTGAACAGCAACATTTCAATTTATTTCATCGGTTCACACGAGTTCATTTCATGGTTCCCCTTTTGAGCCCCAGATTAAAATCATGTGCAGAACCGAGTGTAACCTCCCAAAGTCTTATGGGGATTATGGGGAAACCTATCCCAGCTGGCTTCGGGCAGTAGGCGGGGTACACCCTGAACTAGTTGCCAGCCAATCGCAGACAGAAAAATATATTAAATGAATAACAACAAAAGGCGCTGGCAACCAGCCAGGAAGAAAAATAGAAACTAACCAAAAACACTTGCAAAAGGCAAGGTAAAAACCGAAACAACATAAGAAATTAGTGATGGCAAAATCGAAACTTCGTTTTGGTATGTACCGGGACCCAGGCAGAACTTGTAATTCGAATGGCGTTCCTAAATCTGTCTCAGAATCAGGATGTCACGTGACAGTTGCCTTTCATGTTCCATTACGCCTCCAAACGTCACATTGTTTCAGCAAGTGGCTTTTCTAAAATTAAATAAAATCCGACCATTGCACTACATCAAAATGTCTTAAATCTGAAATAAATCCAACCTAAGTATACTTCGTATGTAAAATTGCCCTGCTGATTCATCGCCCTAAATGATAAAATGTCAACATCCTCTTAAACCCCTTTAAACACGGCGGTTAGTTTTATGGTAACGCACCCGCACAATGGGCTAAGAAAATGGTCTGTTATCCAGGTAACCCAGGTTCCATTCGCGCTACGGGTGTCCTGTTTTTTGCAGGTCATTCTTTTTCCTCTCTAATACTTTCTGTCAAAACTTGATGGCCTGTCACAAAAAAAAGCCTTTGAAATGTAGTTTTTGAATAAATGTGATAGCACTCTGGGTTTCATCAAAGCATTTAAGTCATGTTGAGAGGCAAAATTAAAAAAAAGTATCAGCAACAAAAAGCTCATTTGTACTTCTATACTTATTTTGACGGGGTGGGGGTTATTCAGTGTTTGTTTCCCATGATATTATTTCTCTCTCTTATGGCGTCCATTGCAATTATAGCCCGATTGCTAGTTGTGTAAATTAGGTGATGACAGACAGCCAATAGTTAGTTTCCTTACTGGGGAGCTGGCAACACTGATCTACTGTTTGATTGTAATATTTTAAACTTGGCCACCAGATGTCGCTGTGGGGAGACGTTTCGAACGTTCCAAAAGATCGATTCTTTTTGTGAATCAATCGTTTCCAATGATTTGATCGTTTCAATGTTCCATTTTTGCCATCCCTACTAAAAATCACTTGCTATAATAAAACGAGCAAGGAAATAACTACCACTCTGGCGCACAAAAAAATAAGACACTCGAAACTACAACAAAAAAACAACGCGGAATACAAAACTACTTAATATGCGTAAAGACTGCGGTAACATGCTGTTGCTGCAGTCCCTTTTAAATTCCTTGCTCATTGATGCGTTTCAGGTGCCCCCTCACTCCTTCACTGCAAAAATACCAAACACACGTAGGACTGAGAGTATGAGCATGACACCAACTGTCCTTTTATCATCGTCTTTTCCTTTTCTTTATATTTTATTTTTTTATTTAATCAGTTCTCAGAAATTTTTCGGGGACTGATATCCTATCCTACCATTACTTATTTGTTATTTAAGATAATATGCAGTTCTCCAGGCATCTTCCTTGTGCTTTGCTTCACCTAGAAGTGTTCTTCTTTTTTGTAATGGGCAGTGGATTTCTCTTTCTTCTTTTTTTTTTGCATAAGATTTTCTTTGTTATAAAAACAATACAATTGGCACACAAATATATTTTTTTTCTTTCTGAATACCGGTAATCTACGGCAACGATGTTCAATGGCATGAATAGTTTGTTTACATCTCCCCTATTTTATTTTTTTGGTTCTGTATCTGGGTCAAAAATCACAAGCCTCAGTCCCAAGAATGTATCTTGAGGGGTTACTGAACCACACCCCCTCTCTGTGGAGCACAGATCATATGCTACACCTTGCGGCAGCACCATTCCATTATGCAAGACTTTGGTCTGCAGCGGAACATTCATTATCGACGTTCAATTCAAACATTATAGCTGTTTTGGTACATTTGTCATGGAGCTCAGTGAGGGACCACCTGTTGAAACAAAGAAAAGGGTAAGTCAAAATTCTAGATGTAGTTGCTGAATTATGTCTTAATTAAGTTTGATATGGTTTAGACAGTGTTTGTTGTTTTTCTAAAGGAGCTCTATTTTCTTGTATGATCAACACTAGTATGATCAACATAGCAATTCATAAAAAAAAAACATCCGACTTTCACTTGGCAGTCAGTGATTCAATGCAAAGTCCAAATGAAATTTGGAATTGTTGTATGGGTGAACAAATAAATCAAAAGTGCAAGTCTGCAAGGCACACTCTACCTTTAAAAATTGTAAAGTGTGATAATAGAACATAATAACAACACTATACAGTAGATTTATTATTCAATGAATAATCAATTTAACCTACGGCAGCAAAACTTTCTGAAAAGTTCACCTATCATATACAATTTAAAGGAATTTCAATGAATGCAATTAAGTACTTCTTTTTCTGCCGTGAATATATGATACTTACGTAGCCATTTTAAAACTGTATGCAGAATATATTCTCAAAAGAATTGAGTTACTATGAGTGGCTGGGGAATAAGCGACAATGTATTTCGAATCGTTACTGCCCCCTGTGGCCAAAAAATGAAACTGCACACTTCTTTCTTCACGTACACAAAGCGTGCATGCAGGAGTACGCATTGTGAACAGCTACGGTGGTAATCTCCTAATTAGAAGATGTTCGAGTCATAAATGGTCAAATAAAAAGGCTACTGTAAAAATAGTTTTGCGCAAATTGCTTAATAGAGCAGCTTTAAAAAATAAACTACATCAGACAATATGATTGGGGTGCAGTTCCAAAAGGTTGAGGGTGCCCCACTCATTTTCTATCTGATATCCATAATAGTGGTCAACTGTAATAATATAATCAGACCACTGACTTGAAATTGATCTGTTTACCTCCAGCAATTATTGAACTTTGTTTGTTTGCTTTATAAAAGGTTAGCAATGTTGTCGTTGTCTTTCTATCCCATCAATTTTCGTAGCATTAGGATGAATGTGAAAAAAGAGTGCCGTATTAACCCATATGTATATCTTTGGTCAGGAGTCATGTTTTTGTGCAAATACTTTACGCTGGATATAATGGTTGCAGTTTGTTCATTGGCGTTTTCACCCAGTAAGAGACATCAAAATTTCAAAGCAAAAACCTTTTGTAATCTGAATAATGAGACTGTCAATAGCTGTAAGGAAAAAAAATCACAGTTATCACTCACACATTCAAATTTTGGAAGTTACTAAATTATCCCATGATGGCACCAAGGATGTTTCATCCAAATCTTGTCACATCTTGTTAGAAAAGCCCATTGAAGTCTGTATGCGTGACTGTCATTAAATACAATTTCAGAGTGACATAACAAAGAATCCCTTTGTTATCATGCAACCGTTTCACATTTTGCAAGCATTTACTCCTATAGATGCCACCACACCGAATTGTCATCAAAATTTGACGTTGCATTTTAGAATTAAATGCCTTTGAAAAATGAGTGTTGAAAACAATCTCTTTATTACAACTCAGTCATTCCGGTTTTACATTTAAATGCAAAATATTTAAATGCATACTGTCATTAACTGCACATTTTAATGCCAATTTAACATTTAACACTTACTGCTGTGACACCCTGTCAGAGGTGGATTGTGAGTTTACGAAGGTTATGGGGAAATATCAATGGGGACATATCTAAATTAAACGTACTGTATGCCATCATGAAATGGTCTTGTAACTCTTAAAAAATCTGGAATAATTGAGTGATATGGAATGGAGATGTGTATTCATGTACAGGCTTTTAATCTGAAAAGACACATCAGATGTGATCAAACAAAATTGAAGTGGTTGGGTGACAACAGACTGAGGATTTCTAATTATAGTTAAAAAAGACACATCTACAGATTTCAAGGATCTTTTATTCTGAAATGCTACATCAGATTCAGATTAAGCTTCCTGGTTGCCCACCATAGTCTTTCTATAACCACAATAAATTAAATGTTTGTGTTTTAAAGGGGATCATTTTTAATGTCACTCTGAAATTAGAGATAATGACTGTTACTAATGCAGATTTGAAAAGGCTTTTATTCAGAAATGGAATATCAGATTTAAATGTAACATCCAGCGTGGCGTCATTGCATGGTCTTGTAACGAGCAGAATTGGAAATGGTTGCCTGACAACCGTGGGATTACTTTTTTATGCCACTTGGTGGACCTTGGTGGATCTGTCTGAAGAGCGGGGCCACTTTTAACGCCACTGAATTTACAATTCATGACAGTCATGTTTACACATCTCAAAAAGCTTTTATTTTGAAACGCAAAATCAGCTCTTAGTAAAACTTGCTGAACGCATCCTTTAATAAAATGACTGAATAAAAAGGCTTTATCCCTCTTCCACCAGAACACTACGGTAGGGAAAGCCCATTTTTGTTGACGGCTGTGAGGCGCAGTCAAAAATGTAAGTGGCACTATTTAATCAATTCAAGGAAATCTGCTTGTGACGCGTTAACATTTCATGACCTCATGCGAGACATCTTCTCAAAGTGGGAAGATAAGTGGATTTTTCACATGCTACGGTCGCATTAGGCATTAGAACCACTGTGTTGTTGCAGCATAAAACCAGCCCCTTGTTAAATTCAACCTACACATGAGGAGGACACTCTGTGCAACGGACACTTTAGATACTACTGGCATACAGCAGTGTGCTCAAAAATGTCTAAAGAAAATTGGGAAAATGACTATGAATATACCCCTTTGTTAATTAAAGATGCCGAAGAAACAAAGCCGGCATTGAAGGTATGTGAAATATTTTTGTTAAATTGCGACAACATGAGTTTAGGCTATATTAGGGTTATGCTGAGAATTTCAGATTTACTAACTAGAATAAATAGTGAGCGGGTCCTCTTAATCTCACAGGCCTACTACAGGAGATCCTGCATGTTTTTTTCCCCTTTTCGGTGTATTCCTTTGTAGCAAGAAACAGTATTCATATTAATTGTTTTGTGTATTTCTGTCTTTTTCTGGCAGGTCCCAAACAAAACCCTTCTTCTGGCTACGTTTGCTGCTTGCATTGGAGGGACCTTCCAGTATGGATATAACGTGTCTGTCATTAATGCACCCACCAAGGTAATGCTGCTGTTTTCTAGCATATGTACATTTTCATAATTTGCTGAGTGTATTTTTTATCTGGGAAGCATGGTGCGCTAGTGGTTATAATGTCCGCCTCACAGTCCTATCTCAGGCCTTGTGTGTGTGTGTGTGTGTGTGTGTGTGTGTGTGTGTGTGTGTGTGTGTGCGCGTGCGCGTGCGCGTACGCGTGCGCGTGCGCGTGTGTGTGTGTTGTCCAATGGAGTAAGCATGAATGATCATTACTCTATTCTATAAGTGAAAACTGAGGATTGACTGGCGATCAGTCCAGGATGTATCGCTCAACTGACAACTAAAGAAAATGGATGGATGGTATTTGTATCTTTTGTCCCTTCTCATGTTTGTAGTATGTTCAAAACTTCATCAACCAAACATGGACAGAGCGTTACCAAAGCGACATCGCAGCTGGTGTTCTCACTTTAATGTGGTCCACTATTGTGTCAGTATTTACCCTTGGAGGACTAATAGGAGTGTCAATTGGAGGAACGCTCGCTATAAAACTGGGAAGGTATGTTTTTTTTTCCCTTTTTAACATGTAACCATAAAAGCATTATGTTTAATTTGATTACTCTGCACATCCTAGCCAATGCAAGAGCTGTGTAAATAAATCTGTCCGTGCCAGGTTAACTCATTCACTACCATTGATGGCTATTGACGTCAAAAATTAATTTGAACTACTGTACAATATTTCTATTAGTTTAACATTTTTTTTCACTTTTGTCAACAAGAGTATGAAAACCGAGATTTTTATATATTTTTTTTTCATTTGGAACAGATACAAAATTTGTGATTAATCGGGAGTTAACTAGTGAAGTCATACAAGTAATTCCGATTACAAATTCTAATTGCCTGACGCCCCTAATTTTTAATAATCTTTTTTTTAATATATTTTCTTCTTTTTTTTCATCAAAAAAGAAGAAGAAAAGATTATTAAAAACTAGGGGCATCAGGTGATTAAAATTAATTGTAACTAATTGTGTGATTTCACTCGCTAACTCACGATTAAAAAGAAAGAAAGAAAAGATTATTAAAAATTAGGCATCAATGGCAGTGAATGAGTTAATCATTATCCCAATATGAGATAACAACATATTAGAAATACATTTCTAAAAGCTTTTACACCAGTGTGAAGCATCACTACAATAACTACTATTGACTTTTTACATGAAAACCCCTTAAAGGGAATGACTGTATCGCAATCTCATGAGATTGTCTCCCCAACAATAACATAAAATGTGTATAATAATGACGTTGTGTAAGCATGTAATAGGTCGTATGTCTGTGACATTGCAGGAAAAGGACATTGTTGGTCAATAATGTTTTTGCCATATTGGCTGCCCTGATGATGGGTTTGAGCTACCCGACAGGAACATTTGAACTACTCATCCTCGGACGTCTTCTCATTGGATTAAATGCTGGTACATCACATTCTGTTTTACTTAAAGTGCACGTATGTGATTTTTGTCTGATAAAATGAATTTAATCCGTACGTCATTTGCATAGGCATTGGTCTTTGTGTTCAACCTTTGTACTTGGTGGAGATTGCTCCAACATCTATCCGTGGCCTCATGGGAATGGGAACCTCTGTTTTTGTGACGGGTGGGATCTTCACTGGACAAGTGATGGGCCTCAAGTAAAACATTTTTTGACTGTCATTTATCTAATGTTTTTATATCATTAAAAATGTTGCCACATGGGAATACAGTGGTGCCTTAAGTCAAGAGTTTGCACGTAACTTGGAACATTCGTATCTCAAATCACTTCTCACATTGAAATGAATGGAAATGTCATTAATTCCGTTCCAGCTTCCTAAAACCAACAAAAAACAAAGTGAGGTGTTTTCGATAGAAAAAATAACAATATTCAGGCCTAATGGTAATTCTCAAAGTGTGTTGCTATTACCATTAGTGGTATGTGTCCTCCCTCTAGTGGTATGTGAAAGAATGACTAAACTAAATCGCATAATGCTGCAGTGGTTCAAACATTTTTTTTATAATCCAGTACATTTGTTAATTACAGTTCAGTTGTATTTAAATGTTTTGTTAAATTATTAATTTAACTTATGTGCTGTACATTTCAACTGAATCTTTATATGTAGGTAATGTTGACCACGATGGTAGTGCTTGGAGAGCTAAGAATTTTCTTAGGTGATGTTTGGTGCAAAAGTTCGAGAACCACAAAAACATACAGAAATAACACAATTAAATAAAAGGTAAATAAATTAATCAGTATTTTTCACTTATTTTTGCCTCACTTCAGTGGATATTGTACAACACCCTTTGGTGTGTCTCACTTGGCCACCAGGGGGCCCCTTAGTAAGCCATAAGTGTAGTAGTGGCTCTTCGCAGAGGATAAAGAATACAGTATACGCCTATTAGTATTGTTGATGTACGTTAAATTCATTTTCAAATATCCTTTACTACTTTATCGGTAATAGCACCATTGCTATTCGTTAGCCCGTCTATGGTGTTTCACATTATGTTTTATAATTAAGCGTGCAAACTTTAAGGTAACGTTATGTCTTTGTTTTAAATACACAACATGTAATTCTCTTACTTTTTGGTAATTTGACAGTAAACTGGGTGTGGCAATAACAGTCTGAGTCCTCCTTTTTGAAGTATAATCGTAATTCGGGTCACTCCTATCTCAAGGCACCACTGTATATGTAAATTAGGGTGTTGTTCTAACATCTGTGTGGTTGAGCAGGGAGCTGTTGGGTAGCGAAGAGCACTGGCCCATTCTCCTTGCCACCACATGCATCCCAGCAGTCATGCAGCTCCTGATCCTCCCCTGGTTCCCGGAGAGTCCACGCTTCCTGCTCATTGACAGAGGAGATTATGAAGGGTGCAGAAAAGGTGAGTTAAAAACTACACACACTATAAAAAAAAAAGAAGTACTATTTATTTGAAAAACCTAGTAACGTTTATTTTCACTCAGAAATTCTAAGTAAATCTTACAAGGAGAGTTTTAGTACATTTTACCAATTTTTTTTTTTTTTAATGTTACTCAAGCGTTGAGGAACGAACTCATGACCTTTGATCAGCTTGAGAGACAGCCACTCTACCACCTGAGCCGTGCCTCTCTTCCTGTTTGCCACTATATTACATTGCTGGTGTGTCCAAAATGAGACCAAAACGGGCCTCCTGGAGGTACAGTACAAGAATTCCGCCCCACACCATCAATATACTAACACACCTGAAGTTTGTGGGTTTGTTCCTCAACAACCTTGAGTAGATTTTTTTTTTTTTTAATAAACTAGTAGCATGTACTCAAAACTATTCATGTAAAATTAACATAGAATTTCTGAGTGGAAAAAAACTTTACAAATTGTTTTCAAGTAAATATTACTTTCTTTCTTTTTTTAAGTGCATGCTTCAGTTTTGTTCCGCCCGACACCATCAATATACTAACACACCTGAAGTTTGTGGGTTTGTTCCTCAACAACCTTGAGTAGATTTTTTTATTTTTTTTTAAATAAACTAGTAACATGTACTCAAAACTATTCATGTAAAATTTACATAGAATTTCTGAGTGGAAAAAAACTTTACAAATTGTTTTCAAGTAAAAATTACTTCCTTTTTTTTTTTAAGTGCATGCTTTGTTCTCTCAGGGACCTTAAAAGTTGTTACCCAGCGCACATGACTGTGGTTGTTAAACCTTCAATATCCTGTAGTCTGTCTTCAAAATCACCTGCGGCAAAGAGATATATTTTCCTGTGATCACTTGCGATGCAGTGAACCTTGATCAAACACAATCACCACATGCTGTGCATCATCTGCTTGCATGCAGCCCTCAGGCAGCTCCACGGTGCAGCTGATTCTGATAGCGAAATGGAAGACATGGAGAAGGAGAAGAACAACCTGGAGGAGGAAGGATTCAAGGCCAAGAAGCCGTGGGAACTGCTCGCCGACCGCAGCATGCGCTGGCAGCTTCTCACCATCGTGCTTCTCAATTCAGCTCAGCAGCTGAACGGAATCAACGCTGTATGTAATGTACTGCCTCTTTCACAACACTGGGCCTATTGTGTATTGCTCCAAATGCTCACGTCATACTAGGAATTAGAACGTGGATCCTATAAGCAGCCTTCATTTGGCTAACATCTCTAAATGAAGGTTGATTTGAGATTTTAATCTATTTTTTGCTGTAGATTTACTTCTACGCAGATTATGTGTTTACGCAAGCAGGAATTCCCAGTGAGGGAATACCATATGCAACAGTTGGCACGGGTGCTTGTGAATGCATCACCGCGTTGACCTGTGTAAGTACTTTTATCCATCTAAGTTCTTAATTTTACAAGTGGTCTGCCTCACAGTTGTGAATTTCAAAATTTGGCTTTGGCCTACCTATGTGGAGTTTGCACGTTTCTACAAACACTACATGATGCCATAGCACATTCATTCAATCAGTATATTAGTTTGCTTAACTTATTTAGCTTCTGACCTTATTGCCTTCTGAGTCTTATTGCCTTCTGAATGAAACACTAGAATGCAAATTAAAGCCTCGTGGCCTTTATGGGGGATGTCTCAAAAATGATTAGCTATAGAAGGTCACAAGGCATCTTTTCTGGACTCACTCTAACATCCGTTTTAATCTCAGTTAGTGCTGTGAAACCGCGCAGACCGTTAAAATTGTTTTCAACTTTATTTTCTTTTTGCTTTGCACAGCTTTTACTGGTGTGTACTATTTTTTTTTAAGTGCACTGTGCACATTGACAAATCTTTTATGAGTACTTTGTAGTATTCTAACAAATTTGTTGGTATTTATTAATTAAGTTACATTATATATATATATCAGTTGAAAAATATTTGTAAAAGCACTGACTGATGTCCATCACAGAGAGAATACAACTTTTGACTCAATAACATCATGAGCTGGCTGATGTGAGAAATAATCCGGCTATAATGCACATAAAACAAAAGAGACAAAAGAAGCATGAAATGCCATTGATGGACGGAGAGAAAATGCTTTCATGCAGTGTTTTCAGCCTTGTCATGTGCTTCATGTGTCACAGGGTTTGCTTATCGAGCATCTGGGACGGAAAGTGCTCATTACTGGAGGATACACGCTCATGAGTATATGCTGCATTTTGTTCACGCTCACCATTTCTTTGCAGGTACTAAACCACACATGTAATCATTGTAAATAAAATATGTATTTTTTTTTTATCATGCACTCTTGCTACTGAACAGCATGTGACCTCCCTGTTTTCTCTTATTTCTCTCAGGAGATCAGTCCAGTTTTCCCCTACCTCAGCATGGCTTGTGTGTTTGCCTTTATTCTGAGTTTTGGATTAGGGCCAGGTAAGAATTTGCATTTGTGTCAGTTACCGGAAGCTGGTCCATGCATAATCGGATACTGGTGACTATGTTGTGTTCTTCCAAGGTGGCGTGACTAATATCTTGACTATGGAGCTGTTCACGCAAAACGCGCGGCCTGCAGCCTACGTGATTGCAGGCTCCATAAACTGGATCAGCTTCTTTTTCATCAGCATGCTCTTCCCTTTTATTGTGGTAAGTAGCAAATGTGATGTTAAACTGAATAAAGGGCCTACTGCACATAGACATAATCGGTTCTAAGGTCAAACTACGGTCGTCATTAACAAATATATATAAATATGAATGTTACATTTTATAATGTTTACATGTGCAGTAATTGTAAGAAGACCACTTTAAAGCACAACTAAAATAGTCTGTTTTAATTCTCACTGGACTCCTTTTTCTGTGCCAATTCTTATTTTGGTGTCATTACATATTTTCCATCATACCATATTCTACTCAGAGTGCCAAGCCTGATAGGAGATAAGTGTGCAGTATGTCCTTTGATTTGATTAGAAAACTGGTGCTCTGTTTTCAACACTGGGAAGTGTGTTGCTTTATTGGTAGCATTGGTAGCAATAATATACTAATTCCACAGACGTATTCATCTTCTTGAATTTATTTGACCATTGACTACCTATCCACACTGTTAGTGGTCAATCTAAGAGCAGTCAAGTGGCGCTCAGTTTAGTCAATGCCCCCCCCCCCCCCCCCCCAAAAAAGTTTTTCCAATGAACACATGGTGGATCTTCACTCACATTTGTAGCAAAGTGATTTAGTTAGTTTGGTTCAATGTACTGTTTAACAAAATATATATTATAAATCTAGTGATAATCATTGACTCAAATTAACCGGTCGAAGTTTGATGTGACTGACTGAATTACATTATCAGTTAAGAGATGGGGCCAAGCAGCAATGTATGTATGCGCTATCTTTGAAGTCAACTCTAAACTAAAAACGCATTGCTCCCTGATCAGCTTTATAGAGCCACCCAGCTGGGCTCAGATTTATTTTGATTTTTTTTAACTGACAACGTGGGTCATACTTGTGATGTGGATTTGTGTTGTGTTTTCTCAGCTTGGCCTGAAGCAATACTGTTTCCTGGCGTTTATGGGCATCTGCACCCTGGTGGCACTTTACATATTCTTTATCATTCCTGAAACCAAAAACAAAACTTTTTTGGAAATCCATGATGAGTTTAAGACTGGGAGAAAAAAGAAGGGCCGTGGCAGTGATGGCACTAATGGCTCTGGTATGACACTGTTGGCAAACTCAATGTAACACGTACTGTATCTCATGACCCTCGATTGAATATATATATTTTTTGTTTGTTTTGTATGTGTCACAATGCTGCCTTTTGAAATGTTGTAAATAAAATTACATTTTTTGTTACTTAAATGTATGTATTCTTGTTTTCTGAAGTTTAAAAAAATGGATTGAAATTTGCCAATAAAGTTTTCCTTTTCAAAAAGACAAACTATTAAAACTATTGATCAAATTGGTAAGAGAGCTTTGCATTTTTGTGTGAATGGTGCATGGTAAATTTGGGAGAAGAAACTATCTACACTACATATGAACCTCAAGCAAAACAAAACAAAAAAGAAAACAGTGTGTGCATTTAAGCAATTGAACATATGTGCACGTTCATCTTCATTCTACATTTGAGATTTACAATAGAAGCAACCAGGGATGCGGTAAGAGTGGGAAAGGCGGGGATGATTCCGAGGGCCCATGACTGACAGAGACAAAAGAGTACTTTTTTCAATTTGCACCGTTCACATGAAGGAGTCCATAATTTATTTTTATTTTTTTCGAGATTTCAAACAATTTGAAAATTTGCTTTAGCAACTACATTACAATTACATGCACGCACAGTATATTCACACTGTCAAAGAGGTTATAATTAGCTATTTGTTTATGGAAATGGTGCAGAACTGCATCATTGGCCGCTGTTTTGAATATTTTTCCCCAAATTGTGTAGTAAACTACATTATATTAAGTATGTTCATGAGGAAACACTGTTAAATTGCTCCTCTGACTATTTAAATCAAAACTGAACACTATTTTTGCATAATCAAATATTTTACTATACTGTAACTCTTCTATTAGTTTTATATGTAGGGTATGCACACCTTATGTTTTGACAGAAGAGTTCAGATATTTATATGTAACAGATTAGATTAGATTAGATTAGATTAGATTAGATTAGATTAGATTAGATTAGATTAGATTAGATTAGATCGTTTTTATTGTCATTATACAACGTACAATGAGATTTGAAGCTCTGCCATAAAGTGCACACATAGTAGACATAGTAAATATATATACAATAAAAATATAATAGGATAAAAACAATAAATAAAACCAATATAAAACTACTGTATCCACTATACATATTGCTGGTCTTGTGCAATTCTGGAGGTACCCCAGGCAGGTTGAGCGTAAATAGGTACAGGTAAACTAGTTTTATAGGTCAGATGATGTATGCCTGCTCTGTTCTTTAATCTGACCTAAGCGTTTACATTATTAAGACTCCTGGGATATTTGTTGCCATCAATGTGTATGTTTTTTTTTTAATGTTTTATTCATGTTTTAATTACCCTTGATTAATTCTTAAATTCGTCCTCATTTGTGTGTTGATTGATCTAGTGTAAAAAAATAACAAATTAATAAAAATAATAATTTTTAAAAAATCCTGTGTACATTTTCCACGTATTTAATTGGTTTAGAAATTATATCATATTAGTTATCATGTTTTAATGAATAATTGTTTTGTTTTTTATTAAAAATAACTATTGTGCATATTTACACACGATGTTGTTGTTGTTTTTTAAAGACCGAAATGTTTACATATTGAAGGTCTTCATAGCCTTTTGCCGGTTACGAGAAAACTTTATGGAATCGATGTACAGCTTCACTTCACAATGGAAAGCAATGAAAAAGGTTTTCCTATGTATGAATTTGCATTTATGGATGTAAATGTTGCCATAAGAATGGTAAGATTAATCATTTCTTTTAAAGTCATAGAGACCAAGCTCTACATCTTCCAAAACAGTTCAAAATCTTTTCTATCTTGTTTTCTATCAGCGAATGACCTGACGAGTACCGGTATTTTTAAATATACGGTCAGCTCCAGTAGGTGGCGCATTTTGAAAAATAAGACAAAAAAAAGCAACGCCAAAGAAGAAATCCATTTCAACATGGCGACCTAGAATGCTGCCCATGCTCGTTTGTTGACAAATCAAAAATCAAACCTTTTTTACTTCATTTGAAAGTTCACAGGACCAAAATATGTCGAGACTCATCGTTAAAAACCTCCCAAATGGGGTAAGTTAGAAGCTTGGATAAAAAAACGGATTGCTAAACATTACGTACTGTATCAAGCGACTTGAACGTTTAACTTGTGCTCAGATGAAGGAGGAGAGGTTCCGTGGCATGTTTGCAGCCTTTGGGACCCTGACTGACTGCACCCTCAAGTTCACCAAGGACGGCAAGTTCCGCAAGTTTGGCTTTGTCGGGTTCAAAAGCGAGGAGGATGCGAATACAGCGTTGAAGCATTTTAACAGGAGTTTCGTGGATACATCCAGAGTGACGGTATGTTCTTGTGGGCCTGTTGTCAGCTTCACGAGCGACATTTCCATGGCGACTGATGTGACTTGTGTGGTCCATTGCAGGTGGAGATGTGTAAGGCATTTGGTGACCCCACTAAAGCAAAAGCCTGGAGCAAACACACTCAGAGCTCTGAACCAGACAAACCAGCCACACAGACTAAAACTGCGAGTAAAAAGGTCGGTAATTCCTTGAATCCATCAACAGAAACAGCAAGGGATGGAATTTAGATTTGTTACTAGGCTGTATTGTTTTGTTTTGTAACTCTGTGATATTCTCTTAGGAGAAGGGGGGAAAGGAGCCCAACAGTGCATTGAAAAATGTGAGTTTTAAAGTTTTAAGAATGCCTCTCAATACGATACATTGCTGTTGTACATCAATGCGAGCTACAGCTACCGTTGTACTAAACTCACTGTGTTATCCTAGTAATGAAGGCACGCGTTTTATTTTAAAATTCACTAACCACAGAAACATCATCCTTTGTTTATTTCCAACTCTAACCTGTCCATCATGTGCATCAGGTAGAGGACGACGACGTGTTCAAGGAGTTCCTGTCAGTTCATCAGAATCGAAGTCAAGCGCCGACATGGGTGAACGATACATTGCAGCAGGCGGTCAACCCTGACGGCGCCAAGGCAAAGAGCAAGAAGAAGCCGGTTGATGATGATTACCTCAACTTTGACTCTGATCAATCGGATGATGAGTATGAGGAAAAAGAAGAAGAAGAAGAAGAAGAAGAAAAGGAGGACAACGACAGTGAAGATGACTGTAAGTAAGATGAAAGATATCCTGTTCAGTGAGGAGTTACACAAACCTTGGACAAAA
This sequence comes from Vanacampus margaritifer, assembly GCF_051991255.1. NCBI lineage: Eukaryota > Metazoa > Chordata > Actinopteri > Syngnathiformes > Syngnathidae > Vanacampus > Vanacampus margaritifer. Next base: position 15,097,332 of record NC_135434.1, on the reverse strand, counting down.
TATCACATCTTAAATTTTATCAAAAGATTTCCCCAACTGTCTCCATATTTTTGGGCTACTATCATATAACCGATAAAAGGCAATGTGGTAAAGCAGTAATAATGTGTTTTACAGGCACCACTAAAGAAGCTCTGAAGTCCAGCCTGTCAGATATGGAGTATCTTCGCTCAAAGGTGGTACGAACTGAGGAGGCCATGGATGAAGGCGATGAGAAAAATGACAAAGAGAAAGGTGATGGCGGTCCTGCACAGCACAACGACAGCGCTTATGAGAGTGGAGACCGAGATAACACCCTCAAGATAAAAAGCTCTGTTTGCTCTGAGGACAAGAAGCAGATAAAAGCTAAGAAAAATGCAAAGCAAGAGGTGACTAATCGGTCTAATTTACGCTTCAATAAATGACCGTATTTCTTTCATTGTGTAACTTACCCTGTTTTTGTTCCAGATGGAACCAACAACAGATTTCACAGTTAAACTGAGAGGAGTCCCGTTCACTGTTAAAGAGGTGAATAGACTTGTTGTGAAGGTTTATGTTTGGGGCGAAAATACAAAAACACACTTTTGTTAATCACACATTGTCTGATTATCAAATTAGCAACAAATTAGAGAATTCATGACGCCACAGAAGCCTGCTGCCGTCAGAATTGGAAGAAATGAAAGTGGCAACAGAACAGGTAATTTATGGAATGCATTTTTTTCTATTGCTGTACACACTTTTGCTTGTTTTCTTGTCTATGGGTCTAAAATGCACACATCTCATCATAAAGGTCTTGTATGTGTTTTAGGCTATGTATATGTAGATCTTCACTCTGCAGAAGAGGTTGAAAAGGCCTTGAAGAAAAATAAAGACTATATAGGTGAGAGCTCTATCTCAAGGTGTGAAGTAATGAGAGCCTTAGTTATTATATGTCACTATATGTTATATTGCTTCTGCTTGTCTTTAGGAGGGCGCTACATCGAGGTGTTCCGTGTTGAGGCATCCGGATGGAACAGGACTGACCAAAGGGACAAAACAATCGACAGAAACTTCACCAGAACACTGAAGGAGGATGAGGAAGAAGAGGATGTTGCTGAATCGGGACGTCTCTTTGTCCGAAACCTCCCGTACACATGCACGGAAGAAGAAATCAAAGAAGTATTTTCTAAACATGGCGAGTGAAATATCTCAAACGCAGATGAATACATTTCAGTTGATGCTGGCAATGGCGAAAATAATAATGCTCCTTTTGAATTTTGCATTATTGTAGGTCCTTTATCCGAGGTGCTCGTCCCCATTGACAATCTAACAAAGAGACCTAAAGGTTTTGCTTTCATAACATACATGATTCCAGAAAATGCTGTGGCAGCTTTAGCCCAACTTGACGGGCACATATTTCAGGTATTTTTGACATGATGCTGCAGGATCTCGTATACTTTACAGGATGCTTAAAATAAATGCTCTTTTTTTTTCTCAGGGCAGGATGCTTCACCTGCTTCCATCCACAGTAAAGAAGGAAAAAAGTGAATCTTCAGAAGCTGGAGGTCCCGGCTCCTCATCTTATAAACGTCAAAAGGATGCAAAAAATAAAGCTTCAAGTTCTAGGTAAGCACGTTCGTATTAAGTGGAGCTTTTTAGTTTTGCTGTCTTTTGATTGAATTTTTGGTTTTTAGTTCACACAACTGGAATACACTCTTTGTGGGCACAAGCGCAGTGGCTGATGCCATCGCGGAAAAATACAACACCACAAAAAGCCAAGTCTTGGACCATGTAACTTCATCCTGTTTTTCACAATAATCTTCTAACATACGGGACTTTCAAATCGAAGTCATGTTTCGCTTTTTTGTCTTATATATATCCCTTTTTGCCACTTTCGCTGCAGGAGACAAAGGGAAGTGTTGCAGTGCGAATGGCTCTGGGAGAGACCCAGATTGTCCAAGAGACTCGCCAATTTCTACTAGACAGCGGTGTGAGTTTGGATTCCTTTAGTCAGGTATGGTTTTACTGAAGCACCCGCTTAACAGTGGTCAACCGTAAACATTTATTGACATTAATATGTTATATGTGACCTCACTAGTCTAAACATGACATACTGATTAATATTACATTTGTGGAATAATGGTTATGAAGCAAAATCCAGCCATTTTTATCCATCTCAGGGGGCGGCCATTTTGCCACTTGCTGTCGACTGAAGATGACATCAATGTTGCTCGGGGATCAGGCAACGACCAATCACAGCTCACCTGATTTCTGAGGCTAAGCTGTGATTGGCTGTGATTGCATGGAACATAAGTGTCAAACTCCGGTCCTCGAGGTTTTGGAAGTTTCCCTCTTCCAACACAAGTTGGTTCCAATCAGCAGGATCGTTATCAGGCTTATGCAGAGCTTGCTGATGAGCTGATCATAATATCAGCTGTGTTGGAGAACGGAAACATCCAAAACCTGCCGGACTAAGGCTCTCCAGGACCGGAGTTTGACACCTATGCCATAGAACTTATTACTGTCCCAAAAAAAAATGGGATTGACTTCCCCTTTAAGTTCCTTTTTTGGGCGTGTAGGCGGCTGCAGAGAGGAGCACAACTGTGATCTTGGTGAAGAACCTCCCAGCCGGAGTGACCGGGTCGGAGCTGGAGGAGCTTTTCTCCACTCATGGCTCTTTGGGCCGGGTGCTGCTGCCGCCCTCCGGTCTCACCGCCATCATCGAGTTCCTGGAGCCCACTGAAGCCAAACAAGCTTTTTTTAGACTGGCATACAGCAAGGTGTGTTTTTAACCCCTGTTTCATTTGTGTTCAGCATCATGTGGGGATGACTGAAACTTTCTGGGTTTGTCTCTGTATCACAGTTCCATCACGTCCCGCTGTATTTGGAGTGGGCGCCCACGGGGGTGTTTGTTGCAGCCGGACCAGCACCAGGTTCATTATCACACTCACTCTCCCTTAGACACTTGCTAGTACTATTTTTAAATGGGTGATACATGTATGGATCTGTTTGACGAAGTGAAAGCAAAGGGTGTGGAAGAGGAGAAGAAGCAACAGAAGGAAGAAAAAGAAGAGGATGAAGAAGAAGAAGAGGAGGAGGAGGAGGAGGATGACTCTGTTCTAGGTTCCACACTTTTCATCAAGAATCTCAATTTCAGCACGACAGAGGAGACCCTTCAAGAGGTACACTTTTATAACTGAATAAATGTCAGATGTCAATGTTTTTAATGGCTGCTTATTTGTTCTTTTCTGACAGATCTTCTCCAAATGTGGCAAGGTGAAGTCGTGCACAATCTCCAAGAAAAAAAACAAAGCAGGTATTTACGGCCAAAGTGGGACAACGTGCGTTTAGTAGTCATACACTGAACCAATTCGTGTACGCAGAAAGACTAAAACTGATTTAGGTATTTGAGTTTTTGTTTTAAAGCAATACTTGCTTTGACTTGCAGGCAAAAGGCTGTCAATGGGCTATGGTTTTGTTCAGTATCATACTGCTGAGGCAGCACAGAAAGCCTTGCGACAACTCCAGGTATTTGGATTTGTTTCCTTGCTGTTGCTGTTTAAAATTTGCCATTGCCTCGTCTGTAAGTCACATGACTGCTTTTTCTTTCATATTTCCACCAGCGCTGCAGTGTGGATGAACACAGTTTAGAGCTGAAGATTTCAGAAAGAGCTACAAGGTAAAGAATATAAAATGCCTCATTCACTCGATGTAGAAGCTTGGGCTGCTATAAATGACTGTTTTGCTTGTTAACTACTCACTGATAGTAGTTGTGTTTAGCAGCTGCTTCTTTTTTCTTAAATAACCATCATTATCTTATTTCTCACTTTTTTTTTAAATACAACTATTGGAATATCCATGCATTGTGCCTACAATCGACTAATCGACTGTCATCATCATTAATGTGGTTGCCTTTCGGTCTCCGCAGGACTGCTGAAGTGTCACGCAAGAAAAAGCAGGCGGAGAAGAAGCAAACAGGATCAAAGATCCTTGTGCGAAATGTCCCCTTCCAAGCCACCGTCAAGGAAATTCGGGAACTCTTCTGGTAGCAGCCACATGCACACACATACACACACAGCTGCTGTATATGACACACTTTGTAAATGGGCAATGCGTTGATCCACTAATTCCTCTGTTTTTTGTCTCAGTACATTTGGAGAGCTGAAGACAGTTCGTCTTCCGAAGAAAGCAGCAGGTACGGGGAGTCATAGAGGTTTTGGCTTCATCGACTTTATCACCAAGCAAGATGCCAAGGTTTGCATTTTTGTTTAAAAACGTCTCTCTCATGGTCCCCGGTTTAAATTACCATACAGTTTCATTAATGATATGCTTGTCTTTATCTCCAGAAAGCATTTGCTGCCTTGTGCCACAGCACCCATCTTTATGGGAGACGCCTTGTGCTGGAATGGGCTGATACGGAGGAAACAGTAGAGACATTGAGACGGAAAACAGCTGAACATTTTCATGGTAAATTAATTTCACTCCTTGAAAAGTGTGCGGGAATAGTGCAATCAAGTTAATCTTTTTTAAAATCCTTCTAATTTATTGTCAATTTTAGTGGAAAGCAAAAAGCAACGAAAGGCGGAGGTGCTTGGGGGAATTCTGGAAAAGATGGACACTCCAGCTGATGCGGAGGACTGAAACTGGTGCTGTTACCTGAAGCCATTAGGAATTGAGGGGGGGATGTGTGATCTGTTGTGTGACTTAACCTGAAGGTTGCACATTTCATTGCTAGCTACCTCACAGCCTGTTGAAGAATCCTTGAGCAAGATATGTGAGTTGATCTGGATGTTGTGTAATTAAGGCATTTCAAACCATTACCATAATGGCACCTTTAATTATCGTTGTTAGTAAGGATGGAACAAAGTACGGTAAAAGCCTTCAAGTACTTAGAGGTGTTATGTACTACATCTAGATCAGCCTGGATCTAGTATGAAAATCTACACGTTGAACTGTTTTATTTAAAAAAAAGTTTTTTTTTCATGATCCAGATATGTTTTGTATAGAATTATTTGAAATATCTGTTTTAAATAAAAAAAATTATAATATGTGGTCCTGTGTGTTGTGCCAATACGTGAAAGCTTATTTTGAAAGTACTGTATTTTATGTGCCTAAAAGAAAACGCTGAAACCATACATAGCGCATTGAGCAGGATGACCCGTGGCTCATATAATAGGATATATTATTTACACATTCTTGACAAGTCAGTGCAATAACAGTGTTGCACACGTTGCTAACTCCAAATTTGCCACATCCAACATGGCAGACTCTTAGCTACGGGTGATACCAATTCTCGAGGCGTTTTATGCAAATATGTCTATGACAGAGACCGGAAGACGTCATATTAGACATCGGCTGTGATCAGGTGGTGGCTACTTCAGATCGTGTGACTTACTCGTGAAAACATGGCCATGGCATACATCCCGGTAGAGATGTCTTTGTTGTGTAAGTGTTCCCTCGTTTTAAGTTGTGTTTTACTCAGTAACTTGGTCGAAGCTGAAGTACAATCGGCGGTTATTGACAAAAACACGGGGCAGCTGTCTCTCCAGGAGGGTTATAGAGAAGATTTTGTGGCGTGGGCTAAGTTCACCGACGACATTCAAACTTCAGGGTAGGTAGATAAGGACTTAAAACTTAATGACATCATTCACTCTGTATTCACGGAGTCCATTGTGTTCACATCAGTTGGGCTTTCTTGGAGGTGACCACCAGCAGTCAGTACAATGACAGCTTGCAGGCGTATGCTGCTGGAGCCGTGGAGGCTGCAGTCACATCTCAGGTCAGCTTCTTTAAAAAATCAAAAAGAAAGACTCCACTATCCTTGCTTGGTTGCACTAGCCACAAGATGTTATGTTGTATTGTTTAAAAAAAAAATATATATATATATATATTTCTGTGTTTAGCTTATCTACAAGCACTGGATGAACACTCTCATGGGTTACTGTGGACCCTTTTCAAGAGATTCTGGTTACTGTGATCGTCTTAAGAATTTCATCACTGTCAACCTGCAGTGGATTCAGGAGCAAATTGAGAAGGAGCCAAATTCACCTTACTGGTACCAGGTATGTTGGAGGTCTTCTATGTGAATAAACATGACTTCCTGTTGTGTGTCAAGAGGAAATATGTTAAAGTAAAAATGAATACATATAAAGTAATATTTAAAACTCAGTCAGGTTTTTCAGTATGACATTTTCTTAATGATATGATTAGATTATTTCTTTTCAATTTCTGACATTTTTAGACCATTAACGTTACCCTGTTTGAGGAGAGGAGAGTATTTTGTTGCTTGCTCTGTAAATAATCAGTTTGGTATGGAGCGTAAAAAGAGACACAACTCTTATTAGCCTCCTTTTCTCATTATTTACCGCATCTCCATAATTCTAATATTATTACAGGGTGCATACGCAAGTGTGAAAAGTATGGAATTTTTAAAAAAAAATCCAGATATGAAAACTATAGTATGGGAAAATGCTCACGTTTCCAAGACCGTAAGAACAGTGCTGTTTTTTTTTTTTTAAAGTAATGAATATATAAAATATATATCAGTGCAGTCAGAATTTTTGATTTAATCATTTAATTTATTTGGTGACTCCAACACATTTGATGACTGGGATGCTTGAGAGAAATTGAGGGAAAATTTAAGAGACAGAAGCAGCACAAAGAGTTAACTCCGTAAGGTTTCAATTTTCAATCAAATTTGCAGACCAGACAGATGAAATCAACATGAATAAAATAAAAGAAAGTCTGGAAATGTATGAAAAACAATAATAAAAAAATAAATAATAAATCGCTCTTTGAGATCACTGTTTTATTTTCCATGTCAGATTCGCCTGGCACTTCTTCAGCTCAAAGGTCTAGAGGACAGTTACAATGAAGAACTGTCATTTCCTTCCGGCCCAATGTCCTTTAACCCATTTGGTTTCCTGTAAGTATATGTGATTTTCATACTCGCACTAAACTTAACATCCACCAAATTAAATTGTCCGGCCTTGTATTCCCAACCAGACTCTTCCAAATGGGCGGAGATCTGGAGGACTTGGAATCAGCTCTGAATAAATCCAGCCCGACTCGACCACTCGGATCCGGCTCGTGCTCTGCTCTCATTAAACTGCTGCCGGACAATAAGGATCTACTAGTGTCACATGACACCTGGAACACCTACCAGTCAATGTTGCGCATCATGAAGAAATACTCCTTTGCCTTCAAAGTTTCCCCATTAGGTACTTTCTTGACTCATGTGCTGTATTATGTGTTTAGATAAAGTATTTAGAACATTTTGTCGTGCATTGTTTCCAAAGGTAACAAGCCTACATTACAATGTGAAATGTTGTTTTTGATGATAATGTCTACAAGTGAAAAGGAGTTGTGTAATATGTATTTTGTCCACAGACAATCATATCATTCCTGGACAGACTCAGGCATTCTCCTCCTACCCTGGTTCTATTTTTTCTGGAGATGACTTTTATATCCTTAGTAGTGGTTTGGTAAGAGTTTCTAGTGGTCATAACACAATGTTAGCCCGTTTGCACAATACTAATCTTAAAAAGAAAAGTTTAGCCAGAAATAGATGGATGTTTGTTTTCCTAGTTGAAATTACTTATCATGTGGCTGTAGGTTACCCTGGAAACCACCATTGGAAACAGCAACCCCGCTTTGTGGAAGTTTGTTCAACCCACAGGCACGGTCATGGAATGGCTAAGGAATATTGTGGCTAATCGTCTGGCAGTGACTGCTAAAGCCTGGGCAGAAGTATTCAGCAAGTACAACAGTGGCACGTAGGTTTCAAGCATTATTCAGCTCTTCAAATGATCAAATTCCAAAATTATGCCAGTATTGAGTCTCGAGTGAATATTAACTCATTCACTGCCATTGACGGCTATAGACGTCAATGGCAGTGAATGAGTTAATATTATAAATAATAATAATAATTTGAACTATTTCTATTGGTTTAACGTCCAAAAATCATTTAAACTGTTTCTTTTAGTTTAACATTTTTTTCCACTTTTGTTAACAAGAGTATAAAAACCTAGAAAAAAAATATTGCACATTTAGAACAGATATAAAATTTGTGATTAATCGGGAGTTAACTATTAAAGTAATGCGATTAATTACAATTAAAAAAAAATCGCCTGACGCCCCTAATTTGGGATATTTTTTTCTTTAAGAAAAAAAAAGATTATTTAAAAAAAATGTTAACAAAAGTGGAAACAAATTTAAACTAATAAAAACAGTTAAAATGAATTTTTGACGTTAATAGCCGTCAATGGCAGTGAATGAGTTAAAATAAATATTAGATTTGAATGTGGACTTTGCATGCATGCATTTTAGGTACAACAACCAGTGGATGATTGTGGACTATAACAACTTCACTCCCGGCAAGACCAACATGATGCAGGACTTGTTTGTTGTGTTGGAGCAGATTCCGTAAGTCTATTAAACCTTAATGTATAAGTTGTTTTCGTTTGTCACAAATGGGCTATTCCTCTCCTTTAACATTACAGGGGTCAAATTCTTTATAGTGATAAAACAGAAGAATTACTTCAGAAAGGATACTGGGCAAGTTACAACATACCGTAAGTATTGATCCACAATATTTACAGTATGTTAAATGTGACCGACCCATGTTTTTAATTTATATCATCTTTGCACCATATTTGATGGAAGGTACTATGAGGAAATATTTAATGCGAGCGGCTGCAATGAGCTAGTGAAAAATTTTGGTTCGTGGTTCTCCCTGGACTTGAATCCCCGGGCTCAAATATTCAAGAGAGACCAGAAAACCGTTACAGACGTTTCCTCCATGATGCGCCTCATGAGGTCTGGATGATGAAACAAACTATTTTATTTTTTGTGCATTTAAACAAATCACACTTTTTCTTACACTTCTTTTTTTTTTTTTGTTCCATTTAGATATAATAACTTTAAAGAAGACCCCTTGTCACGGTGCCAAGAGTGCAACCCACATGAGAATGCAGAGAATGCCATCTCAGCTCGCTCAGACCTAAATCCGGCAAACGGCACTTATCCATTTGGCGCCTTACAGCAAAGGTCCCATGGAGGGACAGACATGAAGGTGTTTGTCGTGTCTATGGTCTACGAATCCATTTATAGGTTTTTGCCTGAAACTAAGTGATGTACTATGTTTGTTTTATGCAGATGACCTCGTATGGAATGTTTCGTCGGTATGAGATGCTGGCTGTAAGTGGGCCAACTTGGGACCAGCTGCCCGCCTTCCAGTGGAGCACTTCTCCATATAAAGACCTTCAGCACATGGGTCAACCTGATATGTGGGCATTTAAACCAATTAAAGTTACCTGGACACCTTAATTGCAATGATACCTTACATAAACATGGTGGGCTGGAAATGTTGTGGATGTTTTGACAAAGGGAAATGATACTATACAGAAATGGTTTCTCAGGGTTCTCAGTATGTAGATTCTGGATTTTCTGGGTCTTTTGCACAATTTACTCAATAAAAGCACAGAAGACAGATATGAATGTGAGGAAATATGAAGAACAATTCATTTATGACCTGTATCTAATTGTTACATTGATTGATGTCTGATCATGTTTGAATTGTTTAGTTCTAAATGCTTAATGAATGTGTAAATCAGTATTGTTTGACATATTGTTTTCATAATTTTGAATGTGTTTTACATTTTTTTCAAACCATTTATGGAATATCATTTTTTTTTCACATTGATTCTAAATATCACTCTAAAAGATGCACAGAACAGGAAATATGATTCTTAAAATGAAAATATTGAAGTTTTTGTTAATTATATTGGAGTTGTATATTACCGTACACACTGCACTCAAGTAAAAACACTCAAATCGCTACTTGTCCATCTTCTGAAATATTTTGCGCTATTTCCTATGTCTGACAGCGCATTGGTAAACAAGTGACGTCACTGCCATGTTGCTCACGTGTTTCTCGTGGCCCAATCATGTTACAGTCGTAAACTGGTGAAGTGGCGTAAAGAAAACACTCGTGTCGAAGTTGTCATCCCAGTGGCGAACTCGGTGGACTCCTTATCTAATGCGGATGTTCAAAAAATAATAATTTGCAAAAATAACGATGTAGTGACCGCAGCCTACTCCATATTAAGGTATGGCATTTGCATGTGTGATGTATCTACATTATAGTGATATTAATACAGACGCTATATAAAGGGGGTGGGTTACTTGTTTGCAGCCTTTATATTAAAACCATGCAAGCAGCATAAATGCACAATGCAGGAGCCTATTTCCTCATTTACAGTGCTGCTGTGTTTTTATCTAATCACCGATACCCTAACAGAGAAATTAATATATGGTCACTCATATTTAACTAGACTTCTTTATATGTCTTTCTATGTTTGCCTCATTTCAGGTTTAATTGTGTTCGATGATGGCGTCCTGGCAGCCGGTTAACAATATAAGAGATTACGTGTCCCAGAACCCGCCGGCTGTGACATTTTTCCTGTGTCTCCTGACACTGGCTATTTCGTTCATAAGCCTCGGTTCTTATAGCAGTAGTCATATCCTGCCCAATCCGGACACAGCAAAGGTAACCACTGTTTATTTGCCTTGCATCTGGAAGAACATGGGACATTTAATATGTGTAAATTGTAACCAGCATGACTCAGTGGCAAGCAATTGTATTGTGTGTGTGTGGGGGGGGGGGGGGGGGGGAGTTTTGCTACCGTATGTTTTTTCTGTGTCTTGCACAATTACCATCGTGTATAATTGCCCACTCTGAAGCAAATACTTTATTAAATTAATAAAAATGTGTGCAGAATGGAAGTTGAAAGAAAAAATGTCAGTTCCTGAACTGTGTTGATGCACCAACCAACAGACAATGGAACATGGTGTGCATGTGTGAACTATATTGGAGTATTTAATAATAATAATAATAATAATAATAGTAATAGTAATAGTAATAGTAGTAGTAGTAGTAGTAGTAGTAGTAGTAGTAGTAGTGTGAGGGGCACTAAAGAAAATGTGGCTGAAGTGTCTTGCCAAAGGACACAACGTTATTTAGGCTCCCACAGTTATCATAATTATGCCAAATGTTTTGTCTCTCAGGACTGGAACCATTTCCTATCTACTTTAGCACACTTCCACCTGTGTGTTAAATCCAACTGGAGTTCAGATGAGCCGGTGTCGCTAGGCCCATCTCCTCTTACACAACAGAGTAGAGATGGCGCTGCTTCACTTGAATCGACACTACAGCCCTCACATGTCACAAGTTTGCATCTCAAGGTTCCTCTGACTATCACAAGCAGCCACGGCCTTCCAAAAGATGTTGACCTTTTCACAACTTTGACAGCCAGCCAGTTGCATCTTGGGGGTTGGTATTGCATTTAAGCACTTTATCTGTAAACAAGAATGTCTTATATTGTTAATGTTGACCGATTTTTTTCTCTTTAGGCGAAGAGATTGTGAATGTAGACATTCATTCAGAAAATGATACCTACATCTGCCTCACTTTAAGAGCTCCAACTGCTCTCTTCCCTATGATCCGGTGAGTTTGGCTGGACTCACGTTTGTGTTTTATACCTACAAGTATAAAGATGCCACAAACAAATGTGCTTTGCCACAATAACACATTGAATCAGTTGTTTACATATGACTTATGTTTTTATGTAGACTTCCCCCTGAGTGTCATGCATCGGGCAACAACCATTCACCTGTCCACGTGGAGGCAATTGATCAACCACCGCCACCATCACAAGCTTGCTACGGTCTTCTCTCCTGGAATGACCCTACGCTCACTATTATGTTAACAAAGGTACCACGCGGATGAGATATAAATAATGTGCTCTGCCAAATAACGTCAACAATTTGTTTTCTTCATCTCTAGGAGGAGCAGTGGGTGGCAGTGCGACATCTGATAGAAGTCAGTATGTGTCTGATAGGAGTTTGTTTAATACTTTGTTTAGCTGCTAGCGTGTCACATTCAAAGATGCGCAACTACCACAGGAAGGAGTTGGACCTTCAAAATGTAAATACTATTTCTTCTAGTATTGTACAGTTGTGAAGCATGCAAAATTTCGTTTTAACACCATTATTGTTGTTTGTTGCAGGAACCTTTGATTGACGCCTGAACATTTCTTGTCAACTGAATGTTGAAGGATTCAATCTGAGGCAATGAGAAAAACTATCCTTCTGTCCTGTGAGACCCTAATGAAAACTTTTTTTATGTAATATTTACTCATAAACCAGTTTTCTGTTTACTGTTATCCAGTGGCTCACATGTTTGCATGGTGTAAATGTCTGCCAGATTCCCAGTAAAGCTATAAAAAAAAGTTAATTATCTTTCTGTTTAAATTAATACATACTGTATGTATGTTATTTATATTTATATATATATATATATACTGTATCAGTGTAATAAATTGTATCCATCCATTCATCTATCCAGCTCGTGACCATAAGTGAGGTAGGCTAAAGCTCTTTTCACCCGAGTGTGGAGCCGCAAATTCGATGACATGACCACAAAGTTGATAATTGAACTGGGGCCTACGGGTGTTTTGGTGCCAAGTGCAATTTTGGACACCCTGAAGTCTGAACATGGTGTTCCAGGTAATACAAATATTAAAATGTAAAAGGTAATACAAAAATGTATGGTAATAAAAATATTAAAATGTAAAAGGCAATACAAAAATGTATGGTAATAAAAATATTAAAATGTAAAAGGCAATACAAAAATGTATGGTAATAAAAATATTAAAATGTAAAAGGCAATACAAAAATGTATGGTAATAAAAATATTAAAATGTAAAAGGCAATACAAAAATGTATGGTAATAAAAATATTAAAATGTAAAAGGCAATACAAAAATGTATACATAGGTATTTTTGTGCACGTAAAAGTCTCTTCAACTCCGAAACTGAAGGTGGCAGCAAAGTGCTCAGTCTCTTATGCTCAGTTACTACTAGGCAATTTGAAGAAGAAGAATAGAGGCGTGGCTTTGCAGGCCAGGAGGAAGCCAACTTCTAATCGTTCGGTAAGCGCGAACTACTACCTACAGCCCTTGGAACGCTTTAATTTGGCTAAAGAGAAACTAAACGTATTAAAAGTTTGTTTGTCGTCCCAGTACACGTTGACAAAACAGGTAGACAGTGGCGGTCATGTAATTCTGTAAAAGCCCGTCTGTAAAGCTAAGGTTAGCTGCGGAGCTACTGCTACTTAATAAACAATGTACAGTACAACTATGCTAACGCCAGCTCACATGCTAGCATTACATGTGTTTATCAGTGTACGCCCCTTGTTAGATGTCTGAAACATTCATGTTACAAATGTCTTGGCAACACGCGGGATTTGGTCACTAACTTCACCAACCTACACGCGTATCAATCATGTGGTGCTTTAACATATGCAAAACAATAATTTCCCTCCATTTTCATCGCAAATGCTCCTAACGGTTCGACATGGCTAACATATAATAATGCGTGGCTGTTTATTAAGACAGGGAGTATGCATAATGTCAGCAAATGAACAAAAACTGTATTAATTCTGCTTCTTTTCTGCTGCAGGATTTAAACCTGTGGGGTAACCATCTGTGGTCACCGAGAGACTAGTTGAGAGTTCATGGCCTACTCAAACTACAGCAACCTGAGCAGGGCTCAACTTACTTTTGAATATCTGCATACAAACTCGTAAGTGCAGCTTTACTGGTTTACAGCGAAAAGGTTTCAAAACAACAGTCACTGTTTTGGTTCTGCATGGCATGCCATGTGGCCTTTACATATACATTAGTGGTTAAGTGGTAGTCAGGTTTCCAGACTGCCCCTAAATGGTGCCGTTTTGCCCTTAAAATTTGAGACAGCGCAACTACAATTTTCATCCGCTTGTGCCAGTGCAATCTGTAAATTTACTGAATTTGAAATAATTTCAAATAAGTTATTAAGCGGTTCGGAGAATAGATGGATAGATAATAACTAGTGTGTTGAATATTTTTCATTGTTGACAAGCTCCACACTTAAGTAATATGGTGAAAATGAGTGGGATGAATATTTGCAAGTCTATTTATAATGTGTGCCCCTAAAATCTTCGACTTGCGCCCCTAAAATTTCATGTTAGAAGCTACTCCAATCCTTAAAAAAAAAAAAGTTAGTCTGGAGCCCTGATAGTGTGCAGTGCAGTGCAGTGAGAGATTTCTAATCCAATTTCACTCAAAAGTATTATTTATGTACTGTAGCTGCTCATATACAGTTTAACCGTCATTAGCTGTAGAGCTTGAATTCTTTAATGTTTGTGCAAATTAAAAAATAAAGACGAAATACAGATAATAGTAGATTCAACTTTTATTAAACTTTGCAACTTTTACCATCATTCCTGACTTGTTTATATGATGGTACAACTGAATTTGAAGGCGATAATGTGGCCTTAACATTTTTGGCAGTGTATTTTCCATGTGTTTTTTAGTGGAACCAAAAATTATACACTATGCGTTTCATAGTTACACTTATGAATATGTTGAAACCATAAATACAAAAATAAATACTTATAAACACATTTCACTCTTCTCAGACATCAAATATTTTTAAAATGTAGAAGAGAATGAAATCAGATGAGGCTTTCCTTTTTTCGTGGTTTTAAAAATGGTTTAGTAAAGCATGTTTGCGTTATACATTTATTTGTAATTATTTTATAGTGATGGTAAAAAAGTGTTTTTTTTTAACCAAAAATGTTTTAAATTTTGTACTATGTTCTTTTGTACATAAATGTAAGATAGTATGTACATTTTTTATTAAAATATTTTGTATTTTTGTCAGAGGCTTTAATTGCTTCAATTGCTGACTGAGGGTTTAGTGATAGCGCCCGAAATTCATATCATAGTAGACATTGAATCTCTTTGTGGTAATTTTGTATTTTGCGACATGAACTTTACTTACCGGTAAGTGTAAAAATTATAATGGATGTATTTATGAATGGGTTAAAATTTGTATATTTTCTTTTATTTCGGTCAGAGTATCAGATTTATTCTTCTCCCCTTTTCATTCAAAATTTGCATTTTCATGTAAACCTATCTGCTTTTTCTTGAAATCATTTTAACAAATAAAAAAAAGTTGTCCCTTAGCAAAGTAATTGATTAAAAAGATATAGAATAATTTTTAGACCTATCATTGTGTAGATCTCCAAACTCAATACGCTATGGTGCAAAATAGTGCACACAAAAAAAAACATTGCAAAACATTGCACATGTAAGTGTTTAATGTACTTTTGACCTTTTACAAGCTCCTCATCATGGCTGATGACAGCCTTTTTGTCCCGATTTTGCCCATTCCACACTCCAAGGACGACGACAATCAGATAACCAGTAAATTTACCCTGTTAGAGCATTCTGCGGTCTTAGGCGTGTTAAGAGGGAATTTGTCTTGATAATATGGTCCGAAACGGGTCGTGTTTAATAATTACAACAACAAAAAATTCATGCGTGTGGGGAAAGTAAACAACTTGGATGGATGGATGATACTGAATCTGCATATGACAATAAAAAGCAATTGTGTATCTAGGAATTGCACGAGTCATAAAAGTTTATATGAGAGAAGGGTGCAATTTGAATACAGGTTTCATTAAACTTGAAATACCATTGCAAAACACATGGTATGATATACTGTATATATATAATACTTAATTTTTATTTTTTTAATTGACTGACTTGAATGGTGTTTGACTTTAGGACAACACACGAGTTCTTATTTGGAGCCTTGGCAGAGCTTGTGGACAATTCGAGGTATTTGTGTTGATTTGCTGCCATTACGAAGACCTAATGTTGTTCATTTTGTAATCAAGTGGTGTTTTACCTTCCACAGAGATGCCGATGCCACACGAATTGACATTTACACAGGTAATATTTGGTGTTGAATACAATGAAGTGTAAACTTTACTTTTAACTTAACACTTCCATAAATTGTTGACAGAGAAAAGGCCAGAGCTGCGGGGCGGCTACATGCTGTGTTTTCTTGATGATGGCATTGGAATGGAGCCAAGTAAGTGGCACTTTATCTTTGACCTTGATCCTTGTGTTTAGTTTTGATATGGATTCAGCATTTCGGTTCCAGACAAGTTTTCACATTACAAATGTGCTGACATTCATTTAATTTTGTTAGACGAGGCAACCCATGTGATCCAATTTGGAAAGTCAAGTAAAAGATCTCCTGACTCCACACAGATTGGCCAATACGGAAATGGACTGAAATCGTAAGATCCTGAGAGACTTTTACAATCAAATTGCAGGTGTGATGCACGTTTTGATTAATTTACATTTTATTGGATGTGTCTCTTGCCAGGGGATCCATGCGAATTGGGAAAGACTTCATCCTGTTTACAAAAAAGGCCAACAGTCTAACTTGTCTTTTTTTATCAAGGACTTTCCATGAAGAGGAAGGTCTTGACGAGGTCAGGCCAATGAATATTTGTATTTCATGACATGACTGCTGCGTTAAGTTTAGTTTTTTAGTGTGAAAAAAATCTTCATATATAAGTAATTTGCAGTGTGTCCTATGTAATTAAAATTTTTGTTTTGTGAGATTTTAAGATTGTCTGACCTCTAAATTTATTCTGAATTACTCTTAACTTCTCAGGTAATAGTGCCTCTCCCGTCCTGGGATTTGATAACTAAAGAGCCGCTGACGTCTGACCCAGAGAAATACGCCATTGAGACCGAGCTGATATGCAAATACTCGCCTTTTAAAAGTGTACAAGAGTTGATGGAGCAGTTCAGCAAAATTGAAAGTACCAGTGGTTAGTACAAGCGTGTGTGCGTGATTATTAAAACTTCTTTCTTTTCTTTTTTATGGTAATAAATTGGACTAAAAAGTGTTTTTTTTTTTTTGTTCTGACTATGTGTCAAGGTACCTTGGTGATAATCTATAATCTGAAGCTGATGGACAACAGAGAACCAGAACTGGATGCCGAGACGGATCACCAGGACATACTGATGGCTGGAATGCTTGCTGAAGGAGTGTGAGTACCGTGCGATTGCAATTTCATCAAAACAGAAAGCAGGCACAGCATGTTGGTAGCACAATGGTCTCACTCTCAGGAGGTTGTGGGTTTGAATCCTGGCTCTGGCCATTCAGTGTGGAGTTAACACTTTCTTCAGGTACTCTGGCTTCCTCCTACATTCCAGATGTGATAGGTTAATTTGATACTTTTTAGGAATAGGAGAAAAGTGCATTTAATAATAAATGAATAAATAAAAAGTAACATGATTGAGAAGGTAAATCACTCCACACTTGCATGCATATGAACAGGATGAATGGTAGGAAATGGATGGATGAAAGACATCATCAGAGTAAATGCTAATGGCTGTTTCCTCCCCTTGTTTACAGGAAACCAGAGAGGAGGTCATTCAGAGCATACGCTGCTGTGTTGTACATTGACCCCCGCATGAGGATTTTTATCCAGGGGCATAAAGTGAGGACCAAGAGGCTGTCCTGCTGTCTTTATAAACCGCGGTAATGGAGCACACACATGCTTAACAGCCCTGTGGCAGGTGACAGGTTTGTTTCATCTGTTTCCTTGCTTCTCATCACAGGGTTTATAAGTACTCATCGACACGTTTCAAAACGCGCGCTGAACAGGAAGTCAAGAAAGCAGATCACCTTGCTAAGATTGGTGAGTTGGTGGTCTACGTCCATCTTTTTGCTCTCTCTGCGTGCTCTTCAATTGACTTGGTGAATCTTCCGTTACCAATTTAAGCGGAGGAGAAAGCCAGAGAAGCAGAAAGCAAGCGTTTAGCCATGGAGACGAGACTTGGAGAGGATGTGTCGAAAGATTCTCGAGTAAGTGAAACACCAGATCACTTTTCTGGTCCACTTTGGCTGCACAGGTTTTTCAGCTGATAACACAAATCCCCCACACCCTTTCCTGTCTTTCAGACGATCCTGAGAAAAGCCCAGGATTCAGCCATGATGCTTAGACGGGATGCTGACATGAAGAAAAGAATTCTAGAGTCCAAACAGAAGTACAATACTTAATCGCAATATTAGTATCATTGTCTACACTGGAGGATGTTTTATGGAATTTAAAAACAAAAACACGAAGAACACTAGCACAATCCTAAGTTCTTTTTCTTTCACATCTCTCAGAGCATTAAAGGAGCCCAAGGAACTGAACTTTATATTTGGAGTGAACATTGAACAGAGAGACCTGGATGGAATGTTTGTTTACAACTGCTCCCGTCTCATCAAGATGTACGAAAAGACGGGTCCTCAGCTGGATGGAGGCATGTGAGTAGTGTGCACACTGACTGTGATGAAGTCAGCAAAGATGAGCTTGGTTGAGGGGTTTTACTACTATGTCGGTTGTGTTTTTGTCACACAGGGCCTGTGGAGGTGTTGTCGGCGTAGTGGATGTCCCATATTTAGTTCTCGAGCCTACTCACAACAAGCAAGACTTTGCCGATGCTAAGGAGTATCGACATTTGCTAAAGTCCATGGGAGAACATCTGGCTCAGTACTGGAAGGACACTAACATTGGTAAGGAACACCTGACATTCACAGTCTTAATGGAGATTCATCTAATCTAATAAATTATCGTCCACATGGCATTATAAAAAAAAAAAAAGAGACTCGGGCAATTAAGTTATGTGGTTAACAAAATACTGGAATTTCCCCATTGAGGGACTGATTAAGGCTTTTTGTACGCTGTTCTATTGTAACATTGTGGAAACCTGCACAGTTTCTACCTTTCGGATGCTCAATTCCTCCTGAATTTCAAGAGTACTGCTCATGTCTTTCCATTAACTTCTAGTGAATACTTAAGTAATAATAATCAGGGCTCCAGACTAACATTTTTTTTACTATGAGAACAGTGGTCCATAACGTGAAATTTTAGGGGCACACACTATAAATTAACTTGTAAAATAAACTTTCATCTCAGTCATTTTCACTATATTACTGATGTGTGAAGCAGAAGTATGACAACAAAAATTACTCAAGAGTTTAATTATATATATATATATATATATATATATATATATATATATATATATATATATTTTTTTTTTTATTTATTTATTTTTTTTTTAAACTGCAAACTTTTACCGGTTGCATTGATGAAAATTTCTCAGGTTTTAAGGGCAAAATACCCCTATTTAGGGCAGTCTGGAGCCCTATATACTGAATTAAATAAAAAGTGACTCTCAATTTATAATGTTAACCCAGTTAATGCAGGTTACATCAAGTCAGTCATCAAAAGTGGACGATCTGGTGATAGAGTAATGTTTGAGCTAAAGAAAAATAATAAGTAAATGTTGCAGTTGCAAGGATCAAGAAGGTTTTCTTTCGCCTAGGAACAAGCCTTATGATGGCCTTGTAGGGCCTTATGATTAAGAGTATGAGTATGTTTGTGCATGATGCATGCAGTTCAGCTGTTGGTTATGAGTAGGGATGGGCGAGTACCAATAATAGGTATCGGGCCGATACTGGGCCTCAGGACTAGAAATCAGAAGAATAGAAAATTGCCATTAATTTCATGCAATTTTAAGAAAAAATGCTATATTGAGATTAATAGGTATTTGTTTAAATTAGCTGTTATTGTTTTGGGTTTTTTTTTGGGGGGGAGGATAATTTTACAAGAAGTACTGGTGGTATCGGTGACTAGTCAAGAGTTCTCATACTCGTTCTGGTATCGGTCTGAAAAAAGCGGTATCAAACATCTCTATTTATGAATAAGAATGTTCAGTTTGTGTTCATGTTTACTAGGTCAATTGCTGAGTATATTTTTTTTTTGCGTGATGCAGCTCAGAAAGGCATAGTGAAGTTCTGGGATGAGTTTGGATACTTGTCCGCCAGCTGGTCTGCGCCGCCGTCATTGGAGGCAAGATATAAGAGACGCCGCGCCATGGAGATCCCAATTACCATTCAGTGCGGTGAGTCCCAGACGCACGCACACACACACATTCAGCACTCCAAACCTGTGCTCACGCTGCTTTTATGGGTTGTGTTTTTAGATAAATGCTTAAAGTGGAGAACGCTGCCGTTCCAGATGGATGCTGTCGACAAACGCTACCCAGACAGCTGGGTGTGCCTTATGAACCCAGATAGTACCCAGGATAGGTAAACACACGCACAAATATCAAGTTAAATCATTTATGGACTCAATGGCCACATCATTAAGTACACAACTGTACAACTGCATGGCTGCCTTTTTTTGTTGTTTGTTTGTTAGATATCAGTGTGCATATGCACTTAATAAAGTAGCCAGTAAGTGACTGTGTGTCCATTTTGCAAAGTGGGTTTAGCTAGTGTGACACTTGGTTTATGATTTTCTCCAATGCATGACAGATGTGACGCTGCTGAAAAGAAACCAAATTTGCCGTGCGGAGTCCTGAAAAAAGAAAAGCAGACCACTGAAGACAAACAGAAAGAGCTTGCAGAAAAAATCAAACATCAACAGGATAAACTGGAGGCCTTGCAGGTAGCTTGTTTGTTCCTGGCGGCCTCGCTTTCCAGCCTTTCACAGGCACTTCACATATTTGTATGCCTTCCTCAGAAAACCACTACAATCAAATCTGCGGCAGATATAAAGAAGCTGCCAATGGATGTTAGCATGAAACCTGCAACAGACACCTCCGCCAAGGTACACCTGCCCTCACTGGAGTTATTATTTTGAATTCTTAGTCCTGTTAATATTATTAATATTGATATTAGGCGTGTCAGGCGGTTTTAAAAATGTTCATCGTAATTAATCGCATGACTTCAATAGTTATTAACTCACGATAATTGCAAATTTTATATCAGTTTTAAATGTACAATAACATATAAAATAATAAATAAAAAAAAAATAAGTTTTCATATTCTTGTTAAAATAAAGTGAAATATTGAAATATGGCTGCATATTTTAGTCATTGATGCAGTAATTTCATAATTCATAAAATTGAGTTAAAAGGAAAAAGATGTACTGTAAAAAACAAATGTGATATTGATTTGTGTTTAGGTCCTTTTTCTGCCATAAACGTGTCACAGGCCACACCAAATGGCAAATAATCTTTTAATTGACATAAAATTATTACATAAAATTTCCCACTGCGGTGATATGACCTCATTTAAGCAAGAAAATACCACAAGGAGCAACAATAAAACAACCAAACTTTGGCTGATGCCGCAGAAGATGAATTGTAAGCCTAATGTGATCTTCAAAGTTGCGGCTGAGAGGTCAAACGTCCAAACCTTTGAAAACACCCTTTTCTCCAAACTAGGGATTTCAAACTTCCAACATTAAAATTGCTGTAACTTTGTCAATTTTTGAGGTGCGTCCATGCAATATATATAATTTTAAAGGGAATTAAGTGTAGAATTTGAATATGTAAAACTCTCAATTTAGATTTTTTGGCACATGAGGACCCTTTTTGCCAGATGCAATTATGCTTTATTATTAAATTCAATACTGCAAAATTTTGACGAGGATGTGTCTGCAGCTGGAATTCCCCCAGTACACAGGTTTTCCAAGTAATCGTACGTTAAAAAAATTGGGACGCTAAAGGAACTTTAAATTAACTCAAAATTAACGCACTAATTTTGTCACCGAATTGATATATTGTCTTCATTATGATTGAAGCATCCCTTTGTTTTTATGTCATGTCATATTTTCTTCATTTTAAATCAGTTGTCATAAATTCACTGCAATAATCACTTGTATAGCATAAAGTATTGACCCAAATCAACTTTAAGCAAGTAACACTACACTACCAGTGCAACATTACATAATACAGTCTATCATAAAAAGATCTATCTGAGGATATGGTGTCAGATAGAAAATGGCTTTCTACAAATCCTGCATTTTTTTTTAAAGAGCCGCATCGGTCTCGTAAACTGAAACAGATGAATGATGACTTGTCATCTGTTCGTATTGTTGATATTTTCTGCAACTATTCTTTTGCCCACTTTGTCTCTAAGGCAAGTCGGTCTTCAGAGAGATCTGTAACGCGCCCTCGATCGCCCCCGTTGCCGGCTCACCTCAAGACGCCACACAGCGCTCCCCCGCCCCGCACCTACTCTCAGCGGCCCACCCGGACCCCTGCCCCTCCACCTAAGGTTGAAGCAACCAGGTCCAAAGCTACAGCAAAGTCACCCGCACCAAAGCCGACAGCCAAACCTTCCAAAACACCCCCACCAAGCCGCACTTCAAGGGTAAGATACATGTCGGATCAGTGGAAAATATAGTACTAAAAGTAAGCTTAATGTCTTGTCTCTTTCGATAGTCACTCACTAAAGCATCAGCCAAACCTACAGCTGTTGGACAACGTAAGAGAATAATTGTGGAGGAGGACAGCGAGGAGGAGGAGGAGGAGGAGGAGGAGGATGAAGAAGAGGAGGAGGAGGAGGAAGAAAGTGAGGACAGTGAAGAAGAACCCCAGACGAAGAAGTCAAAGATGGCCGCTGCTGCTGGTAACCGGGGCAAAGTGGTGGAGAAGGCCCCAGTTGCCAAACGTGGCAAGTTAGACGAGGTAAACATCAGTAAATGTTAAACGCGTGAACATCAGCAGTGGCCAAAGCAGACGTGCACCTTGCTTGCTTGCATAACTGCGCCAACTGTCCACTTTTTTTTTTCTTTTTAATGAAGCCTGTTGCTTGTTGCTTTAACTCCCGCAGCATCACTTTTCCTCTTCTAAAAAGTGATAGCAAAGAGAACTTTGTCAGTTGTTTACTTGCTGGTTGAGTCGCAGAACCTCAAACGAAGCCCGTCTGCTGTTGACCTAACAGGTTAACAAACAAACACAGCCTGGAAAGAAAGGAGTTGCTACTCCTCCACGCCAGACCCCTGTTGCTAAATCCAAGGTAGCTTTACTCATCCTGCAGTCTGTTTGCTCCTCCTAAAGCTGGCCTGCATCTGCTCTTTCCAATCTCTAATAATCAACTTGTCATGCAACTGTTATGCTTGTTTTCTAATCCCTTCTTGAAGTGGCGGGAAGAGGAATAGAGGAATTCTTTCAACCTTTCACTGCTTTCACTAACAGGGATCAAAACCTTTCGTTTTTTTTCAACCCTGATGTGGTTCTAGTTATGAGAGTTTTGTCTGTGCAGGCACCAGAGAAGGCGCCAGAGAAGCCTCCGGAAAAAGCGTCGGAAAAAGCGCCAGAGAAAGTGCCAGAGAAGGCACCAGCGAAGGCACAACAGCAGGACCCGGAGGACGACATTAGGAATGCTCAGAAAGGTATCACATAAGCCGCGTTTCCACCGCAGGACGTTCGGGTATGGGGAGGGGCGTAGGGACTTTCACAGGAACCGTCCTCTCAGCCGGCCCGCTTGTGGCTGTCTCCCCACTGCGGAGTACGACCCATTTCGCGACGTCGTGAGTTCCGATCGGCAAAAATCACGAGGAAAGAGAGAAACTTTAGGTGGTTGCTGTTTTTCTCTGCTTTTTATTTTATGTACTTGGCGTGGATGGATGGTTTGAGTGAGAGGAGACGGCATTTAGATGAAGAATTTGAAAAGGCTAAAAGAGTGGAACGCTAATAGGCAAAGGATTATTAAGAGAATTGTTTTGGTGGAAGAGTCGTCGTGCATGAAGGTAAGATATTTTTTTATGCAAAACAATTTTTAGCCAATCGGCACAAAAGCTCGAACGGGAGTTTATCGGGCCGGCGGAGTCCCTACCCTCGAGTAAGACACGCACATACGGGGCTGGCCCTGTAAATTTACCCCGAAGTTCCTGCGGTGGAAACGCGGCTATTGATCAGAGAATGTCGCTTTTTAAACTGTTTCTTATATTCGGATATTTTCAGTTCATTTCACAAGGTTGCCCCGCAAGCTGAAATGCAAAGTCTTGGCTCAAAAATATTCTTTTTCCCCCCGAAGATAAGGGACTGCTAGTTGAAGTCCGCGTCAACAAGGAGTGGTTCACAGGAAAAGTCATCGCCGTCGAGACCAATAAACAGAGCGTTCGCTGGAAAGTCAAGTTTGACTATGTCCCTCGAGCCACCCCTAAAGACAGATGGTGAAACTTCATCTTTACTAAATGCATTTTGTCCGTACTCCATGGCATTGATGCATCGTGTTGGTGTGCGAAGGGTGTTCAAGGGCAGTGATGAAGTCCGCCTGATGCGTCCGCCGTCTCCCATCTCCCAAACGCCCGACACCCAACAGGAGACCGAGAAAGCGTCTGCAGCCATGGAGCCGGACACCACACAACCCGGCACCAGTCGAGAGGTGACCGAGAGCCTGGTCACCATGTTGAGGCGAGTGGCTCCTTTGTCAGATTGAACCCGCAAGCTAACATAGCGTAGTTTCGTATCGCGTGAAAGTGACAAGTATGCTGCTCTTCTTTTCAGGACAATGCTGCGGTACTTCTTCCCTCCTGCTTTTCAGATTCCTAAGGATGATGTAAACAGCATGACGGCAGAGGAGTTGGTGGCCTTTCCTCTGGTGAGATGAAAACACTTTTCTCGACTACCCATTTTCAGCCATATACATGGTATTCACTGACGTCGCGGGATCGCGAGCCCGCCCCTCATGGTGGGGCAATTTTCCAGTGAAGTCAGCTTTGCTTCTATTGAGTTTACACCGAATGTTTTTTTGTGATTGACGAATGTCACCCCCAGCTTCCTCTAACGTTACTTTTGTAAGCAAGACGTATGCAGAAAGTTTAGCTTGACACTCTTTGCAGCGGTACACGTTGAAACGTTTGGTTAGTGGAATCGAATTTGTCGATACTGAGGACTTGAAAAACATATGCTCTATGGTAGCATTTTATTGGTTGCTATGTGCATTTATCAATTGTGAATTTGAGGTGAAGAATCTCGAGTTATTTTTAAACCAATTAGCTAGTTCCCCCAAACGCACTCGCTACTAGCGCTAGCATGTTACAACGAAAACATCAACAACAACATTGTCGATTCATCACTTATTTTCGTACACTTTAACAATTTCAACTTTTTGGCTGCTGGGAAAGGAAAATAATAGACCTAAAGGAGGGTATTTGGAGAGCTCTCAAAATCTTGACTACAAATCTATTTTTAGCCAGAGCTAGCCACGGCTAGAGGCTCACATACAGTATATCACAATTGCATTATGGTAAAAGCATTTTTACCATCTTACAATGAAACTTACCTTAATCAAAATGGTCAGAACACACTTTGGTAGACTTTGTCGGTTGGAAATCCGTTCGATGTATCTTTGTAATTCCGGACACTTCTTTGCCATTCCAATTCGACATTCCATGGACCGGCATACAATGTGGAGCAAATGACGGCATGTGAATTCTATCTAGAAGTTTCATTTCACATCTTTGATCACCCAATTTTGCCCCCGTGAACGGCAAACGTGCGCACCATTGTGAAGCGGTTTGTGAAAATCCGGAATGAATCAATCAAAGTAACTTGTTGTAAGCAACACTCCTCAGCATTTGGTTGCGTTGTCTTGCTGGTCGTTTGCCCCACGAAAGGCCTGCTGGGTCGATAGTTGGGGGGCGGTGACGTCGTGTGAATACTATGTATAGGCAAACTACAGTGGAGTCTTGTTCAAACTGACTAATAGTGGGGAAGGGTTGACCGTTAAAGCCAATTGTACGTGAAATTGAAGCACTTTTTTTTTGTGGACTAAAAACTCACATCAAAAATCGAGGTTCCACTGTATATTCATTGACATGCACCTGTAGAAGTGGTAGTGTTGAGTTACCCTAGTGTTGATGTATCCTTTTGCGGTTCTCCTGTCTACTTCAGAAAGAGTATTTCCACCAGTACGAATCAGGTCTCCAGTCACTGTGCAACTCGTACCAGAGCAGAGCGGACGCCAAAGCCAAAGCTGTGGAAGAGAAAAGCAACAGCACAGAGATGAAACTGAAGGAAGCAGATGAGAAGCTACAAAAACTACGAACCAATATTGTTTCACTTCTGCAAAAAGTTCAAGAGGTTGGACAGCTTTTTTTGTTTGAATATTTAATCTGTTCATGGTCTTGGAAATGATGAGCAATGTAAAGCAATAATTGCTTCCCTCCCTCTTAGGATATCGACATCAACACAGATGATGAACTTGATGCGTATATTGAGGACCTTCTCACCAAAGGAGATTAAACAGAATGGACAGCAGATATCTCCAAGAAGGAAAAAGAATGTGCACATCAAACGACTGACAGCCATGCTACTGGCATCATATTCAATATGAATATTTGGGGGATTGTTATTGTCAAGCTTTCCCCCCCTTTTTTCATTTAGCAGTAAGCATTCACTCCATGCCGGTGTTTGTCATTCATTTCGTTTTTTACATTATTGGCGGCCGTCTAGCAAGTTGATTTTGTTTTAGTCTTTTACTGTTCTTGTTAATCAGTTCTGAAGCCAACCTATCTTACGTTAAACTTTGTAGGTTTAATACAGTTTACTGTCCCTATATAGTCAACTAAGGCAGGTCTTTATTTTGCGCTACTGTCGGGTGAGACAATACAAAGTATTTTAAGAGTTTGGGTTGGCTAGACCGCACTCTCTACTGCTGTCTATCTATGTAAACGTTAACTATTATTTTTTGTACACTCGTCAAAAACATCGGTGTTGGTCATGATTATTGCCCCTTCCTGACCAGCTTGACTAGCAAATCGAGTAACACACTAAGAAATTCATACTGGGTTTTATCAGTATAATGTTCATGCCTGTTCTGCTTGTTTTTGAAGAAAACAAAACTGTTTAGTAGAGTGTTCCTACTCATTATCTTTACCTGTCCATCTGTTTGAACATATTTTAACATGTCAAAAAAAAAGTTTTATTAAATTGCATGATTCAGTCTTCATGTTAAATTGCAAGAAATGGTTGTATTTTTTTTTTAACATCTTTACTGAAACAATAAAACTGGTTCCACACTACATGTTACAGGTTTTTGATGCAAAAAATAAGGTTAAGGAGAAATCTCACAAATAATCCAATTTAGTACATGTGGCTAGTGTTTAGCACGTCTGCCTCGTGGTTGGGTTCAAGATTGCAAGGGAGTGCTATTTAAAAAAGTCAACAAATAGGTCAAGTTTACTTTTTCCCATGTGGGCTCTTATGACCTGTGACATTGTGAAATGTACATAAAACATGCCACAATACGTCAATTTTAATAACTAGAGCTAAATAAGACCTTGATAATGTTGAAAATAAACCCCAAATTAATTACCCCCCCCCCCCCCCCCCCCCTCGAAAACATCATCATGAACAACGTGCGGTGGGGGTGCGAGTGTTGGAACGCGGCCAGCAGTGGCCGAAAACGGCGCTGGTGTGTAAAACCCGGAAGTCGGAAGTCCGTGGCATCTACCTCATGGCAAACATTTGGCAACAACACGGTACCACTAGTGCCACCTAGCCTAGTGGTGAGGACGCTCTCTGGAAAAAATAAAATCACTGCTTTCTGTTCACTTTTAAATTGATAATATATTTGCATTAACACTTGAAAAACTGCCTTTAATTTTTTTGTAGTTTAATGTAGGTCAGGGACTGTGGTACTTGCAAGCAGACTTTTTTTTTAGGTGATACTTTGTGTAAAAGTTTGAGAATGACAGGTGCTTTTATTTTGGAAGGGAAGGTTTGGTAAACATAAACAAAGCTGCTCCATTGTTGCTCGGTAAGCTCCATCGCCTCTTTTCACCAAGGTATCTTTTGTCGTGTGACTTCGCATACTCATGTATCATATCAAGACATCCCATAAAACATGTTTCTATTCACGTACTGAAGGGTATATTCGTCAACTAAGCTAATTGTTAGCCGAGTGCTCGTCAAGCTCGACTAACTATCGAAGAAGCTAATACTAGGTTGTACTGTATATCATATCTTGGCATAAAAAGTTGAAAATGAACTATGTTGCTCTACGGCAATAATGTCAATAAATGAACTTTGACACATAATTGAGCTCGACCCGTTGTACAGATTTTGACAGGAGCTACTTGGGCTTTTTAGTTGAGCTGCTGGGGCAAAACTTTTCAAACAAATAAAGGACAGGAGGAACGAAAGAAGTAGTTGTACAACATCATTCTCCTTAAATATATAGTTATTTTTTTAACAGTGAATAGTGGTAGCTACTTGTTACTATATCTGTGGCTGCCTCACAGTTATGAAGTTCAATGTTCGAATCTCATAGTAGGTCTTATTGAAATTAATTATTTAGCAAGCACCAGCATAACATTTGTGTTGTTTATCGTGGCCACATAAAATAATCCTCCCATGATTCTTTTTCTCGCAGACCACAACACTGTTCTGTTAAATGTTTGTCTATTTGAAGCTTCAAATAGGCCTATAAAAAAAAAAACTACATTTATTTTCCAGATTGTTTTACTGATCTCGCCTAACTGCTGAAAACTCTACGATACAGGCCTTTCTCTGTGTGCTTGCTTTCTCAAGGTACAGTACACTACAGTTCTGAAAAAAAAAAGAATAAAATGTAGAATCTAAATTGCTGATAAGTGTGAACAGCTGTTTGCCAGTTATGTGCAGCTGTGGTTGTGACCAGTCAAGGGTGCGCCCCGTCTCCCATTCAAAAATCGACAGATAAATGAATTAGTTTAATGTACTGTACTTTTTCCATGGCAGGAAATGCGTATCAACATGCATTTGAAGGTCATAAATGGCACGCATTGTTTCGTATGTGGTTCAGTTTTCCTTTAAATCTAAAACTAAACTTGTAAATTACATGAAGTCCTTTTTTTTTTTTTTGTCCCGCTCCCCTACCTCCTTTTAGACAGTGGACACTAACCAGTCGCAGAACCATGTCAGCCCTTAGGCGTTGCCAGGCTGCTGGCTGCAGTGGCTGGAAGGTGCTGTGCGGTGTCCCTCGTCCCCGCATCCGCACCAGAAGCATCAGTAGCATCGAAGCAGGTTCGAGACCATCTGAGGATGAGCAACACTGGGAAACAGCAGCAGCTCTGCCCTTTTCTGCAGCCAGGTTGGGATCTTTCTTTCAGGACAGACCTGTACTCAAGAATCCTTTTTTGGAGGATGCCTTATTGAGGGGATACTTGAGGAGACACCTTCCTCAAGAGGTTAGTGAGGAATAAGGAGGTTGTTGAATGTCAAAGTGACCGTCAGACAGAAATTGCATAAGAAGCATATATTGTTGGGGGCCCACAATAGTCAATGATCAATCAATACATAATATATAAACTATGATATGCATTTTGTTTGAAACGTTGTTACTGTAGTTTAAACTTAAGCACTTTTCTTCACTTTTGCAGTTTTTTCCCGATTGATTCGATTTAATTGAAAAGTTTCATTTGTGGTAACCTTATTGGTGGAAATTAATAAAAACACATTTTTATTTCTTAGGCAGTATTCACAGATTTGTGTGCCTTTGGCAAGCGTGTGGCGTCAGAGGTGGACGTGTGGGGAAGAGAGTGTGAGGTCACTCCCCCGCAGCTGGTGCACGTTGACCCATGGGGACGCCGAGTGGACCGCATCCTGACATCCCCAGCATGGAAACGCATGAAAGATCTGTCTGCGCAGGAGGGATTGGTTGCCATCGCCTACGAGAGGCCATTTGGAGAGTGGAGGTTTTTTTTGCCCCACTTTGTTGTAACTGGTAGTAGTGTAGTGTTATAGGTTGTAGTGATTGATAAAAGTGAGCTGATGTAAGTGTGTTTTTGTTTCAGCCGGGTTTATCAGATGAGCAAGTTGTACCTCTTTTCCCCCTCATCTGGCCTCTACACGTGTCCTCTGGCCATGACTGACGGGGCTGCCAAAGTCATTCAGGTTAATAACGTCTCACAAAAAAATGTATCACTTTTTCCTTGATCTTTGCTGAAATGAGCTTAGTAGGTTTGTAATTATTTTTGTCAAGCTACTGGGTCATTGAAGGATGACGAAGTTTGTCCGATGATGCCCATTTAATGAATTATCATGTGGTGCAACCAAAAAGAAAAAAATAATTTGGGACTTTTATTTTGAAATACATTTAAAGAGGAAGTCAACCTTTTTTTCTTTTCTTTTTTACAATAATATGTTTTATGCAGCCTCACTGGTCTAAATATGGTATTCTGGTTAATATTGCGTTAGTGGAATATAAGTTAAGCAGCAAAATTCAGCTATTTTTATCCATCTCAGGGGGCGGCCATTTAAAAAAAATTTGATTTATAAAAAATAATAATAATTTTGCACTTGCTCACACAAACACGCACACATAAAAAAAAAAAAAATATATATATATATTTTTTTTTTTTGCACTTGCTCTCACAAACACGCACACATACAAACATGGTCTCCCAGGCGGGGAAGAGAACCCACGCCAACCTTCATCGTAGGCAAGTGACGGTTCCAGGGGCAGCCATTTTGCCACTTGCTGTTGACTGAAGATGACATCAATGTTGCTCAGAGCTCAGGCAATGACCAATCACAGCTCACCTGTTTTCTGAAGCTGCACTGTGATTGGTTGTGATAGATGTCATCTTCAGTCGACAGCAAGTGGCAAAATGGCCACCTGCTGAGATGGATAAAAATGGCTGGATTTTGCTTCATAACTCTTATTCCACAAATGTAATATTAATCACAATGTCATGTTTAGACTAGTGAGGTCACATATGACATGTTATTGTCAAGAAATGTGTAAGGTTGACTTTAAAGACAGGAGTTTGTATCATCCACAAGACAGTCAAGAAGCTAGATTTGTACTGTCTCACATATGTGTAAAAAAAAATTACTCTTTGAGCAACTTGTATCCAGTTGTCATATTTGGACGTCATGTGTTATGACCTGGGAAAAATAAAAAAAACTTTTGTCCAACTAGCTAGTTTGTTTTGTTTTGATGGCTAATTGTTAGCCTAATAATTTGATTGAAAATTGAAAATATTATGAGGTACGACCGCTGTAGAAAGTTTTCTTTTGTCGATGTATGTCCTAAATTGTTGATAATAGTACATAATAATAAAGTATAAATATTCAATGTGTTTTTATAAAAAATAAATAAATAAAAAATAACTGTGTTCGGTCTGGTGAAATCCTTATCCGTCAATGACCCACATACATTTTGCCACGTCTGTTAGGTGGTGTGCCGTAAGATGTTTCTAACGTAATGTATTGTGCCTTGGCTCAATAAAGATTGAGAAACATTCGCTCAGAGACACATAAATATGGTCTGTGTCTGTTTATGTCAAGTCCATCGGCATTTCTTGGCCTGTAGAAGAAGCCTACAATCGACTAACCAGCCGTCAGCCTGAACAATTCTGGACATCGGGACAGTGGATGACAGAAAGACAAGGAGGCTCAGATGTAGGTGAGTTGCAGTTATAATAAATCATTATAACTGATTAAAATGCATGTCTGTTAGGTTTCTTATTGCACTTTTGTGTGTCTCTGTTCAGCCAGTGGCACAGAAACAATGGCTGTTCCCCAAACGGACGGCTGGTATAAACTTTATGGTTACAAGTGGTTCACCTCTGCCACTGATGCAGACATGACTCTCACACTGGCCCGAGTGTGCGACACAGCGGGAGTAACAACACCGGTACCGCCTAAACTATTTGTGTATGAGCGTGTGAGAATGACATTTCACCGACATTTTGTGAATATGTGCTTCCTCAAGGGCAGCCGAGGTTTGTCTCTGTTCTATGCAGAGGTGAGTCGAGATCAAGATGGCTGTCTAAGAGGGATTGAGGTTCAAAGGCTGAAGGACAAGCTAGGCACCAGACAGATGCCCACAGCCGAGTTACTGCTGGACGGCCTCCGGGCACACAGGGTCAGTTCTGAAATCAATATCAACTCATTCACTGCCATTGACGACTATAGATGTCAAAAGTTCAAGTGAACTATTTCTATTAGTTTAAAAAAAAAAATCATTACATTTTTTATGAAAACCTAGAATTTTTTATTGTACATTTATACCATATAAAATTATCATGCGATTAATTACGATTAAACGCCCCCTTTTTTTTTAATTAGGCCCATCAGGCGATTACAATTTTTAATTGTAATTAATCACACGACTTCACTAGTTAACTAACGATTAATCACAAATTTTATATCTGTTATAAATTTACAATACTTTTTTTTCTTCTAGGTTTTACATACTCTTGTTAGCAATAAGTGGAATTTTTTTAAACTAATAGAAATAGTTTAAATGAATTTTTGACGTCTATAGCCACCAATGGCAGTGAATGAGTTAACGTGCAATTTTAGTTACTCTCATATTGAATCTGAGTAGATTGTGGTGGCTATACATTTCCGAATAAAATCTACATACAATTTGTTATGTTCATTTACTTACTACCTAATGGCTTTATTACCAGCTATCAGAAGAAGGAAGAGGCGTGTCCTCCATAGCGAACATGCTGACCATAACCAGGATCCACAACAGCATGTCTGCAGCAGCAGCAATGAGGAGGCACAATACAATTCATGCGCTTGCATCACTTCCTGTCCAAGTTGACTCCAATTGAACAGATGACTGATGCTTATATGCACTCAGGGTGGTCCAGCTAGCACGTGACTATGCCACTCGCCGCACCGCTTTCGGAAAGCTTCTTAAAGAGCACCCGCTGCACATGCAGACCCTTGCCAGGATGGAGGTAAGATGGCACAGAAGCCCCATTCAGCATTTCCCGTCATGCTTTTCTTTCCTTTTGAGGGTAGACGTCATACTGTCTGTACATACTGTGCAACTTGCCAACCCTGCCTTGAGGTTTGCCTGTTGCTGTGATACACCCACCATATTGGATGTGGCGACTCTGCTTGTCAACTAAAACAAGTAAATGGACTTAAGACAAACAATAATATGCACAAAATTGATGCCTCTCATCCACCATACACACACATACAACGCATGTGACTTTTAATCTGATGATTATAAATATTTACTCCATATACCGGTATATTTTAATATTAATCATCACATCTGTACTGTAACTGTGTTGCATATATTGGTAGTTGTCATAATAGTATGATTGTTTTTGGTGTCAATCTGTTTCCAAAATATATACCCACGTGCACACTAATTACAAAATAGTTCGGAAACATCAAAAACAATGTTATGCAACTTTCTAGTTTGATGATTATATACTAGATATTAACATACATGTTTACAATAAAAGACCCAAACTAAGCTATGTATTTTTCTACTGTTTTAATGAATTTTTGCATCTAACATGTAGCACTATTATTTTGATAAACATTTAAATATTTTTACATTTTGAATGTTCACCTATAAAACCCAGATCCTGAAATGTACAGTATATATATATGACACGGGTTTTCTGAACAAATAACACTCAAGTGCATTTAACTTACTTTAACTTTTTTTTTTTTCATTCAATGGCCAAGAAAATGGATGGATGGATGGATTTATTTTCAATTTAGCTAAATGTGACCATCACTAGATAAGGACTACCTCAAAAACCTTCCTTGACCGCAGTTCCTCGCTGCTTTCTCAGCCCTTTGGCTTTGGGGAAACCTAAATAATAGTAGATTGCGAAATTTTAACTCGGCAACTAACAACAGAGTTGTAACCTTTGGGCAAGTCAGTTAAATATAAATGACTTCTGCTTTCACTGCAGAAATTCTTGCCCACATATGGAACTTCATAGTATTAGCCACTAAATAAGCAAATTGTGTTGGCAAAAGGTCTGATTTTGTGTGTAAAACAGTTGGTATAATCTCCGAGCAGCAAATAAATGAGGCATTGTCACAGCTGCTCTTTTCCACATCCAATATGGCAGCGACATTGACATGAATTCACGTCTTAGCCAAGGTGGAGGAAATTGTGAAGTGTTCCAAATACCAGTTAAGGTAGGTAATCTCCAGGCATCTACTAGAAAAGCTTAACTTTATTAGAGGCACTTTAACTCATTCACTGCCATTGACGGCTATTGACGTCAAAAATTCATTTGAACTATTTCAATTAGTTTAACATGTTTTCCACTTTTGTTAACAAGAGTATGAAAACCTAGAATTTTTTATTGTACATTTAGAACAGATATAAAATTTGTGATTAATCGTGAGTTAACTCGTGAAGTCATGCAATTAATTACGATTAAAAAACGTAATCGCCTGACACTCCTAATTTTTAATAATCTTTTCTTTTCTTTAATCGCGTCAGGAAATTAAATGTTTTAATTGTAATTAATCGCATGACTTCAATAGTTAACTCACGATTAATTATACATTTTATATCTGTTCTAAATGTACAATAAAAAAAACTCTAGGTTTTCATACTCTTGTTAACAAAAGTGGAAAAAATGTTAAACTAATTGAAATAGTTCAAATAAATTTTTGACGTCAATAGCCGTCAATGGCAGTGAATGAGTTAAATGGTTGCAAATGTGTAATGACTCCCATTTACATCCAACATGAGTTTTTGAAATGATAGGTCTTGGTCTCATTTGTTTATAGACCACAAAACCCTGGCATTTAACAAAGGGTGTGTAGACTTTTGATAGTCACTGTACATGTGATATGCCATTGCCTGTGACGTGTGCAGGTGGAGACCCGCGGCGCTTTCCTCCTGGTGATGGATGTCTGTCGCCTCATGGGACGAGAGGAGAGCGGCATCGCCACTGAGTTTGAGACGCACCTCTTACGTCTGCTCACACCTGTTGTCAAACTCTACACTGGCAAACAGGCACGCGCAAATACTTTGCACTAGTTGACGGTTAACCCACTGAGTCTGGACTCTGAGCTGGTGTCTCATTTCAGGCGGTCGCTGTTGTGTCGGAGGGTTTGGAGAGCTTTGGCGGGCAGGGCTACATGGAGGACACCGGGTTGCCGGTACTACTTCGAGATGCACAGGTGAAAAAGTACACAGGTTTTCTTCTGGCGTTGTAAGGAGCTCCTACATAGTTAACTCATTCACTGCCATTGACAGCTATAGACGTAAGCAAATCATTTGAACTATTTCTATTAGTTAATTTTTTTCCATTTTTGTTAACAAAAGTATGAAAACCTAGAATTTTTTTTGTACATTTAGAACAGATATAAAATTTGTGATTAATCGTGAGTTAACTAATGAAGTCATGCAACTAATTATGATTACAACTTTTAATCATCTTATGCCCCTAATTTTTGTTTTTGTCTTTAATAATCTTTTCTTTTTCTTTTTTTAAAGAAAAGATTGTTAAAAATTAGGGGCGTCAGGCGAGTACTATTTTTAATTGTAATTAATCGCATGATTTCACTAGTTAACTCACGATTAATCACAAATTTTATATCTGTTCTAATACAATATAAAAAAACACTAGGTTTTCATAATCTTGTTAACAAAAGTGGAAAAAAATGTTAAACTAATAGAAATGGTTAAAATGATTTTTTTTACGTCTATAGCCGTCAATGGCAGTGAAGGAGTTAAACACCTTCTCCATATCGATGGCACATTTGATGCTTTTTGTGTGTGTGTGTGTGTGTGTGTGTGTGTGTGTGTGTGTGTGTGTGTGTGTGTGTTAGGTGCTGAGCATATGGGAAGGTACAACAAACATTTTGTCCCTGGACCTGCTGCGCTCTGTGAATCGAAGCTCAGGAATGGTTCTCCATGCTTATTTCACTCATGCCAAAGTAAAAGCTTGTTGGATGCACACGTCAAACGAATCCACCAATTGCAGTGAAACGGGAATGATCGAGTGAAACTGCGTGTGTGTGTGTGTAGTCTCTGATTGCAGGAGCTTCAGGTGTCTCCTCTCTGGACCCAGCGGTGAGAGCAGTAGATGGGGCCCTCTCTCAACTGAAAGGATTTGTCCAGGAGGCGACCACTAAAGTGCCGGGCTATCTGGAACTGGCAGCCAGAGACTTGGCATACAGCTTGGCTCGCATTTATACAGGTACATGATAAATGCAAAATAAACAGTACATTTGAATAGATGAAACGGATGTCCATTAACTGCGCACATCCTTTCGCCTTAATCATAGGTGCCCTTCTTATTGACCATGCAAGTTGGAAAGGAGCATCTCCAGCTGACGTCTATGCAGCTCTTAGGTAAAAAACAAACAAAAAAACAATATACAGTAATTTAAAACAATTGAAAATATTTTTGTATTGTTCATCAGGTGGTGTGAACAAGACTTATGCGTCGTGGCATCTAACAGGGCGAGAGGATGTTACGATGCCAACACGCCACGACTTGATTCCGCACTTGTGTTCGACCAGGCAACTGAGGGCAAAAACTGATGCATTCTGTACTTTTTATACAGTATTTCATCTGTATTAGTTACTTTATTGTACACTTTTTTTTGTAGATGCTGGTAACAGTAAATTAAATCTGCTTTGGATTGCATGGCCAATGGAAATGGTCTAATTGTGAAGCAATAAAAGTATATAATATTCTATTTGTATTAATATAACCTAATTGTATTTCGCTTCGTGATCTTTAGTAAATGTTTTTGTGCTTCAAATGAAAAAATCAGGAGTTTGTACCGTTTAGTTTAAATGGTAAAGTTCACAGCCATGATGCCTTCAAAAGTTTTGAAAATATGGAACGATTATATGCAGACTTAACAATAAGAAAATAAACATATTTGAAATTTCCAATTGTATTGTGTTGTAACGTCCTTGTAGCCTATGTGGTTAAAAAACGACACAGTTGCTCAATGCTATTCAACAGAAATTACATTAATTCAGTAGCTGTTATCGGTCACACCTCGCGCCCCGCCAAGTCACGCCACACTTTCAAGATTATGCAGCACTCCTTTAGTTTCATCTGAAATGTTCCTTTGATCCGCTGAGCCTGACAACGCACTCACACTTGTGGAAAAGCAAATACATTGTATGCAACTGTTTACAAATATCCTTAGAAGTGCGTGGCTTCACCATTCAATTGTGTTAGTGTCGTCTTCCATTGTTTATGTCAAACCGTATTTTTGTTTCGTATACTGTGTAACCATGTTCAGTTTTACAATACGAATAATATGGATTCCTTGAAACAGGTTTGTTTTCATTTTTTAATTAACAGTGAGTGAACGTTTCCGTGTGTGCTGTGATGGGAAGCAAGTGAGAACCGTTGACTTTTCGAGAAGTCATTGAAGGAAGCACACGTAGTTGGTATTGTGGTGGGCGGAGCTTCCCCTTAGGTGTCGAGAATTCTCGGACGTTTTTAGCAGTCGCATCTGGAAAGACAGCCAAAGAATCGCACTTCACGTCTACGTGAATGTGTAGCTATACAGGATATCGACTTAAATGTTTTTAATGTTTATTGACAAGATTTTTAGTTCAGTTTTAGCAGGAAACGAAATAGGACTGCAGCCTCCACCGTCGTTTTACGTGTAGCTGTCACCAGAATGGACGTGGCTCCTGGATAAAGAAAGAAAACAGCAAGAACAACAAAATAATGTCTGTGGCTACTCTGTTGTGTCTCCTGGTTGGGACATTTTTGTCCCAGCATGCCGCCTCGGACTTCTCTGTCCTCACGACCCGGACAGGTGGGGAAGTAGACGGAGGGTCAGTGAATGCCTCACTGGCCATCATAGCTCAGATAAACAACGACGACAAGGTTGGTGAGATAAGACGTGAACATGAACTGTCCACTTTATGTTAGATTTATTGACCACGATTATCATTTATTGTTTCTTAGGAAAATATGCTCTCGTTAAGTCAAATCTAACATGTCAGCAGATTCGGGTCACATGATCACAGGCACTAATAACGACAGCTGAAATCATGTTTCTACCTGTAGTGAACTTGTTGATTTGTTTGTGTACAGTACCGTACACGTCACATGAACAATACAGTAATTACTCTAATATTGATGTTTCTAATATATATATATATATATATATATATATATATATATATATATATATATATATATATATGTATATATATATATATATATTTTTTTTTTAAAGCAATATTACAAATGACTGTTCACTTAACTGCACTATAAATAAAGCTTCGTCATTCAAAAATAATCACATTAGTGAGGATAAAATTAACCTCTATTGTACTACGATATCTGCTATACAAAAACCATGGTACAATACAAAGCAAATACAATATAACTTTATGTTAAATTTAAATTACATTTTAAATACAGATATTTTAATTTTACAAAAAAAAAAAGTGTTTTGAATTTTGTTTAGAATTTGGAAGCTTGTGGAAAACAAAAACTTTTTTTTCTAAAGAATTTATAATAATTAGTTATAATTTAAAATATTGTAATAAATAACAGTGGTGTTCCATACCACTTTTACCCCCCTCGACCGATACCGATACCAATACAACTATTCACCAATACCTCTAGTAGCCTACTTTTGATATACAAGATTCCATTTAACACAATGAAAAAAACGTTTCCTTCTAACATAGATGATGATTAGCTGACAAGTCAAACTGCTGCAGTATTGCGGCAACTACTGCCAAGTAGGACATAATGTCATATTAATTTTGCCGAAGTATCGGTGGCTGGTATCAGAAGCTTCCATGAGTACTCAAAACCTTAAAATCAGGTTGCATCGGCACAATACTGATGCCTGTTGCAGGTACTCGCCCATCTCTAATAATTACATTGCGAATGTATTCTTTTTAAGCCTGCATTTTTTATATAGATATATTTGTAAAACATTTTTGTTGCACAATTATAATTGATTATTTATATGTACATGTTCCAGATCATTACATCATTAGCCTGTATATATGTTTTTTTTAAGCACTATGTGTTGCCACAATGTTGGCAAATACAAAGTATTCCGCTGTTGTCAAATATTTACACAACAGGAAACGCATCATTTTGCCCACAACATAATGAAACTCTCTTCGACTTTTTAGAGATACTACATACTGTAAGTAGTGATTAATTTGTGCTTAGCTAATAAACAAATGGCGCATACAGGGAATTGATGAAAACTCCTATAAACAGACAGTATTCTTGAACGTTTGTGTGTTCAGTGCGATCATGTGATGGACGTCAGCGCCGCAGAGCGCTGCGCGTTCGTTAAAAACGCGCCAGACTGCAGCGTGGAAGATGGTTTCGTCAACTACCTCCAAGTGGCCTTCTGTCTGCTTCCTCCTGACCTCACACCCCTCACAGTCACTCTCTGTGTAAGTCGCTTGTGTGCCGAGGAACGTTACTAATGTAAATACACTCGACTTTTGGTTACACAGCCTTCGTTATTATGTGTTTTGTATCCTTGAACACATCTGATATTTCTTCCCTCCGATTCTCCACAGATTATATGGCTGTTCGTTTTGTTCGTCATACTTGGCCTCATCGCATCAAAGTTGTAAGTCTATTTTGTGTTACTACTGCTTCGGTCACATGCGCATTAGAATGTAAAATCTTCATTTGTTTCACTTCACTGGTGTGACTTTAGAAGTGGACTTTGTTCTGCTTTCATACTTCACTACACCGACCATGAGTGGGAAAAGAGGTTTCTGTTTAGAAAAGATTTTCAAAATGGTAACAACTAGTTCTTCTCTGTTTCTCCACAGTTTTTGTCCTAACCTGTCAGCCATCTCCACAAGTCTGCATCTCACTCACAACGTAGCCGTATCCTTCATCTAGCAACCCGCTCTCTGTTTTACAAGCAGTCTCAACAAAGCTAGTTTTGTTGTCACAATCTACTAGTCATACTTATTATTATTATAATTATTTTGGGTGGTACAGCATATTCCACGCTAAATGGCTGAAGTAGAGATACAATTCTAATCTCTGATCTTCAAATGACCAGAAATATTTTTATATGCCGAAAAAAAAAAGCGTCTATAAATTTTCTGTAGCACTTGCTCATTTCTTCTGTAAATATTCATTTATTCAACCTTTATTTATCCGGATTGCCGACATGGCTGCAGAGTAAACAAAGCAAAATAAAAACAAATACAAAAAAAACTGTATAGTTAAATCAGTGGTTCTTGACTTGGGTTCGATCGAACCTCAGGAAAATTTTTTTTACGAGATACACATCCGACTCAAATGCAAGTGATCACACTACATTGCTGGCCTAGTCGACGTGTGACTGTTGTGGTGGTACGTCGTGTGATTTCATTACTTACAAAAAATGGTTGGATGAACATATACACTATGAATTTACATGTATAACGGAACATGTGGTGTTCCACAGGGTTAAATTCTGGGGCCTCTGCTGTTTTTATTGTATCTGTTGTCTCTGAGTTCCATCTTAAGAAAACAGCGGTAGTTGTTTTAAAGTGCACATGTCAATAACAGGTTCTCAACATGATAAAACAGGTCCAGCTCAAATGTGCATTATCAACTGGGCACAAATGTCAGACATCATTCACGTCGACAAAACTTTTTTTTTTTTTGCCTATAGTCTCCTTGACTAATATTTTCGTCGAGGGTGTGACCTTCCTAGCTCTTGGTAACGGAGCTCCAGACATCTTCAGCGCCATAGCGGCGTTTTCTCGCCCGCACACCGCTGGGCTGGCGGTCGGAGCGTTATTTGGTAGGCGGGCACACGACAAGATTGTGACTATCAAGCTGAACTGTGCAAATGATCCGCTTTTGTCCGCCACTCTTGGCAGGCGCCGGCGTTTTTGTCACCACAGTTGTCGCCGGCAGCGTGGCGTTGGTCAAACCTTTCGCCGTGGCCTCGCGTCCTTTCTTGCGTGATGTCATCTTCTACATGGTGGCGGTGTTCTGGACTTACCTGATCCTGTTTAGAGGAACCACCACGCTGGGAGAAACTTTGGGTACGCTCAGCACAGAGACTCCATTTCCCATAATTCCTTGTTTTGGCTTGCAGCTTTCATAGCATTTATTTCTGTATCTCATGTTTGTAGGGTACTTGGGCCTCTATGTGGTGTATGTGTTGACGGTAGTCATCAGCGCCTACATCTATAGCCGGCAAAAACGTTTGCGCAGTGCAACCATCGACAATGTTCCACATATTCAAG
Source organism: Vanacampus margaritifer (assembly GCF_051991255.1). Lineage (NCBI taxonomy): Eukaryota > Metazoa > Chordata > Actinopteri > Syngnathiformes > Syngnathidae > Vanacampus > Vanacampus margaritifer. Next base: position 15,056,668 of record NC_135434.1, on the reverse strand, counting down.
GTTCAAAACACACACACGCACACACACACGCACATATCAAGCAACACAAATTCATTCTGGGTTTATTTCCTTTGCAGCAGGATTTGAGTCGTTGGAATCGTACGATAACGACGTGCCATGTCTGTTAGCTGCGACAGACCAACAGGAATATGGTGGGAAAGACACACATGTAGTCACAAAAAATTATATTATATTCTGCTTCTGGGTGAAATTTCAGGATGAAACTAAAATGCACCGTGACCTTTAATTGAAATGAATATCACAATCAGATTTATTGGCTAAGTCAGCAAGGAGTTGGTCTTCACAGAAACACGGAAAAATAATGACCGACAGAGGGAGACGGGACAGGAAGCCTGGTGGTTCGCTACTTAGCGCCTCGAGTTTCTTAGATGGAAAAAAATGAAAAGGAGGGAAATGAACAAGGCCCTCCAAGCCAATGTATTTAGGCAAATTCCCGGTAGGCCGGACTGCTATATGCACTGCTCGGGGGCCGCTATTCCAGCCAGCACATTAATTTCCTCCGGCCTGCGGATCAGTTTCGTTGTGATGGACAAATGAAGCTTCATGAAGCATTTGTGATATTTTTTGACTTCTCTAGATGGCACTTTTGGTTTAAAGATGAAGTGACAATTTAATCCATTTCCATTGCACTAGCCTTCATTTTTTTTTAAACCAACACCACCATCTAGAGGAGTAAAATAATATTGCAAGTGCTTCATGAAGTTTCATATTCCCATCACTACCGTTTCAGCAAATAAAGTGTGTTGAGTTCACAACGTCTATGTATCTATTATCACATTCTCATACACATTTTCTCCTACCACACAAAGGTAGGACATAACATTATATGTGCTACCTTTGTTAGCTAAAGATAATTTAACACCAAAAGTGGCAATAATTTAATACATGACTAGAAACAACAACACTTTAACTACATTACACTTTGTCTGCACAAAATAACAAATTAACACAGTCTCAAGTGTTACTAATGGCAAGAAAGCATGCTGGGTAAGCCTCTAAGTTAGCGGTAGTCCGCTAAAGTAGTCCAGCGGAAGTGGTGTGAAAAGCTTTCAAATGAGGGTGCTAACAGGAAGTGCTGCGTTAGCGGCCTAAATGTTGCTGATTTAACACTTAAAGTGTAAAGTGTTTGATATCTGCAGTCTGTGTAAAGTATCGGATTCCAGGTTATATAAACTTGCCTATTGGTCCCTTTTTGCTCATTTCTACCATTTTTATTTTTTATCATCATTAAAACATCGTAAACGTTTATAAGAATAAATACAACAACAAAATGGTTGACAGGAAAAAGCTAAAGAGAACAAACAGAAAGAGCCTGGATGGAGTACAACAGAACGAAGACCGCTACTACCAAACAAAAGAGAGAAGCAAAAACCAGAAGGCAGAATACACAAAATAGAAAATCCCAGTAGTACTTCCTGTAATGGCTGACCGGCCGGGAAGAAACGGCTGACGGGACAAACAGGGAACAAGCGAGTGCTGCGGAACAATAACCCTTTCACCTGCTAATTGATAACCGCCCGCAGGTGTGGCATAGAAAACCACCAAAACACTCTGGAGCCTGAAAACAAAAGAAACAAAAACAAAGCAGCCCTGATTAAATTTTACAAAACGCCAAGGGTTCATCTGTGAAACTTGGTCGAATATCCCCAACTTTTTATGAGTTGCGTATTTGTTGATATTCATGAACGCGTCTTGCCTTTCAGAGTCTGAATACAGGCCCCTCCTGCAATACCCCGAGTCCACCAGCCAGATCCTGCTGAGCTCCCTCAACCCGGTGGACAACCGGCAGTGGAGGAGGAAAAACTGGAAGTGGAGAGTCATCAAAGTGTTGAAGGTGCGCCAAACGATAGACGCACCGAGCCCAATTGGCTCCATGTGAAGGTTTTATTAAAATGGCGGCGTCCACCTCTCAGACCCCCGTGGAGGTCATACTGCTGCTGTGCATCCCCGTTGTAGATCTCGATAAAGAAGACAAGAACTGGAGACGACCTCTCAACTGTCTTCATCTGGTCACTGCACCGCTCGTGTGCGTGCTCGCTTTCCAGTCTGGAATTTGTAAGTGGAAAGAGGAAATGACTTATTTACGGTATTCATGTATTTTCTGAGATGTCAACATTCAACATTATTTTGGCTAGCAACATAAATCCTTAAAGTGCATCACAAAAAAAAGAAAGCGTCATCATGAAAGGGGAAGTCAAGCCAAAAATGTTCTATGTGCCCTCACCAGTCTCAACATTTGTGAAATATGAATTAAGCAGCAAAATCTACCCATTTGCATCCATCTTATCAGGCGGCCATTTTGTAACTTGCTGTTGACTGAACAATGAAAGAAGGCAAACAAGCTGTCCCAGCTCCCGTTATGCCCGTCCAACCCCTAACACACAAATAAGTAATAGTCACTAAATTAATTGTGGATTAGAAGCGGAAATAGCTTAAATAAAGTTTTGTTTTTTTTTAAACTACAAGGGGTAAAGCTAAATAATGGCAAATATAAAAGTTCATGTAAAATTAAGCATTAATTCATACAAATAAAAAGGAAATTGTGTCAGCATAAAAATTCTAAATTAAATTATTATTATTATTTTTACATCTCATTATGCTGGAGGTCACAATTTTTCGTCAGTGCTATTCAGGAATGAATATGTGCAAAATACATGCTCTTATTATATTTCATTTTTCATAATACAGTACATTTAATATATAGATTTTATTTGTGCAATTTTTTTTCACAAACATCAACTCACTCAAAATGTGTAATGGTATTGAGGTTTGTCCTGTATATTATTCTAAATGCACACAAAAAAAAAGATATTAAAGCCTACTCATGTCGTAGTAAAAGACTTAGGTCTAACTCAGAGCTATAGAGAGAGAGTTTGGCCAACTCGGTTTTCAGCAGGGTAACAAGATGGCGTCCATATGTCAAGTGACCAGCAGTTGACCAATCATGCTGTGATTGGTCAAGTGCTGCTTGGCCAAAACTCTTCCCTATATATGGCTCTGGTCTAACTAAACCATGTCTGCCATCTAGTGGTGAATGGTGATATTACAGCTTAAAACTACAATCATTTACCCCTAGCTTTGTGTGGAAAACATATATTGAATAATATATCGATGTAATCTTTTATCAGCATTTTTTGAAGACGGTTTGGGGTTTGTATAGGTCAAAATGAAATTATGAATACATACTGTGCACTATAATCAGTATTTGGTTCAGTTTTTCTGAAAAAGCTTCTTTTTTTTTTTAACTAAGTACAAAGGAAATTCCGTCCTGAGTCTTCTTTAACAAAGGCTTTAAAAAATTTTTTTTTAAACTCCATTGATATTGACCGAATTGTTTCATTTCTTGTTCAAAATTGTCTAGTTGGAGATTACATGATCGAGGGCCAGTTTCCTCTGTGGGTGCTGACTCTTCTCCTGGGACTCTTCCTGTGCGCTATCGTCTTCTGCAGCACCACCAACGAGTGCCCGCCAAGATATCACCCGGTAAGTGTGTGCGGGAACATTTGCTTTCGAACACATCTGATATGGTTTTGCCAGGTCTTCGCTCTTTTGGGCTTCCTGGTGAGCGCGGTGTTGATCAGCGCGGCGGCGTCCGAGGTGGTCAGTATTCTGCACATGCTCGGCCTGGTGCTCAGTCTCAGCAACACGGTGCTGGGTTTGACTCTCCTGGCCTGGGGCAACAGCATCGGAGGTGAGCCCGCTCAGAATGGTTTGGTTTATGTGCGGTTGAAAAAGAACATTTAATGTTAACTTTGTCTTTTATCAGACTGTTTCTCGGACATCACCCTGGCACGACAGGGTTACCCCAGGATGGCCATATCGGCCTGCTTCGGGGGTATCATTTTCAGTATCCTTTTATTTTATTTTATTTTTTTAACCTCACTCGCTTATATCTCATTTTTTTATATTTGGGTTTGACGTCAGGTGAATGTGAGATAAGGGAGCTACAGTTGTTTACATTAAGTAACGGTATAATCTGTACCTTAACTGCATCTCCACCAGACATGTTACTTGGGGTGGGTTTGGGCTGTTTGGTGCAGAGGATCAAAACACACTCTGAAGTGCAGGTAGGTCACATGAACAAAACAGATTGTCTACAAATAAATACACATAACTTGCACAATGGGATGATGTCCAGTACAAGCAATGTATCAAATATGTTCAGTTTTAAAGGTATTATTTCAATAAACTTCTTTTGACACCAATTACTAATTTCCTATTAGCCAAACTTTGGCGCCATCTTGTGTCGAAACAGCTTTTTTTTTACTCATTCACTGCCATTGATGGCTATAGACGTCAAAAATTCATTTGAACTATTTTTAGTTAGTTTTTTTTCCCACTTTTGTTAAGAGTATGAAAACCTAGAATTGTTTTATTGTACATTTAGAACAGATATAAAATTTATGATTAATCACAAGTTAACTATTGAAGTCATGCAATTAATTACAATTAAGAATTTTAATCGTCTGACGCCCCTAATTTTTAATAATCTTTTTTTATTAGGGGCATCGGCGATTAAAATTTGTAATTGTAATTAATCACATGACTTCACTAGTTAACTCCAGATTAATAAAAAAAATAATAAAATCTGTTCTAAATGTACAACATTTTTTTCTAAGTTTTCATAACAAAAGTGGGAAAAAAGTAAAATACAAATAGTCCAAATGAATTTTTGACGTCTATAGCCGTCAATGGCAGTGAATGAGTTAATAACCAAGTTGGATTCCACAGGGATTTTTTAAAAACATTTTTAATCACTCCTGTTTTCCTTCTCAGCTGGAACCAGAGGGACTGCTGACCTGGATCCTGGCAGGTTCTCTGGGCTTGTCTTTGGTTCTGTCTTTTATCATCGTTCCACTGAGCCGCTTCCACTTGGGTCGGCCCTACGGCATTTTCCTCCTGGTCTTCTACGGCGTTTTCCTCCTCGTCGCTCTGCTCACAGAGTTTGGCATCATCTAAGCACTCGATCACAACTGATAGACTGGAACCACCTGAGCACTGTTTTTATACTCGACTTGACTGCTACCTACAAGCGCGCTGTGTTGCCGTCACGTAGCCAAGCAGTTTTTACACGAGAAGGTCATAACACGAATGTGCCAGAATTATATTTTTTAATCGTATGACTGACACTGCGATGACAATGTGGGTGTTCAAAAAGAGGACACAGGTAAAACCGATTCAGCATTTCTGCTTTTAAACGCTGTACAATAACAGAATGCACTGTACATGACAATCAAATTGATTGTGCCTTTCACATACTGTTACACTATTTTGTCAATTGTCCCCATAAAAAAAATCTTCATTTGGTCTGAATTATTCAAATTCATTTGCTAAATCAAGTACAGCACAGAAGTACGAGTTCTGTAAAATAATGATTTTAGTAATGAAAAAAAAAAAAAAAAAAAAACTAACTGAAACACCAACTCCAAAAAAGCTATGTTACACAGAAATATAATTTAATACAATACAGACAAACTTATGATCTTTGTCCATTTTAGTCAATATACAAACTGACTTAACGTCTAGGAATTTAGCAATATTGAATGTGGACTTGGACACCTTTACGTATTACTGCATTCATGTATTGCATGGATATTGCTCCTTGGGCTTACTTAGGAAAACCATTGCTAGTAAATGGACTGCAGTTGTTAAGCTGTTGAAGAAACTAATAAGTCATATTTTAACATTTTTCCACAGCAGCTTTGGTTAAATTAGTCTTTTAAAAGAGGTTGCAAAAGACCTCCAGTATTATGTACATTATATACTGTAACAGGATATTTCCATAAGGTCCCTGGCGAATGTAAGACGTGTCTGTCCGTCTGTCCAGAGAGAGGCCACCATGTCCTCATCGCACATCAGTTCAAAAGACACCCCGCTGTGAGAAAGGGAAGTGTTGGGGTGGGGATTATAAATCCTGGAGTTATAGTTGTTTGGAAAATCACTTCTGCACGAGTTGATCAGTTAATACTGTAACGTCCAGCATGTGAGTTCAGTTCAGGCCCAGGCACGAATGGCGGATTGGAGGTGGGACTGTCCAAGTCGCGCTCTTGATTTTGGTCAAGCTGAGGCAGGTTTTCCCTTGAATACTCTAAATACCACTCCTGCAAGAAGAGGAGGGGAGGAGCGACGTGTCAGCAGATGCACTCTTACCAACTCTAATAATAAATATTAAAGGCTGGATTTAGACTATGTGGTAAAAAAGACAAATGCAAATGTGAACTAAATCATACAAAATGATTCAAAAGTTTGTAAACACACCGCCAACGGCTCTTACCTGCATCTCTTCCTCATACATTTTCATGCTGAGGTCGCCCTTCGTCCTTGACCTTCGCCCTTGGTATAAGAGGGGTGACTGTTGTTCACTCTGAAGTCAAAAGGAGAGCGTTCATTTAGTTGAACTCATTCACTGCCATTGTCGGCTGAAGACGTCAAAAATTCCTTTGAACTATTTCTATTAGTTTTTAAAAATTGTATTAGAAGAGATATAAAATTTGTGAGTGAAGTCATGCAATTAATTACGATAAAAACTAATCACCTGAAGCCCCTAATTTTTAATAATCTTTTCTTAAAAAAAATAAAACATGATCGATTTTTTTTAATTTCAAAAATTAATTTGAACAATTTCTATTAGTTTTAACATTTTTTTCCATTTTTGAGTATGAAAACTCAGATTTTTTTTTGTACATTTAGAACAGATATAAAATTTGTGATTAATCGTGAGTTAACTAGTGAAGTCATGCAATTAATTACGATTACAATTTTTTATCTCCTGATTCCCCTAATTTTTAAAAATCTTTTCTTAAAAAAAAAAAAAGGAATAAAAAATTATTAATGTTTTCTTTTTCTTTTTTTAAGTAAAGATAATTAAAAATTTGGGACATCGGGCGATTAAAATTTGTAATCGTAATTAATTGCATGACTTCACTAGTTAACTCACGATTAATCACAAATTTTATATCTGTTCTAAATGTACAAAAAAAAAATCTGAGTTTTCATACTCAAAAATGGAAAAAAATGTTAAAACTAATAGAAATTGTTCAAATTAATTTTTGAAATTAAAAAAAATCGATCATGTTTTATTTTTTTAAGAAAAGATTATTAAAAATTAGGGGCTTCAGTCACGATTAATCACAAATTTTATATCTGTCCTAAATGTACCCCCAATTTTTTTTTCTAGGTTTCCATACTCATCAACAAAAATGAAAAAAAAAAGTTAAACTAATAGAAATTGTTCAAATGAATTTTTGACGTCTATAGCTGTCAACGGCAGTGAATGAGTTAATATATATATATATATATATATACACAGTATATATATATATATATATTTTTTTACCTCTCTACGGTCCATCGCTTGCAAGACTCCCACCAGAGAGCTGAGGGACGACTGTCCGGGACATGTCATCTTGTACAACTCCAAAGTGGCCAGAGCTTCTTCACGACTCACTTCTACTTCAAACACGATTCCATTCTCATCTACAGCACACACATCAACATGACTTCATTGAACACACCATGAAACATCTTCCCTGTTACATGAACAGTCATTTCAAGACCTCATAAAAAAAGTTTCAAATTCTTCCATACCAGATTCATTCATTTGTGACAAATACACACTTAGACAGACACACGAGCCCACCTTCTGGGTTCTCCAGCATGTCCCGGTTCTTGCGGCTGTAGTTCATGCGGAAGACGAAAGCATCCAGGATGAAGGCCACGATGATGGTCATGACCACCTGAAGAGGGCGCAAAGCAATGTGAAAAGGGTTCGTTTAGTGACGCAGCATGCTGAGCCTCACCATGGTGACAATGTAGAAGGTCATGAAGTAGAGACGACTCCAGTGGCTGGTCATGGAGGTCACGCCTTCCTACAGAACAAGGAACACGGCAGCGGTCAAGCAGCGATAGGCAGGAAGTGACATCATCTTGTGACATCATCTTGTGACATCATCTCACCATTGTGATGTACCAGTTGTTGACGACTGTCAGCTCAAAGAGAGTCACTGGAGGAAAACAAGCCAGCAAGTATATTAGTTTAACATTTTTTTTCACTTTTGTTAACAAGAGGATGAAAACCTAGATTTTTTTTTTATTGTACATTTAGAACAGATATAAAATTTGTGATTAATCGTTAGTTAACTAGTGAAGTCATGCGATTAATTACAATTAAAAATGTTGATCGTCTGACGCCCCTAATTTTTAATAATGTTTTTTTTATTAGGAGCAAATTTTTAATGAATTTATGGCAGTGAATGAGTTAAAGGGGAAGTCAACGATAAATATTTCTTGAAAATATGTTATATGTGACCTCACTAGTCTAATATTACATTTGTGGAATATGAGATATGAAGCAAAATCCAGCCGTTTTTATCCAACTCAAGGGGCGGCCATTTTGCCACTTGCTGTCGACTGAAGACGACATCACAGTTGCTCAGTGCTCGGGCAACGACCAATCACAGCTCGCCTGTTTTCTTTTTTTTTTTTTTTTTTTCTTGGGAGATCTCAGTATTGATCATTTGAAATGTCATCATCATTGTTCTCCCTTTTTCTCGCCTGTTTTCTGAAGCTGTGTTGTGATTGGTTGCTACCCGACACCTGAGCAACTGTGATGTCATTTTCACTCGACAGCAAGTGGTGGCGAAATGGCCGCCTTCTATTGATAAAAACTTTGGAATTTTGCTGCTTAACTCATATTCCACTAATACAATATTAAAGGGATACTTGACTCATTGAGCCATTTTCAGCAATAAAAAGTTAGTATTTGTATTTGGTACATGACTACGTTATTCTTTGTATAAAATTCATACCTTTAAAAAGTCGCTTTTCCGCTTGCTGTCAACTGAAGATGACATCACCTGTGCTGAAAAAGTAGGTAACGACCAATCATGGCTCAGTTTGCTGACCAAGCCCAGAAAACAGGTGAGCCGTGATTTTTTCGTTACCTACTTCCTCAGCACAATCTTATTTAATTTTAAAGGTATTCAACATTCTACATGAAAAATAATGAAGTTATCAAATTGATTCTGGACAAAATATTAACTTTTTACAGCTGAAAATGGCTCAATGAGTTTGACCAAAATACCATATTTAGACTCGTGGGGCTATATAGAACATATTGTCAATAATTTTGTTTTGTTTTGGGTTGACTTCCACTTTAAACAATTCCAGTGTATTTAATGAATGATTCTTTAGCAACTGAACATTTCAGGATGGTGTCGTGTTGAGGTTTTTGGAGCGAGTATATGATGTCAATACGGTCAAAAATTCAAAGTCAAGCCAGCGTGGCTTTCCACATGACAAGAAAAAAAAAACTTGTTACCAAAACTGCTGAGAATGTTGTTAAAGTTGTTGAGATAATAGTAGCCTCCTTCCAAAACAGTTCTGTTGCCATGCGTGACGTTGATCTGCCTGTAGGAGTCGGCCACAGTGCTGGTGCTGACGACGAACACAACGTAAACGAGATTGCAATTATCTTTCTTGACGACGAAGGCCAAAAAAGGGCCACCATTTTCAGTGTCGTACTTGCAGCAGTTGGGGTACACGACATCAGCGAAGAATTCCATGCCCACGATGGCAAAAGAGTAGTAGAAGATGATCAAGGTCAAACCCAGACTGGCCATCCTGGGGAAGAGCTCGAACATGGTGTCCAACACGTTGCGATACCTCTTCTTGATCTTAAACAACCTGCAATTATCAATGGCATAAAAAAAAAAAATAAATAAAAAAAAAAGAGTTCAAACATGTCTCAATAAATTCATCAGATTGGTCGAGATGAAAGTGCACCGGAGGAGCTGAAGCGGTCGCAGCACAACGATGAAGTAGAAAGGCTCCATATTGAAGGCGAGTGCAATCAGACCCAGGAAGGCAAACGCCGTCACAGAGAAGTCGAATCTGAGCGGAAAGACGACAACATGTGTTACAGGGATTGAGATTTGAATGCAGTCGGAAGTAGGAGTGAGTACTCACAGATTCCATCCAGAGCTGAAATAAGCCCACGGTCCCAAACCTGAGATCTTCAAAAGCACCTCCACACCATAAACTGAAAACAGAATTACAACAGGTCGATGAGAATGAAACTTAACCTCAACATTCACGTATATTCTGAAAACTACATAGGATAGAATTTGTTTTCTTTCTTCTTTTATTCAGGTATTGAAATGTTGCCCCTTATAGGACACCATATTGGGTCATTTTATAGGTTATGCAAACCTTCCGCTCTTATTATTTCCAGTCAGGCTTCAGGAAAAATGCACCACAACTACAGCGGCATTGAAAGTTGTGATTGATATTCTTCAGATGTTCTTTGTCTTTTTATTGACTTTTTTTTTTTAGGTTTACTATCTCACTGATAGAAGCCAGGCTGATCATTTAGAAGGTGTGACCTGTAAGGTACTAAAAACATGAGAAGGAGTACCTCAAGGGTCAGTACCGGCTCCCCTGTAATTTACAATATAGATACATTGACTTGGAACAAAAATGTTCCCAGTCCTTCATTTTTTTTATGTCGACGATACAATATTCTACTGCTTTGCAACTACACACCTGTGCCAGCTTTTGCAAATCTTCAGCCTGCTTTCAATTTAGTCCATGATGATCTTAAGTCAGCTGCAGCTTGTTGTCAATGTGGATGAAACTAAACGTGTTTACTTCCTCAAGGGCAGCTCAAAGAACAATGTCAGGAAAATCCGTTACAAAGGGCAGGCAAATATTGAGTCGGTTTCTTGGGATCTTTTATTGACGAGAAGCCGTCTGTTAAAGGCGCGCAGGCTGTAGGTTCTAAAAAGCCGAAGGTTTTACTTTGTACTACAGAAACAAGTCTCGTTTTTGTTTTATGGTTAATAAGAGTCCACCTTTGCACCTGCTCTTGATTATGGTGATCTTTTGTGAATGCAGATGTTGGACAGTATCCATATTTCACGCAGCGCTGAGATTGATCACTAACTGTGGATCTCTCACTCGTCATTGTACCTTGAACTCTAAAGTCAGCCGGACTTTTTGAGAACACGTTGCCTTGGACATTGCTACGTTTCCATTTATAACGCTATCCGAGGCTAGTAAACTCCAGAGGGATTTTCTTCTATGTTAATTGTGAAAGATGGATTGCGTAATTTGCATTCGTCTGAGTGTGCATTATATTATACTGGTAAAAAGTTTAACTATATATCTTTAAATATGCTACAATGAATATTTAATAGACATTTCAATAACTTGCTGCCCTATATGCTTGTGGATGAAAATGTGCAGCCTGCTCACTGGTAAGGAAGACAATGTAATTCCATGGCACCAATCTCGACCAAGAGAAGCCACCTGCAGGAGAGATTATAATCTGTAGGTTATTATTCATTTATTGAGTTTGGCCTGATGAGAAAAAGTCTTACTGTCAAGAGTGTACGTCTCCACGAGGATCCACACACCGTTGATGGCCACGACCACATCTGGAGTGTGTAGGAAGAACGTCAGGGCCACGTACAAGATAAAACAAAATCTGAAATACTTACACATGGTGTACTGGTAGGCTTTAGACTTCACCAGCAGATTGATGCCTGTGAAAGTTAAGAGTAGAAGATGAAAAAAAAAATGTACAGAAAACCGCCATTCTGAGGAAGAGATTGTGTAAACGCGCCTTTTAAAATGATGTAGGCTGTGTGTGGGAGTTCATCAAACCAGTGTTCCCCGCTGCGCCGTGCCTGCACAACAAACAGCGTATGTTTATATCAGCGGCAAAACAAAAGGCTAACACTACATGTTAACACATTACCTTCCATTTAAGGCCTGTCACCTCGTAGAATTTATAAAAGTCCTGCAGACTACAAGAGTCAAAGACACACATCCAAACATGCACTCAACTGCAAAAGAAAAATCTGGTTGATGTGGGGGAGGGGGGGGGGTCACCGACCTGAGCATAGGAGCACCCGAGGTGTTAAGAGCTTTATATGTGAGGAAGCGGTCTCTCGCTGACATCCTTGGTCTGTAAAAGCGCATCAGGCCATCAAACTGTTTCAGTGACACCCCCGTTGGTCTCTGAAGGCAAATGGCAGACGTTGCATTTGACGCTTTGGATGCTTCGAGGTTTTGGCGCAGCGAGCACATCCCGCGTTTTGAATTTCATACCTGGCGGCTGACTAACAGCTGGAAGGCGTGGTCGACAGCAGAGCGCTTGTGAAGCAACAGGGACTTGAACTTCGTCTTCTCCACGTCATTAAAAGTGTCAAACACCACTGCAAGGAGCTACAGGACAGAGGAAACCGAATCAGCAAGATTGTTTGAAACGTATGGGGAAAAAAAGTATGATGTTTGTGGGTTTCATTTTGGAACCTATCCATTTATTTGCCAGTTTTGTGGTCAGGCCAAAGTGATAAAAGTACTACTTTGGCACCATCTTGTGGAATCTTGGTGTTTTCATTTGGTTTAATTGATGTTTTGAGATGTTCCGTTTTGTTGGTCGGTGGTCCTTAACTCATTCACTGCCATTGACTGCTATAAACGTCAAAAATTCATTTTAACTAATTCTATTAGTTTAACATTTTTTTCCATTTTTGATAACAAGAGTATGAAAACCTAGGAAAAATTATTGTGCATTTAGACCAGATATAAAATTTGTGATTAATAATGACTATTGAAGTCATGCGATTAGTTACAATTACAAATTTTAATCTCCTGACGCCCTAATTTCTAATAATCTTTTTTTTTTTTTATAATATTTTTTTCAAAAAGAAAATAATCTTTTTTCAAAAAAAGAAAAGATTATTAAAAATTAGGGCGTCAGGGGATTGTAATTAATCGCATGACTTCAATAGTTAACTCGTGATTAATCACAAATGTTATATCTGGTTTAAATGTACAATAATTTTTTCCCTAGGTTTTCATACTCTTGTTAACAAAAGTGGAAAAAAATGTTAAACTAATAGAAACAGTTCAAATGAATTTTTGACGTCTATAGCCATCAATGGCAGTGAATGAGTTAAAGGGAAAGTCAACCCAAATAAAATATTTTTTATACAGCCCCACAAGCCTAAATACGGTATTCTGGTTAATATTGTGTTAATGGAATATGACTTAAGCAGCCAGATCCAGCAGTTTTTAATCAATAGAAGGCGGCCATTTTGCCACTTGCTGTTGAGTGAAAAGGACATCAAAGTTGCTCAGGCATTAACAACCAATCACAGCTCAGCTTCAGTAAACAGGTGAGATGTGATTGGTCACAGCCAGAGCCCTGAGCAACTATGATGTCATCTTCAGTCGACGGCAAGTGGCAAAATGGCCGCCCCCTGAGATGGATAAAAACAGCTGAATTTGAACTCATATTCCACAAATGTAATATTAATCAGAATGTCATGTTTATACTAGTGAGGTCACATATAACATATTAAGACAGACTTCCTCTTCAAAGAAAAATTCCACTCATACTCTGCTTTATATTTGCGTGCCATTTTTTCTGTAGGGAAAAAGTGGTATTAAATCTGAACAAATTTAAGGTTGCCTTAAGAGTATATAGCGATTAACATAACATTTCACCGTAATTTGAAAAACAAATTGAGAATTCCTGAGTGTCCGCCAACCACCACCAATTCCAAAGTCATGCTACAACTTAAACAAGGTTGTACCAAGTTCATGATGAAGTAGAGCTCAATGGAGAGGTACACAATGAAGAACACGCAGGACCAGCGGTTCTTTGCGTACGCCGGCATCATCACATCCGGGAAACTATGAGGAAAGGCAGATGAAAGTCGCGTGTGCTTATTTGTGCGCCGCATGATTGCTCCAGATGCTGCCGTGCTTACTTTGCCGTGGTCAGCAGCACAAAGAGGCTAACCATGCTGTTCTCCAGCGTGTTGAAATACTGTTGTGACGACAAATGCTCAAAGTCAGGAAATGTGACCGCAACACGCGCACACACGCAAAAAGGAAGTCTCAAAACTAGCAACATTTAATTGAAACTCTAACTTACTGGATCTGATGTGTTTGTAGAGAAGAGGCAGAACCCTGAATTGAGATGGGGAAAAAAACGAAACATAGTAGCAGAGGCATTAACCGAGGTTCATTTTAGCTTCATATAAATACAAATAAGTAAAATTAAATTTTAATTAATTTTAATATGAACATGGCTCTTGCAGCAATATATAATTCAAGCAATTTTGCACTTTTAATATGTTTTGTCATTCTACAACTATGGTAAATTACTTTTTTTTTTTTAATAAAACCTTTGTGACATTTAAACCTTTACGTTCAATTTTATTCCTAACATGCATAATTGTAGCTGTTATAATTTATTTTTGTTATATTTCATTAACTGATTTTTATCATTATTAATTTGAATAATCTTTATAATTATTTTCATTTTCATGTGCATTACATAATGTAACAAATGCATGTAATTTAGTAACAAGATTGAATCGGTTTAAAGACAGTTTGTTGTTCTTAATTATGTTTCAGGACTATGCGTAATGAGGTTTACGACATGACTTATTACATCCAAATAAGTACCGGTACTTAGCACTTTTTTTAAACGATTCTCACCCAAGATAGCAAATATGACCATGAAGAAGAGCAGAAGTAGGAGGATGTCAATAAATGGTGGGAGGGACTGGAAGATCTGCCGCAGATTTCTGATCGGATGAAAGAAATGCTGTTAGTTACCTTTGCTGAAAAACATTTTACTTGTGGTAACACTAGAAAAACTTTTCTAGATGGTGCTCTTGATTTAAAGATAAAGGTTAGTGCAATGGAAATAGATTAAATTTCCACTTCATCTTTTAACCAAGAGTGCCATCTAGAGGAGTCAAAAAATACCACAAGTGCTTCATGAAACTTCATTTGTCCATCACTACTTTCAAGTGTTTTTTCCCCCCACTCATGTACACTCCTGTTAAAAGGTTTCGGTTCACTTAAATTTGTATTTTATTATTTTTTGTATTTGTATTTTTTTTAAGGAAAGCACTTTCTTTTCTTTCAATGAAAAGAAAAAAACAATCAGTAATGTGGTCTAGACAAAGCTTTTCTTACAAAAAAAAAAGGTCAGTTCGAAAGCAACGCCTACATTTTTGAACATTTGTGCATATACAGTGGTACCTCGGAATTTGAACATAATTCGTTCCTGCAAAGTGTTCAAAGTCCGAATTGTTCAACCTCCGAAACATTTTTTCCCATAGGAAATAATGTAAATGCAATTAATCCGTTCCCAAGCTCCAAAAGCAGAAAATTCCCATTTTAATTTCTATTTGTTTGTTTTTTTTACATTTATCACCATGTACAGTATTTCAACAATAAAAAATACCTTACCTTTTTTGTTGCGGTGTGATGGCATCAGTGGATAATAAATGCTATGTTAATGCCTGCTTTAGTTCAGTGCTGAGTTTGTGTATTTTACATTGGGCATATTGATAGACTACTAAGCGGTCCTTGCGTGCGTTAACGTCAGGCGCGTTGTTGAACAGCTAAGGGGGGTCCTCGTGCCAGTATTTACAGAAGTAGTCACAACGGCGCGATAATCTCCTTCCTAATTCCACTGTGGTTCGTCGCACTGTATGTTTTTCTTTGCTGTCACTGGCACTGTTGTCTTTCTTTGGGCCCATGGCGAAGAAAATTGTCGCGGAAGAATCAAAATGCACTCGCGAGTGTGGCGCACCTCCGGGAGTATTCACGATCTGACTGTCTCAACTCTCGCAACGTGAGCATTCGGCATTGCTCAGCTTCACTCGGCTTAGCTCGGGTGTTCAAACTTCGAGGCATTTTTTACTCCCGATTTTTTGGTTGAAGTCCGATATGTACGAGTTCCGAGACATTCAAACTCCGAGGTTCCACTGTATACACACACACACACAACGTGTTTTCATGAAAAACATGAAACATGTCAGGGTGACAGCAAAACATTGACTCCGTATACCTGCGCACAGCACCGCAATATCTACAGTCCACCAGGAATATTGGTCTGAGTGCTCGTGTCACCCTCATGTGGGACGTCTGTCGGACCAGAACCACTATGGCCTCGACGAACTGCAGCAGCAACACACACGCCTGGAAAAAGACGAGGGACAGGGATGCGAGCTGAAGCTAGGACGCTAAGGGCTGATGCTGACAAGTTACAAGCTGTAATTTAGCCTTTTTTTTTTCTTATTGTGGCCAAATTACGAACAACACATTTCAACTGTTTTAAGCTACCGCAGAACAAATTCAAGTCAAGTCGAGGTACTACTGTCCCTGTCAAGACTCTTTATTTACATACTTTCACCATGGTCCTCTTGTGTCGTATAAAGGTGTGGAAGCCCAGCCAGCGGAGCTTCATGCACAGTTCAAACGCCACAATAACCAAGGCGAGCAGCTCCAGGGTGGCGTGAATCTGCACAGGTGAGCGGAGATGCTCAGACGATATTTTACACGTATGCGGACGTGTGCTCAACTTTACTCACGTAGACGTCCAGGCGGAGCGAAGGGACCGCGGGAGCTTCGCACAGCGACAGCGTCATGAGCAGGAGGCCCGTTAGCAGCTCCATCATGTAAAAGAGGTGGTTGTGGGCAAAGAGGTACGCCGCCAGCGCCTTGGGGTTTCGGGGATGGGTGAAGAACTTGTCGTTGTTCGCTCCCTCCTGCAGGTGAAAGTGAACCAGTTAACAAATGCAGTGCTCAACAGAAATAAACATTTGAACTCCAAAAGGAGAAAATAAATAAATAAATAAATAAATAAAATAAACATTTGAAAAGTAAGCTTTTATCCATGTTTCAGTGAATTATTTTTTAAAATTGAATAGAATTGTAATTCTTTTAAGATTTTTTTTTTTATAGGGGATTTTTTTAAACTACTTTCTATCCATTTTAACTCATTCATGCCATTGACGGCTATAAACGTCAAAAATTCCTTTAAACTTTTTTTATTAGTTTAACATTTTTTCCCCACTTTTGTTAACAAGACTATGAAAACCTAGATTTTTTTTATTGTACATTTAGAAGAGTTATAAAATGTGTGATCAATTGAGAATTAACTAGTGAAGTCATGCGATTAATTATGATTACATATTTTAATCGCTTAAAGCCCCCAAATTTTTAATAATGTTTTCTTTTTTTTATTTATTTATTTATTCACTGCTATTGATGGCTATAAACGTCAAAAATTAATTTAAACTTTTTCTATTAGTTTAACTTTTTTTTTCCACTTTTGTTAACAAGAGTATGAAAACCTAGATTTTTTTTATTGTACATTTAGAACAGATACAAAATTTGTGATTAATCGTGAGTTAACTATTTAAGTCATGCGATTAATTACAATTACAAATTTTAAACGCCTGTCGCCTCTAATTTTTAATAATCTTTTATTTATTTTTTTCTGAATTCATGGCAGTGAATGAGTTAAGGGGTGGCCATTATGCCACTTGCTGTCGACAGAAAATAACATCACAGTTGCTCAGGGCTCACGTAACGACCAATTACCTGCTCCCCTGTTTTTTGAAGCTGAACCGTGATTGGCCATTGGCCGCCTCCTGATATGAAAAAAAAACATGGATTTCGCTACTTAAACTCATATCCCACAAATGCAATATTAACCGGAATTTCGTGTTTAGACTAGTGGTGGTCCATACAACATATTATTGTAAAGAACATTTTAGGTTTGACTTACTCTTTAATTTAAAATTTAGCTTTGTTAGACTTTGATTGCTGTCTCTAATTTCTCTAATTAAAGTCACAGCACAGTGACGGGAAAATTGCCACCTTAGCCAAAAGCTGCTATATGGAATTGTTTCCCCCAAAATATCTTTGCAATGGCCTTTTTACTTTACCATTTACATTTTCTAAAAGATTAACACCTTAGCTATTCACAATATGTGCAGTTACATTTTTCATCAACAGGTGGCAGTAGCAATTCGAGATTGAATATTAGCTAGTACGCAGAGGTGGCAAATCCAGGTCCAGAAAGTAAAATCCCTGCCACAGTTTAGCTTTAGCTCCAAGTGCTAACTAGCGAGCTCCCTAGCTAGCTTCATGGGTGCTCGGATACCTGTTAGGGAGCTAGCTAGTTAGCTCGCTTCGTGTGTGCTCGGATACCTGCTAGGGAGCTAGCTAGCTAGCACATGGGGCTAAAGCCAAACTGTGGCAGGGTTTTTACTTTCTGGACCTGGATTTGCCACCTGTGGCTAGTAGCTTTAATATTTTAGAAAAACGACACAATTTGATAAATCTCATTTCCAATAAATGAATTTGTGGAATAGGCTACAGAATTTTGTAGTATAGCACGCCATTTTAAATATTAATTTTGAAAAGGAAACTCAAGTTTTTCAAACGAATGCTGTGTAAATGCAAATAAGCACTGTACATTTATAATAGTTATTAGCAGCCAAAGGTATTATGAAAAATATTTAGGAAAAAACTGCTGTAATATCAAAACATTAAATGATAACAATGCTGTAATGAAACTTGAAGGTCATTCCACCAAGGCTAAACTCAACAAAAGTGTGTGTGTGTGTGGGGGGGGGGGGGGGGGGAACACAAGCAGGCTACTTCCTGGTTCATGAAGGATAACATATGGGTGGTGCACTGCCCAGAATCTCAAGAGTCATAACATTATAATTTTGTGATTCTGGGCGGTGGATGGTCCCATTTTTTGGAGTGTGAGTCTAAACCTAAAGTACTACATGAATTAAAAAAAGTAAATAATATAACAAGCTATCGATGAACCAAGATTACGCACAAATTAGAGAGGGGAAAACACACATTTCATTACATTTCCTGCCTCAGATAAACACCAATAAAAACAATGTGGTCAGGTGTTGGGTGAAATAAAAATCACAATCATGTGACGCTGCAGCTCTGCTCGCAATTCTGTGCTCTTGCATGTGTGCATGTGAATACCTGCAAGTAAATGGCCGCCTCCTGGTAGTTCATCTCCCAGCTTTGCCGTAAAGACACATTGTTTGCTCGGCGGGTTTGAGGCCCAGGTGTCGACACCACTGCACTATTTGCTATGTCATAGTTCCCAGCACCTCCATCTGGAAGAACACACAAGCATAAAAAGTTTCCACCAAAAAAAAGAAAAAAAAAGAAGAGTAACAGGGTTGAGTTTAAAAATAGGTCAAACATAGTACACAGCTGCTCCTACCATAGCAGTCCAATTGTATCTGCAAGCAATAGGAGGAGACCACCAAACCACCATTACTTCTCAGATCTTGACATAAAGCAGCTATGTGGCTATTTAAATGCTCCATCGATCCTTCAGGAGCTGTGTGTGCGTCTTTCACGTATCATACGCAGTATTAACCGTCCTGTTTGAGCTTCCACACACATGGGGATACAGATGGCCCAACATTCCACAAGACTGATGTGAACTGCAGCGACTTTTGAGCGCTACAATGTGTGTCTAGGACAAGCTAAGGAAGTAAAGAGCTAAAAACAAGAGTTGAGAAATCATCCCACGTGTAGTGCATGATTCAGGTACAACTTCTGAAAATCTTGCCATAATCAAGCACACTAAGCGGATCTGAAAAAGCAGCTACAGCTGTTCACTGTCTTATCATGACACTGAAGTGTGAAGCTCAAATTCCATTCCAGCAGTTATACGAGATAGTGTCCACCTCATTTGTCAGAGAACAATCACAGTTGGAGTAAAAACACAAGTCTGATCCAGCTCTGTCACACTCACCGTTTCTATAGATCTAAACAATCATGAACAAGAGTCACCACTAATCTCCACCCCTATCCCATCATGTGACCTGTCATATGATTTGTAACAAATGCAGTCAATTTTAAGAAATCCAATTTCAAGAGTTCCCTCGATCCAGAAAGATCTTCCAAGCATACTCCTCAATAACAGAATATTTCCTTCTTATCAGACACTCCCTGCCATCCTGGAAAACAACAGCTCCTCTTCCTGTTCATTTCCAGACCCGGAATGATCAAGCACAATATTCACACACATTCTACATGACCACAAAGGCGGGGTGAAGGATTCTGCTGAGGTAGCATTTTCTCTGAAGAGACATTTATGTAACTTTTATGATGGGGAACACAGAAGGCTGAGTGAGTGGATGCTTGCATGTCCTACAAAAGTGGCCTCATAATAAGGAAATTACCATGAGCATTGACGTTGCATCATAAAATACATTCACTAAGTTTTTCATTAAACACATCCATCCATCTTCTACACATGAGTGAGTTTGAGCGCATCTCAGCCGAACCCAGACACAGAAAGATACCAACCATTCACACTCACTTTCACACCTATGGACAATTGTCTTCAATGAATGCAATGTACATGTTTTTAGAATATATGAGGAAGCCGGAGTAACTGGAGAAAACCCATGTAAGGTTTGTAAAGTAACGTGCCAAGACTTTTTCACCGTGCTTATTCTGTAAAACGCAATGAGAGCAGATGCAGAAATTGTTCCAACTCAACCCAAAAATGTCGAGAATAACATGAAGAGATGAATAATGCCAATGTTAAAAAAAATAAATAAATAAAGAGCCCAGAGCAACCTCCAAAGAAATTAAAGGTGAACTCGAAGGTCAAGGTGCAGCCGTCATTGTTTGGGCCAAAATGGAGTTCATGGGAGACAACCAAGGACACCACTGTTAACTGCATGTTGACTTCTGGGAGAATATCATATGGAGAGGTAAAACAAAACTAACTTTTTGACAAGGCTCATCTCAGATCTATGTTCACACATGCAAAAATGAAACGTATCAAAAAAATAACTGTTTCAAATGTGAACCATGGAGGCGGCTCTGTTATGTTCTGGGGCTGCTTTGCTACACGTGGCATAGGTAGGGTGTCTTGAATCGTGCTGAAGACAATGAAATATAATGTCTATCAAAACAATATAGAAAAATTGCTGCCCAATATCAGGACGCTAGGTCTCAGTCACATTATGGGTCTTGCAACTGGGTAATGCAGGGGTAATTTCTTGAGTGCTGCTTTAAGCTTCCAGTTTCATACACACTTCTAAAATAACACATTAAAACAACGCACCCTTGAAACCTGAAACAACTGGAGCAGTTTGCTCATGAAGAGTGGGCCTGAATACCCGCTGAAAGTACATCTCATTGAAAACTACAAAAATCAAGTCATTTCATTAAAAGTAACAAAAACTGTTTGATTCTGATGATTGATTCAAAAGGTGTGCAACAAAATAAGTTAAGGGTACCATAATTTTTTCACAGGCCTGCTCCATGATTACTATTATTTTTATATAATTCTATTGAATCACAATTCAAAACCAATGTTTGATTTTCATTGGTTAATTTTCTTTTTCTTTCTTTTTTTAAGTATTATTTTGTCATATACATTTTATTAATGAGACCACTGAAGGAGTTAACATTAACAGAGACTACCAATGCATTATTGTGCACAAAATAACAAAATAGAAATATTGTTGTTGTTTAAATATATATATATACCATTTGTTTCTTCTACACATTTTAAGTTACATAGTTTTTCTTTCTTTTTGTTGTTTGTCCATGGGTAAGGGAGGGTTAAAAAGAGAAATGCAGATAGCTGTACTTACTCTCATCTCCCCTTTCTGGGTCCTCGTTGAGTAAACCGCTGTTTGCATCGTCCCAGGTGAGGATGAGAGGAACGTCATCGTCGTCGACCTCCATTCTTTAATGAGAAATAAGACTCATTACAAACCTCGACCTAGTGGGGGAAAATACATTTCAAGAGAGAAGCTAGCTATCTACACGAGTACATTGGAAAACGGCTCTCATCAAAATGTAATAAGCTAACGCTAAATGTGTTAGCCAACAAGCAGAGTTACTTCACGTACTGTGGTAAAACAAGCAACGTGAAATCAAAATTTATAGGAGCCCACAAGCATCGAAGTTACTATCATGTTATTGTGCAAAAGGGTTGTTGTTTACAGGCTTCGTGTCCTAGAACGCAGGAGGCATCTGTCACTGAATCAATTGGCTCAGTGTCAGTCACAAGCTCAGCTGTCCGTCTGCGTACATCGCGGCATCTTCAGATTCTGGAACATAAAATAGACCAAAACTATTAGGCGGGTTCGCCAAACACTACAAGATCTTTGAGGCTATTTTTCTCGTGAGCAAAAACACCGACGAACGGAGGGTATTTAACCCAAGCTCGGCATGCAAGTTGGATTTTGGTGGGGCGTCGTTTTTACGACAATTTCAGCGATTCACGGCAGGTGGTTGCCTATTGTTTTCAAAATAAAAGTCAGCAACCAATCAGTGAAACACGAAGGACGTATTTTATGGGCCTATTAATATATTCTATGATTGAGAAATAAGAATATTTTAATAACTGTTGACTACATGCACATTTAATTGTTTTACTCTGATAATTTCATACGGCCGTGGTTGTTGATGGTATCCTAGCAACTGTAAACATGTTTGGCGAGCGGCAGGTCAAAGTAAGTACGTTTCCGACTGTAGCTGTAATAATATACATGTGCTATCTTTTGGTTTAGTGAATGCCGTTTTTACGGATGTGTTGGTTTTACCAACGAATTAGAATATTTTGAAAACACAGCACTAGAGAAAACAGCTGACAAACTGGAATGGTTTCCACAAGTGGCACAAGTAAACGTGGTCAGAATAAAAAGTCGTGAACTTGAAAGTATGAATGGAAGAAAATGAATTGAGGATTGTTGAATAAATGTAGTAATTTTTCTTTCAATGTAGCAAAAACTTGTTTTTTAATGTAGCAAAAACGCATTGGAGAAATGTTGATTACGTGGCGTCATCATACAGCGTAAGAAGGCTCTGACGCTAGGGGCGTTGCTGCAATATTGACGTTGTAAAGCAACAGCCAACAATGTTTAACTGTTAGTCTCACATCTCACTGTTTTCTCACCATCAGTGACAAGTTTGGCAACATGTCTGAAGTTCAGCTGATAGAGGGAGACACCACTCAGCTCTTATCCCCTAGTCTGCAGCCAGATGACGATTGGGAAGCTGCTCTTGTCAATGAGGTGCCACAGCAGAGGCTCCTCTCTCCTGAGGCACAGACCATCTCAAACATACTGGAGAGCTGCATCGCTCAAATAGAGATAGTAGCATCTCTGCTTGCCGTCGGCCAATTAGTGTGCTCGTGTGCTGACGTACAAGAGGAGTTCACTAGCATTCTTGAGGTGCATCAGATGTCAACCGAAAAGCTGGAAACATCAAATGATTTCAAGGAGATAAAAGATGGACCGGCAGGAGAAGAAAGTGCTAGACGGAAAAGGAAGGCTCAGCTAGAGAGAGACTACAAGCACTCTGTTAGGGATTTGCTCAGGTTTTTGCGGGCCCACCCTGATGTCATTTTGGGCTTGAAACCAGAGGTTGGCGTTGAAATTGGGGAGACTGAGCACACGCTCATCGTAGGGCTGAAGAAATTTCATGTACATATGATGGAGAGATTGCAGACCAGTCCAGAAGAGGAAATACTGTTAGCCCTTGAGACAGTGTCACCTGACACGGAACTTGTTGTCAAACTAGAAGAAACTGCTGCAGCTATCATACTAAAAGACGTTGAGGTGAGCAGTTCTATAAACACATCAGTTTTCACCAGATTAGTTTTAACAAGTATTCATATATATTTTTTAAATGATGTCACATTTTAATGCATGTTTTTACATTAAAAAAAATGCTATTATTGAAGGGGTGTGTCATCCCTCATTAGAAGTAGCAATAAAAATATAATGTGACTCAGAACACTACATGTCTGACCTCTCCCATTTCTTGGACTGGATTCTTAGATTTCCGAGAAGAAAGATGACATCGAAACTTTGGAGCGTCGTCTTAAGGAGAACCAGATCGAAGTGGTCGACTGGGAGCTTTTCGCTGACGAGCAGTGCCAGGCCCTCATTAAGACTTCTCAGGTGAAGCAAGCCAGCGTCCAGCAGGAAATAGACCGACTCAACATTCGACTCCACACTTCGACACTTAAATTCCGAGAGGGGGAGAAAACACTCCAAGAGGTGCATTTACTTTTTAAGATGGTTTTTATGACATAATTTATGTGGCAGGGATGACATAAGCCCCATGTTTTTCTTTCTTTGGCAGATAAATGAAAATGTGGAGATGGAAATTGAATACTTGATCGGGAAGTTTGATGATGAAATACAAGAGCACCAGGTACAAACTTTTGAAAGTATTTTTTTGTTTGTTTCATGTTACTTAACTGTATTCAATGACTATATACTTAACTAGAATGATTGTCCTAAAAAACTGGTGTTTTGCCTTACAAGTTTGAATATCGTTTTGCAATCGTAATGCAAAACTCTTGTCTCTCAAGTCACCTTTTCCCATTGGAATTAATTGTAATTTAAAAAAACAACGTAAAAACATAATTAAATAGAATGAATCAAATTAGAGTTTGCATTAATAATGGCCATTGTGGTGCTCAATCACGTGTGCGCACTTTGGCCACGAGAGGGCGGTAAAATACATATTGCATGTAGATTTGATGGTGAAAAACGTAAGAAAACCATTGCAAATAAGTTGCAATAATATTACATAGTGGTTATTATTGTTCACGTGATAAATAAAATACATATGAATATTGTTGTATGCTCAATCTGTATTTGTTGCTACTGCTTTTGTTTAATTGATTGAAGGTTTAATTACACCCATGCTAGTTTTGCTATCCTGTCTGTGATGTTTTGCATTGTGTGTTAGCATTAAGCTAACGGACTTCGGAAGACAAAGTTAATATGGTTTTGTTTATAATGTGACATTTTCTTTGTTTTATGTAAAATCTAACTGGTGGTGGCAATTAAGAGCTTGACTCTTTTTTGTTGTTGTTGAAGATTTGTGCCCTATCTGCATACAGTTCAATATCAACATAGCTAGCATTTTAGCATTTTGGTCGTAATCATGATGTCTCTGGGCTATTTATGTAAACAGCATGGCAATACATTGACAAAAGAATAAGCCTATCATCAAATATCTAACCCCATTGATTTTTTTTTTTGGGGGGGGTCAATTTATTGCCATATTGGTTATATAAATTGGCCAATGACATCATGATTAAAACCAGCATAGTCAAATGAAGTAAAATAAACAACTTTTGACTTAAGAAAAAAAAAACTCAGTTGTATGGCTGCTAGGGAGGAAACGGATGTGAACTTGACGAAAACAATCCACAAATTGATCGAATCCGCTTCACTAACTCTGCCTTCTTCTCTCAGACTGATCTGGAGTTATGCCAGATGGATCTTGAGAGGGAGGAAGGGGAGCGTCAAAGATTGGAGAAGCCTTACGCTGACCTGGAGCAGGAGTACAACCGCATCATGGAGAAGCGTCGTCTGGCAGACGAGAAAAGAGTTTCTGAGTTGAAGCTTAAGGTTGCGCTATATTGTCAGTCATGGTGGAGGGGCTACTGTACTCGCAAGATGTTGGCCGCAAACCCCATGACGCCTCCTAAGAAGGGGAAAAAGAAGGGCAAGGGCAAAGGTAAAGGCAAAGGCAAGAAGAAGAAATAGACTTGATTTAAAAGTTGCTACGATACGCAATCTGAATGTGAACATTTGGAATATTTGCCGGCCTCTTACTAGTGTTTAGAGACTCTTGTCAAGAGAGGACTGTTGGGAGAGAGTTGTCACCTATGTTGTCATGTTTTTAATCAATCAAAGTAACCCAAATTGGGTGAGATAACTAACCCATTGCTGGGTCCAATGCTGGGTTATTAACCTGAGGATTGAGTCAAGATTTTGATCCAACAAGGGGTAAAATCTACTCATATTGATAAGTTATAGCTACCAAGTGATGGGTTCCTTGTAACATATGAAGAAGGTATATTAAAATCACCAACTGAAGGGTGTAGTTAATCCATAACTTTATGCGTGTTCAATAAACCAACTGGTGAGATGAGAAATGAACAGAGTTTCCTGCGCAGGATAATTCTTAGAGGAGATCTCCTGTTGCACCATTGAATCAAACTCCGACAAGTTCTGATCAACAATGCACACCCTCCTCTCGAAGGGCCAGCCTTTTATTACAATTCAGTCTCCAAGCAGAATATCTCTCCCTTCATGAATGAGCAAATGTGTTATACAGTTGAAGGACATGTCAAACAATAGAACTCTTAGTGCAGTTGCAGCTGTCTTCGTCTCTAGCCAAAATATGTATATTTTCAAGGCACTTTTCATATTCTTCTTCATAACAAAATCTCACTTTATCATTTGACCCAAAAGCACCAATGACCGTGACTAATGGAAAAGCAAAACAAGTTCTGTTCAAGACCACAATGTACGTGTACAAAATAAAACAAGAAATTCTGGACCAATCAGTGTATAGCAAAATCAAGGGCGAAAATATGTTTTCGTACAAAGTGATGAGAAGGAACTTTTCTAGACTAAATAATATGGTCCCAGCTTTAACCCAGAACATACGAGGTCAACATCATGTGCCCTGCTCAGGACACAAGACACTTTGACAAACTTAAAATGAAGAATTAAATGTTCATGATCAGTAACAATAATCGATATATGAAAAATAGGTATTAAAATGTTATAATATCCTTCAGTCCCCCTTTTGGGCTTACGTAAACACTAAGCCCAATAACTAAATATTTAAACATTTTACACAAAGATTCCAGCGGGATCTACATCGGATGTTGCAGCAGGCCGGGCTGAGGAAGTAATAGCCTCCATCATCATGTAAGAAGACTTATTTCGTACGTCCTGTTTTTCAATTGCGGCAGAAATAATTTTCTCGCAAAGGGAACGAATACAGGGTATACAACAACATCCGCATATTGTTATTAGAGCCGTAAATACAGCAATTGATATCAAAATTGTGGAAATTAAGGTTTTGTAGCGGCCAAATACAGTCATCCAATTATCCCATAGCGAAGTGTCTATACCCGAGTGTTCATTCATCTTTCTATTAAGTGTCCGGAGTCCCTTAATTGCAATAGTTAAAGTACCATCCGGTGCGGTATTATTAGGAATGAAGGTACAACATTGATCTGCGAACATTGAGCAAACTCCCCCTTTTTCTGCCAATAGCATATCAAGTGCAATTCGGTTCTGAAAAGCCATCAAAGATGTGGCAGCCAATTGGCCATGTACAGCTTCAAATCCAGATTGAATCCAATTTCCTAGTCTTTGTACATTGTAATGCACATAATTAATTCTGTCTACATTTTTGTTAATGGTACACCACCAACAAATTAGGGATTCAAATCCTGAAGTTATTTGATTAGTCAATTTGTATTCATTTGGCACACCTCTCGGCACTCCAATTGCATCAATGTAGGTGGGGACATTTTCCTGTTGCCAAGAAGATCGTTTAATTCTATGGAAAGGAGGAGAAGATTGTGGTTCCCAAGTGTCAATCATTTGTAAAAGGTTATCAACCGAGGTGGGAAAAAGTTGTACTGGCAGAAGAAGGGTGATGAGAGCACAATATCCTTTGCCATCCCAAGGCAACTTGTCAAATATCTGATTATGCCCACACCACCACCAAATGTCAGCCCTTGATTGCGGCTTGAATTTTTGACCCACATTTATTATTGTAGTGCAGTGTGAAATGTGATCTAGTTCTCCCAATTGTTCTCCGGTACCTGTCATTTTAATACATGAAAAATTACCATCTGCAATTTCCTTTGAAAATATTGGTTTAGTTGTCTGCAAATTCACTAGTGGATATATCTTATCCCATTGAGAGCATTTGGCATTTGGGGCAGTTTTATTCATAATTTCCATTATACATTGTTCCTCGATTTTAGCCGGGATTACTCTCAATAAAGGTCGTGGTCCCACACATACTACACACTCCTTACCAGAGGCGTGTGCTGCCTCGTGTGCTAGCAATAGCCAATTGTTGCTGCTTTTGGATACTCCTGTAGTAACCCTAAACCATTCAACTACACTATCAATCGGTACACTTACAGCTTTTATCCCATTCTCCATTGAGTATTTAGTCATTTTTGGTTGGTCTAGCTTACTCATAGTCTTATTTACACAGATTAGAATAGGAAAACGTGGGTCAACGCCGTGGGACCATGCCCATAACAGTAATCCAAAACAGGAGGTGTTGTATAGAGTTACATTAGCTGGTCGTATATTCCCGTCGGGAATGGAAAAGGTTAATTCTAGTTGACCTCCCATTTTACGCAGTGTTGTCCTTTTAGAAAAGAAAACAGCCTCCTTGCTTTTTCCCGGTGGCCAATATTGTCCACTTTGGGTGGTTATAAAAGTACCCCAATCTAGTTGCGCAACATTTCCTGTCAAATACCACCAATATTTCACCCATATTCCTCCCCTTGTCTCTTCCCATCCTCTAAATCCCTTTAATGACGTAATGGGAATTTTGACAGAGGTGTTTGTGTTTGGGGCAACTGTCACCGTGACTGAGTCATCATACGTTTTGGATATAACCCAGGGAATGTGTGGAGAGTTCATGTCTCGCTTAGCCCGAATTTTTGTGGTTGCGTTTACAGATGTGGTTAGGGGATCCCAAAAACACAAAATTGGCATAACAGTCAGTATAAGAAAGAGTGTCGTAATGCAGACGCAATTGAAGACGCATTGTCTCTTCGAAGCAGCCATCTTGTGATTTTTTCTTTTTTTTTTTTTTTAAACAGTCGTCACTTTCTTTATTTTCTTGTGTGGATGGTGCACTCAGGTTCCTTGAGCAGCATCAGCAGAAGGTTGAACAGAGCCTTTTTTTTTTTTTTTGAAGAGGGTCCTTCTGCCTCTCTCCAACTGCCAGGGGTGCAAAAATCGGTCACCGGGATTTTATCTTCCCAAGTTGTGACGCATTCTTTGTGGAATGCCCTGGAAAAAGGGACACATTCCTCCTGTTTCCATTCGAAAGACGTCCTCAGCGAAACTCAATCTTCATGTAGTAATTCCTCAGCTCGTTAGCTGACACTGGAAGCAGTTGAATGGCCTCTCGGCTGGCACATCTGGTCACTGGAACAGCTGGCTGGTCTCTCTGTTGATTCGTCAGATGGCAGGTGCAGTGGTTTCTCTGTTGATTCCCGGTGGTGGCTGGCTCCTGAAGGTGGGGGTTGAGTAGAAGGCGGACCTCCGGCTGGTCTAATAGGCAAGATGTGGAACCAGGTGCCCCGTGGACTGGACTAGATTGACCTTTTTCATCACCTTATCTGGGTGCAAAATATTTTCATTTAGTCACTAATAAACATTTATTCACATCCCTTCTTTTTGAAAGAGCATTTTGGTAGTGTTATTAGTTAGGGGTTAGTAAATGTTAGTAAAGTTCTGTAGGCCTCTCCTGTGGGAAAAAATTCTGTTTGTTGTGACATTTAATTAGGATCCAGCCTTTGGCTGACTTTAATGACCTGAGCACATTCTTAAATGCAAAAAATGAAAATCTTTAGCCAGTTCAAATCTGACGAGGCCAATTTTGTTTACAGAATGTAATAATTATTGGAATGTTTTATAATATTTATTGTTATAGATATAGCATGGATGTGCTTCCAGCCATTAAATAAATGCAACTTTCGTCAACAAATAAAATCAAAAAATAACATCTAACCCCAGGGCCCCAAGGGAAAAATAGAAATAGAAATGGAACATATTCACCTTATTTTCGCCGTCCCTGCCAAAACTTACTCCTTCTCCATGGTCAAGGAAATCCCCAATTGTCCTCCTGTAAAATTCATTCTCACGGACTATCTATAATTATCGCATTAAGACTAACTTTTAATTTTAAATTTATTTATTTAACATGGACTGTTTGTGTCCTTCGCGACGATATACCCAGACCAACCAATAATTCCCCCATCTGAAAAAAAAAAAAAAAAAAAAAAAAAAAAAAAAAAAAAATCGCTTTAGAGACTCTTTCAGACTAATATATAAAGTTTTGCAGTAAATAAATTTTGCTTGCTTTTTGTTTAGAAAGAGGGGAAAATTTTACATTTAACCAGCAAATTCGACAATGCGTCCCAAGCAACTATTTAAATTTCAAAAGAGAATTCGGGAAAACACTAGAAGACCAAACTTAAAAAAGTAAAATATAATAATTAAGATTGAAATAAATTGTATCTTATCTGTATTCATATTAGCTGTTTCAATTTCTGAAACCAGACGAAATTTACCTGTATTATCTTTTGTACTATAAAAATATTGTAGCTTATGCCAATGAATTTTACAAAGAATCTCAGTTTTCAGCCAATTCATCAATTATTATTAATACATAAAGTTGCCCTTAGTTTTAATGTTACCATTAAGCTTGCTAGTCCCCCTTTTTGATGTTTGTCCAAAAAGCTGACTGTTTCAAAATAGACAGAGATAAACAAATCAGATCAAATCAAAATAGACATCAAACGTTTTTAAAATGTAATAAATCTGTGTGTATATAGTGTTGTCAATCAGTTCATTATATTTACGAAATGTTTTACTGTAGATGTTATCACCTTATATCTGTCAAAAATAGAGTGCAGTGTAAACAGTCAGTATCACATCATATGGCCTGGTATCACTAATTCAAGGAAAGCATTGTTTGTGGGGTTGAGTCACCATCGTAGTGGACAGTTCTGGACGCAGGAATGCTTTAAGGACGCTTGTGCAGAGCATATGGAGCAGTTTTTCATAGGACAGTTCGTGCGGAGCATTGTGTGCATTGGGCAGTGGAGCAGTTTTTCTTTTATCACATTTGTATATGATGGCACAGTCATTGTTGCAACAGGTGGCGCCAGGAACCTCCCCTCTCCATCAGGTATTGGCAGGATGTTTTGTGATGATGGCTGCATCACGCCCCTCTGATGGTGGTGGCAGTTGCAGTTTCTTTGTGGGTGGGGGTTTTTAAAGAGGTCTGTGTCCCGCCAGTTGACTTTGTTCCGAAATAATGACCCTTGACCAATAATCCTCACTCGACTGAAAACATTAAAATCTGCCCCAACAGTATTTAGGTTATAACATGTCAGTAAATATTAAAACCAAAACTTCCTTTATTAAAAAAATTTAATAAAAAATAAAAAAATAATAAAAAATAATAATAATTAAAACAATGAAAGTTTACAATTTAAAATAATTGCTAATTATATGTCAAAAATTGTTATGGTTTACAATATTTAATTTAATATGTTTTGCATACCTTCATAAATAATACTTAGGATAAAATAGGACAGATATACTCTAACAATTTACAAATATAGTTAATTAATAAGTGTGTAGTTTTCAATTAATGTTTTCTCAATGGAGGCCGCAGCCCGTAAAGTCAGCCTTTGGTCAAACGTCAAAGCAGGAATGATTTTTAATTACATAGCACCTCAAATTATGTCAAAAATGTGTTTCTTCCAGATAGCTTCCCCAGTCTGTTTGTAATGAGACTTCAAATGTCGAATTCAAAGGTTAAATATATTCAGGAGAGATTAAAATTACTTTCTATTTATAAACGTCGGAGAAAAAAATAAATAAAAAACTCCTTTTAAATTATAATTAACACATTACTTCATCCCCAGGACCGGAACATGGCACTTTGGTGCGACCCCAATTGTCCTTAATGGGTGTGTCTCCTGATTCTGAAAAGATATTTAAAATTTATTAAACAATGTTCTCGCGCACAAACAAAATCATAAGGGAAAAAACAATCATCTATATAAGAATTATTCCACATTAATTGCCATCCAAGTTATTTGTTTTTAGTTATTATTATTATTATTAAAATAAGAGTAGAGACTAAACTATTTAATCTAAAACAATCACACAATTAACATTACCTTTTATAAAAACATTTTATTTGACCTCATTACAAAGATTGATGGCTGTTGGCATTTTTTAACCCGAGAAAGGGAATGAGTCATAGCAACTACAATCAGTCAAAGCCACCCATGCTCTACAAGCATAAGACATGCATCTAAATTTTATAATATCTTAAAACTATACCTCTCTATGTTATTTGTGTATTAATATTCGTTCGTTTTATAGCAAACATAATTTTTAAATATGACGTATTTGCACTCTTGAAGCCAGTTTAAGTATTCAACATTAGTGCTTAAGAAATTTATGTAAGGGGCTTATAAAATCAGTTACGGCAACAATTTATATAATGTCGTTCAATTATTTAACGCAGACAATTGCGGGTTTTAGCGTTAGAAGTTTTATTAGTAATTTTACCGTCTAATTAATTTATCCCGTTTAGCGCTTATTAAACGGCTTAATTTGTTTTATTACATAAATTTGTATTATACAGTTATTTTATTTGCAAAGCAACATTTCAGTATTCATCATTTTTTCAATACACTTTTCTTAAAGATACGTCCGGGACTCTCCTCTATATAAAATTACATACACTCATAACATTATTAACGGGCGGTCGCCGTGTACGCACATTCAAAGTTAAATTGCCGTCATTAAAACCATCGAACAAATGCCATATCTTATTAGAATAAACTAACCTTTTTCACAATATAATCAAGTCCCGTCGTTCAATATTAATTACATTTTAAGTCATTATTTAAACGGTATGATTAATCCGGAAGCTTTAATTCCGACTAGCGGAAGTCATATCAGGTCAAATCATTTAGTCTTATATCATTATTTAGTTATATAAATGGTTATAACTTCACAAAAATACCTAAAGCTAGTATTCTAGCATTATTCATTATTTTGTCAACAAGCTTTCGATCATTTCTGGCTTTTCTTCCACTCGAAGAAATTACAGATGTGTGTTGCACCAGCTCATCTAGTTCGTGACGTTTTTTCACACATGCAAGTTCAACGTTCTTCATCAAAGAGATTAGACACACTGCAGATTGTAATGACGGAAAATAACCTTTTCTACAGCCGTCTTGCATCCAGTCGCAAAGTTCTTTTTTTGTTTCTCGTTTAGCCTTTGTAGGAAAAATCCCTATAGCCACAGCGCATGCGTTCCCAATTTGTTTATCCAGCGTCATCCCATCTAAACTCAACGGAATCCCATTCGGGTCAAACCACTGTGTTTTGAGTTCAAATAGAGTGTCCATGTTTCGTCTTAATTATTAACTCAGGTATTTTATAGCTTATTGATTTGTATTATATTATATTGTAGATTATCATAGTTCAGTTGTATTAATATTTAAATGAAGTGACGTCTCACTTATAACAGAATTAATCAACTGTTCTCGTCGCGGTCCCTTTAAGATTTTACCGTAACGTTAGAGTTTCTTCACCGATCAGACGGCATACACACACAACGGACAGACAAGACATGTCGTTTTGTACGACATATCAACACATAAATATCCGGATGTCAACTGCGCTACCCCAGCTTCAACAGTTTCTTTGTCTTTGAATTTTAGTCACGAATATTCAATAGACCTATTGGCTTGATCTAAAACGTCGTATCAAATATGCTTTAGTCAGCCCGACTTACACGAGTTGAGTCAATACATCTTATATCTCTTATATCTTGTCTAAAAATGTCAATATCCAATTATTCATAGACCTATCGATTAATCTTAAAACGGCGTACTAAATCCGTTTTATGTCAATCTGACTTCCTATAAGTTGAGTCCTTTGTCCCTAGAAAATGAAGCAGTCGATCCTCCCGCAGCTTTAATCGGCAACACTTATTCAAGGATCTTTGTTATCTAATTACCCAAGAATCTATTACTCATAAAAACAAAGTGTTTGTCTCTCCCGCGCATCAGGCAGGGATCAAGACAAAGATGCTTTTTGAGCCGACTTCTCTCAACTTAAATATGTATGGACGTAAAACCAATGCCCACACATCTAACGCTTGGTTACAACAATAATGTTTCCCCAGCTGATTTACTCTCAACTTCAACAACTTAATCTTATGTCAACTGCGCTACCTCAGCTTCAACAGTTTCTTAACCTCATATACACAGACTTCAAATCAATTATCTACGTATCTATCGTCTGTAAAAACCAAATTGTAAAGACAAAATGTTTCCCAGTACTGACTTACAAGCGATCGCTATTCAATTCAATGTGCACCACAAATATGTATACTTCAAATACCGTAGGAAATTATTCAATTCAATGTGCACCACAAATATGTATACTTCAAATACCGTAGGAAATTCCACAATTATTGACTCCATACAACCAAACAACTTAAACTTCTACCTCTGCTCACACAAATCTCACCCTTGATTTGGTTATCTTACAAGAACGCATGGCGGCCGGAGCGCTCCTAGACAGAAAGAATTCCTCAAAACGTGGATAAGATCTCCACTTACCTCAATTAATATGGCGCCAGGAATTCAAACCGTCCGCGAACGCAACAACCGTCAAACGCCTTGCCGTCGGAGGGTCACCAACCGAAGAAGGTATATTAAAATCACCAACTGAAGGGTGTAGTTAATCCATAACTTTATGCGTGTTCAATAAACCAACTGGTGAGATGAGAAATGAACAGAGTTTCCTGCGCAGGATAATTCTTAGAGGAGATCTCCTGTTGCACCATTGAATCAAACTCCGACAAGTTCTGATCAACAATGCACACCCTCCTCTCGAAGGGCCAGCCTTTTATTACAATTCAGTCTCCAAGCAGAATATCTCTCCCTTCATGAATGAGCAAATGTGTTATACAGTTGAAGGACATGTCAAACAATAGAACTCTTAGTGCAGTTGCAGCTGTCTTCGTCTCTAGCCAAAATATGTATATTTTCAAGGCACTTTTCATATTCTTCTTCATAACAAAATCTCACTTTATCATTTGACCCAAAAGCACCAATGACCGTGACTAATGGAAAAGCAAAACAAGTTCTGTTCAAGACCACAATGTACGTGTACAAAATAAAACAAGAAATTCTGGACCAATCAGTGTATAGCAAAATCAAGGGCGAAAATATGTTTTCGTACAAAGTGATGAGAAGGAACTTTTCTAGACTAAATAATATGGTCCCAGCTTTAACCCAGAACATACGAGGTCAACATCATGTGCCCTGCTCAGGACACAAGACACTTTGACAAACTTAAAATGAAGAATTAAATGTTCATGATCAGTAACAATAATCGATATATGAAAAATAGGTATTAAAATGTTATAATATCCTTCACATATTTCATGATAGACTTACACTGTTACACAGATGACATGGACAAAAGTATTTTAAGGGGTCTTGGTTCTCAAGTTCCACATCAAACTTATCCATAGCTTGCTTTTATTGACCTTGTACACAAGTCATAAATAGTCATGCTGGAACGCGAATGGTCCACCAGTTGCTGTTTTCTTGTTTGATCACTAGATGGCAGTATAGGAATGCTCAATAGTGACATCCGCCATGTAATTCTCCGCTCCAGATACAGTACAGTACTTGATGTTGAGGAAGCGTATGAGAGACCGAAAATCCTTTAAAATATGATGTAAAGAAATTTGACATTTCTAAATGTCTGTCTGTCACTGCAGTGATTTGTATTTGTCTGAAATGATCAGCCCTTGCTCGAGGGAGAGTTAATCGTCACACAATGACAGGACTCATTCAACATGAATGAATACATTTCTGTTTCTGAGTTAACCTCGTTCCTGTCAAACAATGTATCCCTCCTAAGTGATGGTATTTTTCCTCACGTTTTTACCCCTTAATCAGTTTTTAGTAGTCATTGAAAGTCATGGTTTGACCGTTGTTTAGTTAACAGTATATGCGTATACAAGGTAATAATATAACAAAATGTCCCCCAAACTAATGTGATGAAATTGAAATTATGGATTGAGGACACAGTACATTTTCATCAGAAAGCAGAAATTAAGATACTCTTGACTATATGATAAGTGATTCATAAAAGTAATATCTCCTCTGTCATAGCTGAATCGTTTGATGTTTCTAAATTATTCATGTTTCTTTTGCTGCTTATATCTCTTTACTGAGGACTGTGGGAGATCCCGTCAGAATTGAATAATCTGCAGCTAACAGATTATGTGATTGTGAGACAAGGAGAAGATTATTTTATGAAGCTAAAGTCTCCGGGAAAGTCTCTCTAAACCAAGTTAAATTACAGTATATAATCTGATTCATGAGAAAAAGACTGCAGTTCTAGCAAAGATTGCTTTGAGACATTTATTTGAATGTGAGCGGTCATATTTGTATTAACTCATTTACTGCCATAAATTCATAAAAATAAAAAAAAAGATTATTAAAAATTAAAGGCAAAAGACGATTAAAATTTTAATTGTAATTAATCGCATGACTTTACTAGTTAACTGACGATTAATCACAAATTTTACATCTGTTCTAAACGTGCAATAAAAAAAAAGATAGGTTTTCATACTCTTGTTAACAAAAGTGGGAAAATAATGTTAAACTAATAGAAATAGTTCAAATGAATTTTTGACGTTTATAGCCATTAATGGCAGTGAAAGATTATTAAAAATTCGGGGCGTCAGGCGATTAAAGTTTTTAATCGTAATTAATCGCATTACTTCACTATTAACTTGCGATTAATCAAAATAAATTGTATCTGTTCTAAATATACAATAAACATTTTTATAGGTTTCATACAATTGTTAACAAATGTGGAAAATATTTAAACTAATAGAAATAGTTCAAATGAATTTTTGACGTTTATAGCCATCAATGGCAGTGAATGAGTTAATCTATGGAAATATATTGATGTTACTATCATTATTGCAATAATTACTACTCATTATATGCAAGTTGTCTTATATAAGAAGAATAAAAAATGTTTTTGATGATAAAAACAACTTTATTTGACTCCAGCAGGTCACCATGTACATTTGAACATCTTCATTAATGTTCCGTAACAGTGGCCTTTTCTTCAGCATTTCTATGTGAGCTACTTTGATGTCGTCTTACAATGTCCTTGTGGTCCTGTATGAACATCTTGATCTATACAAAAGACACCAAAAAAAATGTGTGCTGTGTTCAACTTAATCTTCCACGTCAGATTCTGTAGCTATCAGGGTACAAACCTTGTCCAGTTGTGTGTCGGTGTCACTCAGAGGGACGCCTTTCTCTCCATCCACATCACCGCCCGTTAACTCGTAGAGGTTGAGTGCTGCCATCTTGATCAGTCCCAGCAAAAGCGTTTCCTTAGCTGCAGTGCCCTGAATGTGTTTCCACTTTGTCTCCTGTATGACGAGAACGGCAATAAAATCACACAAAACCATCACAAACATTCAACCCAGAGTTCCTCCTTGTCAGGATTAGCTTCGATACCCAGCATTCCGCTTCATGTTGCGCCCTGTCCAGGTTGTGGTGCAGCTGCGACAGCTGCTTACTGCAGCGCAGAAGCATCAAGTGATGCTGGCTGTTAAAGGTCAACAGGGCTTTCCTCCGCAGGTCCACCTGCTCCTCGGCTAACCTCTGCTTTTCGCAGAGCTGCTCCCTGATGCGGAGAAGATTCTCAAGATGACCCGCCAGAGATGCTTCATCTTCAAACTGTTAACAAACATGACACGGGTCCAAAGTTACAGCACAGGTGGTATCATGAAACAGGCCACATTCTCTAATATGTAAATATGCACTAATGTTACCTCATTACCTTACCCGTGTTAGTTTTAACACCTGTTGCATGAAGTCCTGATACACGGCGTCTCTGTGCATGTGATGAAGGAGCTGTCGTTTTCTGTGCTGCAGTTGAGCGTATTCGTCCTTCAGCATCTTCACCTCGGCCGCTTTTTTGCGTGCCTCTTTTCTCTCTTTCTCTGCTTTTCTTTTGTTCTGATCGACATCTTGTTCCTTCATATAGAGAGAGGCTGTTTTAGGGGACAGTGATGCAAAACCCACGATTCACGGATTATGCTAATGCGTGAGGATTGTCCTGAATTACATTGCATGTATTGTGAACAAAACAATGTTGCCATGTTTGCTGTTTGAAGGGACCGTTCTCTAACTCAAAGGAACTAAAGACGTATTTTACATCAAGGCAGACTTTCTTATAGGTTACTCTTACAATGAATAAAGACTATTTTATCTTTATACACAAATACAGATAGAGTAAGTGTTATGCTGGTTTACATATCCTGTAGGAAAGGCTAAATGTATCTTAGAGTTTTAGTAAGTAGTATTGTTTTTTTTTGTCCGGAGCTATTTCATGGCCAATGGCAATTTGTTTGAATTTTTTCCCAGTTCTGTTCATTAATTAACTCATTCACTGCCATTGACGGCTATAGACGTAAAAAAATAATAATAATAATAATTTGAACTATTTCTATTAGTTTAACTTTTTTTATTTATTTACTTTTGTTAACAAGAGTATGAAAACATAGAAAAAAAAATTGTACATTTCGAACAGATATCAAATTTGTGATTAATCGTGAGTTAACTAGTGAAGTCATGCGATTAATTACGATTACTAATATTGATTGAGTGATGACCCTAATTTTTAATCTTTTCTTTTTTTAATCTTTTTTTTTAAGAATAAAAAATTAGATTAGAATAAAAGAAGGGGCGTCAGGTGATTAATTTTTTTAAAATTGTAATTAATCACATGACTTCACTAGTTAACTCACGATTAATCACAAATTTTATATCTGTTCTAAATGTACGATAAAAAAATTATAGGTTCTCTTACTCTTGTTAGCAAAAGTAGAAAGAAACGTTAAACTAATATAAATAGTTCAAATGAATTTATGGCAGTGAATGAGTTAATAGGAAACTAATGTTCATTACAACACAGTCAAAAGCTGTCTTGTGAAATATTAAAACAATGTTTACTCAAAGTTAACATATATATCTGGAGATACATTTGAATTTTAGATGTAAAAAAAGAATCACTTTGGCCCCACCACGTCCCTAAAAATACACTTTTCTAGAGCCCCTGTCGGGCAGGAACTCATAGAATCATTGTCATTTTCCTCTTTTGAGCATGATAATGAGATCTTGTGTAAAACATATGTGTAAAGTTATCTACTGTACCGTTGGAGAAATATCGAAGTTCGAGATTAATTCCTTGGCCTTCCTCGTCTCCTTGAGTAGCTCATCTTCACACCGTCGCAAACTCTCCAACTTCTTTGAGAACACAAACGGCACACAGTTACTATATGGGAATTGGAAGTGACTGTGTGAATCTTGTCGATGTTTTAATAGTAAAAATGTACCAGATTTTTTTGGGGGGTCAGCTACAAAGATATAGCTGTAGTGATAGTACAACCCCAACGGTGCAATAGGATATGTGTGTAATTAGACGCAGTGTCAATTCTATTGTTATTTTATACATTATTTTTGCAAGACTTGAAATCCTAGTCTGTGATGTATATAATAAATATTTGTTTTATAACGTTTAGTCTGCTCAATATTGTGAGTTTATTGTCCATGAACTTCAAATTTGAAATAAACGGAATAAAGAAGAAAAATCACTTCCTCGCAAAAAATGAGTGAATAACCATGATTGAGGATGTCATCCACCATAGCTAGCATTTTGTTTACACTTCTCAGTATTTTCAATTATTCGAATTTGGATGACTACAACCGCCCCCCTCCAGTGCAATTTTCAATGCGCACCTGTAACCGCTGCTTTAGTATGACCATGAGATGTTCTTGTTCCCGGCGATCCTTCATGAACTCAATAAGAGTGTCGTTCCTGTCACGGTACCTCCTCGCTGTCACCACGCAGCGTTCACCCTCAGACATGCTCCACTTCACACGTGAATGCAGAATAAGGAGATTGTTAATGAACGTGAAGAGTTCACACTCGGACTCTCCGCGTTCACATAGCTTCGTGTAAACTTCCTGTGAAATAATCCTCCGGGAAGCTCAGACAGAGATGATTCAATAAAGATGTCGAATACTCACGCGGTGTTCAATTTTAAGGTTGACTCTGAGACTTTGGTTTGCGTTGGCGTCCCTGCTTTGTCAAACATTGAGTCGACAAAGAGGTACTTCCGGTTGTTGCTATGGTAACCTGTAGACAGTCGCATTGGTTAATCACATAAACAAGAGTGCCGCATTAAAAGACTAGTATTTATTTTTATTATAAGTCTTTAACATTATGCAGTTTTAACATTCATACTGTGCTTGAATGTTTCAAAAAATAAATGTTTACCATTATTCAATTGCAGTAAAGTGTTGTACACAGGTTCAATTAAAAAATAAAAATAAAACATTTACAAACAGTTCTAAAAGATTACATATAAATGTATTAAAAGGTAAATACAACTTGAACCACACTTAAGAAATATATTGCGCTGTGTAAAAAGAAAAGAAAAAGTTTAGCCTTGTTTATGTGCGGTTTGAACATTTGATACAGCGATTTTTCGTGTACCACGAGAAGAAGCCCACACAGATTTCAAAGATTTGTGATAAAGGCTGAGTCATGTGACCTTGATGCAATAACACCACATTGTTTACATTGTTAACATTTCACCTCATCCAAGGGCAAAACCGTAAACATTCTCTTACATGGTTGCATTTCTTCAATGGCAAAACTTTGCAATTTTTGTTATACTGTAATCACCACAACATGAATGCCATTTTAGAAAAAATGCCCAACCCAGAAGTTGCTTATGAGACTTGAATGATGTTGACCCTCAATGACTGACAGATGTTACAGATGTGAAACGTGTGACTTTTTCACTTAAAGCACAAGTCACACTTAAAATCACACCTTTGGCCAAAGCACGCCAGAGCACATGGTTACGCAACACGTTCGCATCAGACTGACACAATGACATTTTGCATTATGAGTTTGTCGCACATTGTGGTATGAGACCATTTTAAGCGGCTAAAAGCTACTTT
The DNA here is from genome assembly GCF_051991255.1 of Vanacampus margaritifer. NCBI lineage: Eukaryota > Metazoa > Chordata > Actinopteri > Syngnathiformes > Syngnathidae > Vanacampus > Vanacampus margaritifer. The sequence goes on along the minus strand of NC_135434.1, from coordinate 15,016,104 downwards.
GGATAAAAATTTGATTGTGGTCTACTTTAAATTAACACTGCACCGATCACTAATACCTGTATAATATAATGAGATTCAATACATAAGGTGTGTCAATTATGATGCTGAGATATAACAAAGCTGTCTTATTTTCATCCCCAAATAAGTCTAACCTTGTGCATGGCATCCGCGCCTGAAATATACTTCAAGATGTGTTGTTATCACCTCCGAGGGAGGGCCCGGGTGCACCAAGATGACAAGGTTGTAACACACAAGACAAGGTGACAGATGCAGGTGGCATTAGCCCACATAATGGAAATGTTATGTGCTGTTATTTAGCATAATAATTACCAGGTGAGGCGCGGATGATGATGCCGACAGAAGCGACACAGAACAACCAGGAAAATGCATCTGCGGGTTTGAAATGATTTAAATATGTACACTCACACTGAATGCGCTTGGAAGGAATAAGACATGCTTGACCAAAGAGCAATGAAGAGGAAAAACAAAAACACACAGAGAAGCCTCTGTATCTATATTTAATGAACAGATAGCTTACTAGAGTGTACTTTATTAATACTAATGTAAATGGAATGCTATTATAATAAAAGCGTGTCGTGTGAAGTGATGGGCCAAGTGTGAGGTTTGAGCAGGTGGCGACATCACACCCATGTTAACATCAAGAGAGCTTTTTAACTGCTGGAAAGGAACAGGAGAAAAAGATAAGTCCGAATACTGTAAATAGTAAGTTGATGCAACTATTTTCCACACTAGAAAAGGCAATTTCGCTCCAGTTTTCTGCAAAAGTCTTTTTATAATCAGTCACATGTGTAGTATATTGATGGAAATAACTTCTTGTTCTAAGTTCTTGATATGTCTCCTGGGTAGTGCTTTTTTTTTTCTCGTCACTAACTTTCTATGTAAAGACTCTTTTTCTTGGTTCAAAATGTCATACTTACCAGAAATCCATTGAAAAACATATGAGAGAAAAAAAAAAAGCTTGACCAGCCTTTGACGTTGTTCCTTATAGAGAATACTGTTACTGGTTAGCAACCACGGCAACAGCCAATTTAATTTTATCCACCAAAGCCTCAAGTTATTTCAAGGATTTTTTCACAAGGAAGCTGGCCCACACTCCTTGTACAGTACATTAAAGCGACCCAACAGAATCCCATATGATCAAACACTTTGGCGACAGAAGCAAGGAAAAAACCCTTTCCCTAGCAGACTACGATCCAACACAGCTGTATTAAATGAATTTGTCCTAATAATTCAGAATTCGATGGAGGACAGTACCCTGATGGGGCGAAATCCGGCTTTGATATGTAACCATCGAACCCCTTGCAATTTATCATTAGGACAAGCAGGAAGACAAAGACACTGTAAAAAAAAAAAAATCAAATTTTTTGCATACACCTATGTTTATTCAAATGAAGCAACAAAGTTATAAATTGTCCATAACTTGTAAATATAAATCGTTCCAGCATAACAGTATGATTTCTGGGCACGCAGGTGATTGTTGCAACCATAATTAGCGGCAGATGGCAGACTTATCCTGTGTGTTCTTCTGTCAAGTCACCATCTTTGTTCAGATTAAGGTTCCGCTCAATAACCTTTTCTAACTTGTAGAGTGTTTATAAAAGTGTTGATTTACTCCACTAAAGGCCATACAATATTCTATATATAACAAATGTAACTTTGTGTTAAAATGGCTGGCTTCTACATTCAAACCTAGCACATTAATTCATTCACTGCCATAAATTCATTAAAAAAAAAGATTGCTAAAAATTAGGGGCAAGAGGCGGTTATTTAAAAAAAAAAAATCATTAATCGCATGACTTCACTAGTTAACAAAAAAAATTAAAAAAAATAAATAGTTAAAAATTTATTTTGGACGTCTGTAGCCGTCAATGGCAGTGAATGAGTTAATCACAAATTTTATATTTGTTCTAAATGTACAATAAAAAAAATTCTAGTTTTTCATACTCTTGTTAACAAAAGCAAATGTTAAACTGATAAAAAGTTAAAATTATTTTAGACGTTTATAGCCGTCAACGGCAGTGAATGAATAAAAAAAGAAAAAGAAAAGAAAATATTATAAAAAATTTGGGGCGTCAGGCGATTAAAGTTTTTAATCTTAATTAATCTCATGACTTCACTAGTTAACTTGCGATTAATCACAAATTTCATATCAGTTCTAAATGTACAATTAAATTAATTCTAGGTTTTCATATTCTTGTAAACAAAAATGGAAAAAAATGTTAAACTAATAGAAATAGTGAAATTAATTTTTGACGTTTATAGCCGTCATGGGCAGTAAATGAGTTAAGTGAAGTTCACGTATTCAAATGTTATGTTTTTGTTTGGAAAAACTCACCTCAAAGAGTTATTCACCTTTGACCATAAGAACATAAATTAACAATTGAAAACATGTATTTATGTGTGAAATCATATTATGCACATAAAGGGGAAGTCAACCTTAAACATTTCTTGACAATAATATGTTATATGTGACCTCACTAGTCTAAACATTCTGATTAATATTCTATTTGTGGAATAAGAGTTATGAAGCAAAATCCAGCCGTTTTTGTACATCTCAGGGGGCGGCTATTTTGCCACTTGCTGTCGACTAAAGATGACATCACTGTTGCTCAGGGCTCTGGCTACGACCAATCACTCAGCTGTGATTGGTTGTTACCTGAGACTTAAGTGATGTAATTTTCACTCGACAGCAAGTGGCAAAATGGCTGCCTTCTGATACTGATAAAAACTGCTGGACCCTCAATATCATGAACTTCTACTGCAATTACCGTTCCAATTGATGATTCTTACTTTGATGTTCTCAAGAAAACTCGATTCAAAGCTTATTGTTGGTAAAACACTTTTTTCTCCATTCAGCAAAAAAAAAAAAACGCACGCGCACATGCACCAAGGTAATAAACATTTAGGCATCCATAATTCACGGTCAACAGTGTGTTGCAAAGCGATATTGAGAGGAAGTCTGTGTTCATGCAAATGTATTGTCACAAAGAGAGGCCAGCGCCTCCGTGACACCATCTTTTAATAATGAGCCACAATGGCAAAGATGCACTGAGTGGGACCCAAACAGTGTCGCTGCTGCTGGCAAACAAAGCAGGCTGACAGCAAGGCTGAGTGAGTGCCGGGAAATCAGGCCGCATGTGCACTGAGTAAAAAGAGTAAGAATCATTTGTTTGCGTATTGATGTTTTTGTTTGCTGTTTGTCTCACAGCAGTGGTCTTGTCTGGCCTGTTTGCAAACATGCTTGAGCATAAGCAGGAACAAGGTTCCAGTGGCGCACTTCATGCTGAAAGGAAGCCTGCCAGAAAAGAGGCCAAAAAGGCCACCTTTTACTAGACAGGGTTTTTTGGGGGGGGGACAGAACATTATGGCTTTTCTAAATATATTTTATACATAATCATTTTTATTTATTTATTTTCTTCTGGTTTGCGCATGAGTAAATATCTAATGAAATGGTAGCCTGAAGTCAACCCAAAACTTTTCTTTAGGCTCTAAGCGCCCTCACTAGTCTAAACACAGCATTCTGATTAATATTATGTTTGTGGAATATGAATTTAGCATCAAAATTCACCCATTTTTATGCATCTCAGTAGGCGGCCATTTTGCCGCTTGCGGTCGCCTGAAAATGACATCACAGTTGTTCAGGACTCCGGTTACAACCAATCACAACACAGCTTCAGAAAACAGGTGAGCTGTGATTGGTCGTTGCCCGAGCCCTGAGCAACTGTGATGTCATCTTCAGTCGACAGCAAGTGGCAAAATGACCGCCCCTTGAGTTGGATGACGTCGTATGAGTTTGCTTTTATAATTCTGGATGAATCGTAGCGTATCTTTGCTCTTTCCATCTAAAATAGCATTAATATTCACTTCTTTAATTAATTCCAAAAAGATTTATGTTTCGTCATCCCCCCGAACATCCGTTACTGTATCGGCCGACATTGCTTTGGGACTACAAACGTACGTGTGACGTAATATCCGGTCAAAACGTGTGACGTGTATCCGGTCTTGCTAGCGGGTATTTGCGAAACCTGTTTCCATAGCCAAAATTCCTTTATTAGATATGCTTCAAAATCCACTCCCTCAACTTTTTTTGCGAATTTTGGGCCCTTTTTGGAATTTCTAGCGTTTCCATTCAGTTTTATTTGTGGATTTCTTAAAAGTTTGAATAAAGATGAGTGGATAGAAACCCAACTACTGACTGATTTGCTTTGTACATGACTAAATGAAATCTAGGTTGCCATTGCCTAATTTAAAGACAACATACCATCCAAATATCCAAAGCTGCAATTTTAGGATACACGTATATTTTACATAGGGTTGTAAAGCATACAATATAGTATTTCTTTCTTGGGGTATTTTGACAAAAGAATGTCAGATGTTTTTAATGCATTCACTGCCATTGATGGCTATAGACGTCAAAAATTACTTTGAACTATTTCTATTAGTTTCACATTTTTTCCCACTTTTGTTAACAAGAGTATGAAAACCTAGAATTTTTTTTTATTGTACATTGAAAACAGATATAAGATTTGTTATTAACCCATTCACTGCCATTGACGGCTACAGACGTCCAAAATTATTTTTTAACTATTTCTATTAGTTTTACACTTTTCCCACTTTTCTTAATAAGAGTATGAAAACCTAAAAAAAAAATTATTATACATTTAGAACAGATATAAAATTTGTGATTAATCGTGAGTTAATTATTGAAGTCATGTGATTAATTACAATTTTAAAAAATGAATCGCCTGATGCAATAAAATAAAAAAAAGATTATTAAAAATTAGGGGCGTCAGGCAATTACAACTTTTAATTGTACTTAATCGCATGACTTGACTAGTTAACTCACAATTCACACTCTTGTTAACAAAAGTGGAAAAAAAAAGTTAAACTAATGGAAATAGTTCAAATGAATTTTTGACGTCTATAGCCGTCAATGGCAGTGAATGAGTTAAAACTCCTTTAACCACTTTGAAACTTTTTATTATGGTTTAAAGATGAATAGAAATGTCATTTTGTGTGGATTTCTAACCACAAACAGTGCTCGTGAGCTGAGTATTCAGAGACGTTGGGTTACGGGAGTCCCACTTACTCTGTATTGTAAGCAGCACAGTGACATCCTGCTGCTATGATATCATTATGTGCTTTCTGGACATGAGGGCCGACATGGTGGGTGTCTCTCCCTTGACTCAGCAGGCTTGTCTTTGTCTTGCTGGTTGTCTTTCTTTGTCTCCGAGTGTGTATGTGTGTGTGTGTACGGCGGATTAGCGTGCCTCTCCAGTCCCCTGGCCGTAATCAGATGGGACATTGGCTCCATGACGGCCCACAACCCCCACCCCAGGCCAGTCAGGGAGCACCTCCACTGTTATGTGTGTTTGACTGGCACTCATAGACCTTAGCAGTATGTTGGGAGCTCAAGCAATTATTCCTACACACATCATCCTGGTCCTCTCACCACATTATAAAAAACGAGCGAGGATACATTTGGGATTCCTTTTGCCTCAATCTGGCTGAATATAAAAAAAAACAAAAAAATTGTGAGAGTCCGGCAATGGAGACGACGATAAAGCAGCTCAATAAGGCAGATAAACTTCCATTAGGTTAGTCTGAGCCCTCTGACCTTCTACTGGCCCGTCTGCTGTTAGTTTGACCCTCAACCTCTGACCCTTCGTCACACACACATACACACGTGCCCCTTGCTCTCTTTTCCTTGACAGCCCTCATGCTCATATTAAGATCTACATGGCTGATTTCAAGCCAATTTCAGCCATAAACTCTCATTTGGGAGCGGAATTAGTTTGCCTCGGAGTCTTGTTACTGTGCTGTGCTTAACAGCATTAGAGCGGTCTTGAGGCTTTTACATTAAAGCGAGGATGGATTGTACCATTCTAATCAACCGGCAGTTTATTCTATTGGCCCAACATTTATTCTTTAACATCATCATACTTCCATTATGCTATTCTCTTAGAGCCACTTTTATTGTTATTGCAGATGTGTATAAAAATAAAAAAAAAAGTTGTTGTTGAGGCATCTCAAACCGTCACATTTACAAATAATACGCAACAGGCTTAAATGCTGTTTTTGATATTGACTGGCCAGACTGAAAGATTACAATCACCGCAATTCTATTTCAAGTATAATAACAGATTAAGCCGGGCTTTGCCAGCCTGCACTTCACGCAGACAGAAGAGCACATCAGCAGAGAAAGATGAACCATAATGAACTTTTAGCACTTACACTCCATCTCGGGTCCCTTATTCAACACAAAATGGCTTCATTAATTGCACAAATGTCCCTTAGTGTCCTACAAAGGCATCGCTATATATTCAAAACAACAATTTTGTCCGTAATGAAATAAAGACAAGTCGTGGGTGTCTTTTAAATAAAGATTCCTGTGCATATGTGGACCAATATAGTTTCAATGTATTTGAAGCAACAACTTTTGGTACAACACAATCTTAATATTCGCAGTGGCTGCTATTAAAATAATACAATAAATAAACAAAATCTGTTTGATTCAAATGTCTGTTTTTCTTGCATTCTTTCACATTTTTATTTATTTATTTATTATTTATTTTAAGGAGAGCTCAGAGTTGTTCATTTGGCCGCCTTTCCAAGTCAACGGTTTGTCATCATCGCTTTTCTTTTTGGGTGTGTGTGTGTGTGTGTGTGTGTGCTCTTTAATTCACATCTTTGAAACCAGTTACAAATCCACCAACACCAGATACATCAAATGTCTTGCATTTTTTCCAAATTTTCCCTTGATATTTAATAATCTTGATTTCTTGCCAGGAATGAGGGACCAACACAAACAAGAATTGATTGTAATTTGAATTTTGAAACGGGCTAAAATAGCGATTAATATAGAAAGCAGCAATCTTGGGTCCCTTGAAAGGTGCTATATTTGATTATTATTATTATTATTATTGAATCATTTTATATAAATATTAAATTATTATTATTATTATTATATTATTAAATAATTTAATTTAAATTAGTGCGGTCAAAGTTAAAGTGTTAACTGATTAATTAATTACAAAAAAATTAATTATGAATTAACGCGGATTAATCGCACTATTTTTACCATAGATTAACCTTTGGCGTGACAGCGGATGATAATTACATGCATTAAATGAAAGGATTTAATAAATCTTTGCGTATCACATTTAGACTATTTGTTCATCTCAAAATATTGGGGGTACATTTTTTTTCATTTTAAATTATGCAAGTAATTAACTGATTAGAAAAAGAGGAGGATGAGCGTGTGCAGTGAATCCAACAGTGTTGAAGACGTCCTCATAATATTAAATGTCAAAAGAATTAACACATAACCGGTGCTCTTCAAATTTGGCGGGGAAAAAAATGTTGATATAAAGCCTTTTTTGTTAAGCGATTAATCGTGATTTATCAAAATTTTAAAATGTGATTAATCTGATTAAAAATGTAATCGTTTGACAGCTCTGATCTAAATATTAAATTATTATTATTAAATAATAATAATCATTATTATTATTATTATTATTTTATTATTTGCGAATTTGCAGAGAATTAAGAAAGGCTATGCGAAAAGCGGGAGGAGGAACCTGTGTGCGTTTGTGCGTGTGCGCGTGTATGAGTGAATGCGAGAGGGAGAAAGAGATAACGATAAGCACCACTTAAATTCTTTGATCGCAAAAGGTCCATCAATCTGCTGTTGAAACAGTGTGTATGAGAAAGTCCTTCACTGATTGATTACACATGCACGCACACGTACTTCTATACTTGTGTGGACCTTAACTTGACAAAAAGTGTTACTCATAATAACAAATTGCATACTGGTACAAAGTTTTTATAAACTGAAGTGCCATTTAAAAAAAAAAAAAAAACGAGTTTCAAATCCAAGTGGTTCAGAATATTTTAACATCCGAAGTGTCACTTTATGCCTAAAAATCTGTTTAGCCCCCACAAAGTTGTACACACACACAGACACACACAAGCCTTATTTTCCAACTTGCAGCCAGATGGAGATCATAGCACACCTCTGTTACAGTACACGCAAGCATGACAAGAATCAATCCATTTTTAAAGAGCCGGAGCCCCCCAGACAACTCATATATCCGCGTCCCCCCTCCTCGACCCAGTCTGGCATCAAAGGGTTAAGGAGGAACAGAACCTCTGAAGAGTCGCCTGCTTAACCTCTGACCCCAACGTGTAAGAAAAAAAAAAAAATCAAAGGAAGATGTAACAAGCCATTAAATCTAAACTACTTTAGTATTTTCCATCAAATAGCCTAAAAAAAACAAACATTAGTGTTCATCTTCCCTGAATATGTGTACAGGTTTTCGACGGGCTAAAGCAGCACCCCTCCCCGAATTTCTTCATCCCACGCCCCAGCGGACTCCTCCCCTCTGTGGGCAGCAGGTTGTCAGTGAGGAGGTCCAGCTGGTGGAGACTGGAGATGCCAAACAACGTGTCAGAGATAAGACAAGTCGGAGAAGGTATGCACAGCGGCCACTCTGGGGGGGGGGGGGGGATTGATGACGAGTGCGAGGTTTTGGAGGGTCTCCCGTGCGCGTGATAAGACCACATAGTTACGCAGCCAACAATACCCTGCGGTGCTGAAATGTGATTGTTGGACACAAGTAGAAGAAGGTGCTTATCAGGACCTTCCGTGCATTAACATTAACTGTACACTTTCCACTCCGGAGGGCTGAATATAAATAACTTCTAGGAATGTTAATTACCTCTGTCATGTGTGCTTCCATGTTGGTGGGATTATGCAAAATCTAATCTACTCGAGACATAACATTTTGGTCATTATCATTGTGGAAATTCCATAGAAGACAGAGGGCTTTGTCCTTCATTTGCTTGACTGATGCGTTGTTCTAATTGCACACACGTATTAACAAAGGAGGTGGAAGGCAGTCTCCATTAGGACTAAGAATAAAATCTGTGTTTTTTTTCCACCATGTTATGGACTATAGCACACCTCAGGCATGGCATTTTAAGGGAATGACAGGCGGCACATTGATTAGTAGTGAATTAAGTCGTCGTGTTTTTTGATAGTCCAGCTAGCAATGCGAAAATACCAACACTTAGTCTAGCCTACCCCTGTGTAGATTTACACCACGCCTCTTTCACTAGACGTGATTGTGAAGTCTTGCATGTTTTTTCCACTAAAAACGTTGTTTGGATTTTTAATGTATACTTGCCTGACTTTGTTGCTGACAGTCTGGGTTCAGTTCAGTTGCTGTCTGGATGTCAGTGTGAATGGTTGTCTGTCTCTGTAAGAGGCCTGTGATTGACTGGCAAGCAGTCCAGGGAGGAGTCTGCCTTTAAGTCAGTTGGGATAGTCATCAGTTCACCTAAAACCCTGAACAGGTTAAAGGGGAATTCAACCCCCAAAAAATTCTTGACAACAATATGTTCTATGCAGCCCCACTAGTCCAAATACAGTATTTTGGTGATTGCTGCGTTAGTGGAATATGAGTTAAGCCGTTTTTAGCAATATCAAAAGGCAGCCATTTTGCCACTTGCTGTTGAATGAAAATGACATCACATTTGCTCAGATCTCAAGTAACAACCAATCACAGCTCAGCTTCAGAAAACAGGTGAACTGTGATTGGTCGTTGCCTAATCCTGAGCAACTGCGACGTTATCTTCAGTCGACAGCAAGAGGCAAAATGGCCGCCCCCTGAGATGGATAAAAATGGCTGGATTTTGCTTCATAACTCATAGTCCACAAATGTGAGGTCACAAAAAAAATTCAGGTTGACTTCCCCAGGAAAAAAATAATGGATGGACCTTTGGGATTTTTGACTTCAGGATTGTACTGCACAGCTGTTCAAATGTAGACCCACACTAGACTATAAATGCAGGCAGAACAAAAATGCTACCAAAATTCTCAAAAACTTTATTTAGTAGGGTATATAAATTTGCTTCCAATTAAACAGATTTTTTCCCCCCAAATACCACAACTAGTTTTCACCACGTGGAAACAGAGGGTGAAGCCAACTTCTGAAGAAATCTCAACAGCGTCTTGTTTCACAAGAATGACATCAAACCGAGAGTAATAAATACTAGAAAACAAAAACACAAAAACACTTTTCAGCTTTCATACCGTCTCACGCACGTACACGCATAACGGAATGCAAACTCAGCACCTTCTCATGTTACTGCATATAAAACCCGGGTGGAAATGTAACAAAACTGCTACAAAAAAAGAAAATCTCAACTTCAGCTTCAATTTTGCACAGAGCCACAATTGTTGTTTTACAGTCGGCACAGGCAGGAAGTAACGCTATCCAGATGTGCAAGGAAATGGGTTCCCTCTAGAACTACAGTAAATATGGGACTAACTAGGACCGACTGGAATGGCAAATAACAGACTATTACTAAACGTATATATTTACCTGAGTGGATCAAATATCACATTTACAGCACTGTTTACAACCCTCGGGGAACAACTCCGCCCCCAAACAAAACAAAAATATCAGTTTGGAGTGGTCAGCTCAGGACAAGGGTGGAGCCAGAGCTCCTTTGTTGGCTCTGGAGATGATTGGTCAGCTGGGGGCGGGTGACAGAGAGGACAACGGTGACAGATGCGTGACGCTTGGATGTGCATTTAGCCAGAATGTGGTGGAAACAGTGTTTACAGGTCCCTCAGCCTGTAGCGCCATCTAAACAAACTGTTTATCTCCGTGCCGCGACGCCTGCAGCAACTACTGGCTGTCGCGTTGCAAATGAGCTCATAGCGTTCTTGAGCTGAGCTGACACAGCCTTTACGCACACGCACGCACACAAACACTGTGTCAGGAGGGACGTGCATGGAACTGTGCTCTGCTCCACTAAAGAGATTTCAAAATAAAATAAAATAAAACTTGCCCCTCAGGCTTGTGCCGTGAGATTATTTTGGTCCATAAATGTCTGACGACGGGTCACAATTTATATCTTTCACCATGACGCAAAGCGGAGGGAAAAAAACAGCCTGTTCTGTTCAGGCTTTGGTCTTACAGTGCAAACATTTGGTTGACATCAGTCGTTAGGTTACAGAAAGACAATAAAATACAACTTTGATGTTCCTTGTGCTGCTCAAATGCGGCGCTGTTTTTTTTTTTTTGTTCAACGTCTGGACTTTTGTTGAATGTGGACGTTTGAGCCCAGTTTTAAAAGGGAGGTCAACTCAAAATTTTCTTTCCAGTATGTTCTATGCAGCCCCACTAATTTAAACATGGTATGGTATATACTGTAATGGATTATTATTACGTTTGCAAGGAGGACCAAAAGTGCCAAAATAAAAAGTAAATAAATAAATAAAAGTGAAAATAAAAACAGATGTAAAAAACATAATTCAAAAACTAAATACAACAAATAAATATAAACAAGAAATAAAAACAAAAAAAGTATGAATAACATTTCTTTGCATGAAATAAATATGAGAGCAGAGCTTTTTTATTGATTGATTTTCAAATCTGTTAATATGTTTATTTTTGTATTTATTTCCAAATGTATTTTTATACTTGCTTTTTCAGTATTTGTTATCTATTTATTTATTTCATTTTTTTGTGTCTATTTATCTTTTTTGTATTTAATTTTTGAATGATATTTTTATATCCAATTTTATTTTCACTCTAATTTATTTTGTTATTTTGTTATGTTTGGTCCTCCATACGTTTGTGTAGTATAAGTTCATCTGAAAAATGCACCCGTTTTTATCCATCTCAAGGGGCGGCCATTTTGCCACATGTTGTCTTATGCGGACTTACAATGACGTCACAGTTGCTCAGGGCTCAGGTAACAGCCAATCATGGCTCGTGAGTTGTGATTGGCCGTTACCTGAGCCCTGAGCAACTGTGATGTCATTTTCAGTCGACAGCAAGTGGCAAAATGGCCGCCCCCTGAGATGGATACAAATGGGTGGATTTTGCTGCTTAACTCATATCCCACAAATGCAATATTAATCAGAATGCTGTGTTTATACTAGCGGGGGCACATTCAACATATTATAAAGAAAACTTTTGGGTTAACTTCACCATTAACGACGCAGTGCTCCCAGCAGCATAGGGGAGGAACACGTGACCAGTTCACACAACACAAAATGACACAGCGGTGATATCAGATTTTGCATTTTTTGGGGAGGGGAGAATCACAAAGAATGTCCTTTAGGAGGCGGCGGTCCATTCGGGGACTCCACACCTGATGTGTGTGTGCGTCTCTAACGTGTGGTAGAGCGGGGGAGACAGGTTCGGGGCGAAGCGAGGATACTCTCTGTGGAGACGGGGGCTGTGCTGCCTGCTTGCAATGTTTTCCAAGCTCTGCCTCTGGAAGGGGTCGTGAGTGATGGCTTCTCCCAATGGCGGCGAGTCGTGGTGGGCTACGGCGCTGAGACGGGAGCCCTGCGGGCTGGAGTTGTAGTGGGGCTGCGGGTTATAAGGCGGGTAGGGCTCCACGGGGGTCATGGCGGAGGGCAGCGGGACGGGGTACGACCAGGATGCACAGCCGCGCTCATCCAGTCTGCTCTCCGAGCCGGCGAACATGCACGCCTGACGTTGGCCCATGTCGGAGCTGTAAGGGGCGTCTGTGAGACCCAGGCCAGGGGTACTGGACAGGGCGTGTGGCAGGGGAGGCGCGAAGGGGGAGGCGTGGTAGTACGAGTGGCCCGGGCTTCGTGAGCTAGCAGGGAAGGCTCTCTTGAACGGATGCTGGCAGTCTCCTGTGGAGCAGTTCTCCTCCACTGCACAGAGAAAACGTTGTGACATTAAATCAGCGCAGGGAAAGTTGCGGCTACTTTCAAACAGTTTTATTGCTGAGCTGAGCAGCAAAAGTGCACATAAAAGACAATTGCATTAGTTTTGCCGCTTGACATTTACTGAAGCACAAAAATAGAGAGTGGCTGATTCATGCTGCTCAGATGATCTTAATGGACTGCACGCATTATACTGTAGTTGGCAACGAGCTCATGTCAAGTACTTTGTCTTCTTGTGGAATTGAGACATCAACAATCTTTGCCATGTTTACACTATTATATTGACGACGTGTATATGGCTCCATTGTACTTCATTTATGAGTATGCTCTCTGTCATATGACAGAACACAGAAATATAATTTTTTTTATTTTCTTTTGTTATAGCACTCGCTGTACTGTACTGTAAACTGGTTTGTTAAACTGACAACAAGCAGAGTGTTTTATTTACAGATTAACTCATTCACTGCCATAAATTCATTTAAAAAAAAGATTATTAAAAATTAGGGGCAAAAGGCGATTAAATGTTTTTAATTGTAATTATCACATGACTTCACTAGTTAACTCATGATTAATCACAAATTCTATATGTTCTAAATGTACAATAAAAACAAACGTGGAAAAAAATTAACTAATAGAAATAGTTCAAATGAATTTTTGACGTTTATAGCCGTCAACGGCAGAGAATGAAATAAAAAGAAAAGAAAATATTATTAAAAATTCGGGGCGTCAGGCGATTAAAGTTTTTAATTGTAATTATTTGCATGACTTCACTGACTTAACTCACGATTAATCACACATTTTATGTACAAAACTAAAAAAAAATCTAGATTTTCAACAAAAGTGAAAAAAAAATTTAAACTAATAGAAATAGTTAAAATTAAGTTTTGACGTTTATAGCCGTCAATGGCAATTAATGAGTTAAGCTGCCTTTTACACATACATTCATTCTCTGAACTGCTTATCCTCGCATGTGTATTCCAAATTAATTATTGATGGTTTTAGAGCGTTTGCCTGCGCAACCTAATGTGATCCAATAGCTTAAGTTTGTAGTGCACTGCAATGTAATTAATATTGAGCATTATGAGCTTTGTAAATGCAGATTGTCATGACACTGTTGTGATATTGCATCTCATTTCATGGTAGCTATTGGCAAGGCTAGTGAATGTATACTAGAATCCAGAATATTGTTAACGTGGAGTAAGTCATGTAGTTACATCATCAACACACAGTTTTAATTACTGTAAAATACTGTGTGTAATACCCCCCCCCCCCCCCCAAACCGCCCTTTAAAAAGCATGACTTGACCCCGAGTGCCAAAGATATTTTTATGATATTTTTATGAGTAATACTGGGCTGAAAATGACATCTGTTTCTTTGAATTGGCTCTAGTTTTAGAGATATGGATATTTTTGACAATTAATTGATTGATAATTCATTTGGGGACATAAAAAAATGATTGTAGTTTCCTCTCTAATATAGGGGTGCTCAAGTTCGGTCCTCGAGAGCCCCTATCCAGCCTGTTTTTCATGGTTCTCTCCACTAACACACCTGATTCATGATCAGGATGGTTATCAGGCTTCTGCAAAGCTTGCTGATGAGCTGATCATTAGATTCAGCTATGCTGCAGAAGGGAAACATGAAAAACAGGCTGGATAGGGGCTCTCGAGGACCGAACTTGAGCACCCCTGCTCTAACAAAAGTAAAACAAGCCTGTCGTTTACTCTTAATATTGCCTAATTTTCTGAATTTTTGTTTGATTTTCACATGAAACAGGATTTGCATATAGTGACGCTGGCAACAGGTGCCATATAAAACAATGTCAGCGTAATTAAGTAGTTTATTTTTCTTTTTAGCATCTTTACTCATTCAAACCCAAAAAACGTATAAATATGTTTTTTATACTGTCCTTCACTCCCCAAAACGTATTTGTACGTTTTTTTTTTAAATATATATATTTTAATTTATGCTAGAGCAATCATACGGCTTTGATGCAGCTTCTGACATGAAGAGGTAGCTTAAAGCAATGGTAGTTTTTTTTAAACAGCCAGCAGGTGGCAGCAGAGTATAAGAGATTAACTATGGCCATGTTGCAACAATCTCTTTTTGCCAGTGTTTTAAACAGGTTTGTGAATAATGATAAAACTTAGCTATATTCTAATGCTAATTGCTGCAAAACGGAAACAAATACAAATATACTTTTTTTCCTGATGAAAAAAGAGACTCTAATGTTTCTTTTGGTAGGTTCCATGTTTTATAGCAATATAACACAATATTCTGTGGACCTTGCAAAATCTGTAAATTTTTGATTATTTTATATGGAAAAAAATGTCATATGCAGGGGGTTTTACGGTAATGATTTCTGCGTCCATCTTGCACAATTCCGGGGGTTTTCTCAACATCATAAATGAGCAGCTAGGATGGAGTACAAATCTCATTACATAGATATAGAGCCAGGGGTTTCCATTAGAGTCACAATACTTTTATTAGTCTTTATCATTAGTTATTTCACTGTAGTGAATGTGAACATGTGAACACCTACTTGGACTATTTACTTTGGTCGTCGCTTAGTTATACAGCATAAAGATGCTCAATATGAAATAATCATTTAAATGTATCACAATATACGGGGCCAGTGCCTGTTCTGGTAAGTGCATCAACAGTATGGCTCATGACTCAACGCAGACAGATGCTAAGGAAATTTAAAAAGTGTGTTTAGGAAGCGCCAATGTCTTTAAAGTGTTTTTAAAGGTGTTTTTTTTTTTTAAAGGTCAAGGCTCCAAAAGCACTTTGCACTATGACACTGGTGACGTGGCTTGACGAACAGTTTATCCGCTCTTACCTTTCCTCTTGGTGCAATGGTAAAGTTGAGTCTGTTGGACGTGTTGAGGATGAGACAAGTTGTAGTGAGCGGTCGGAGCCCCCAGCAGCGTCTGCGGGCTGCTGCTGCTGCTCAGGTCGTTCTCACAGCTGTAGGGCGACGTGGCCGCTTCGGGTGAGCCCCTCAGAACCCGGACCTCCCCGCTGAAGGGACTCCCGGTGGAGCACGCTCTCTGCCGGCCCGTGCTGCGTGGGATCACGGGGTAGTCCTTACTGAAACAGAGAAAAAAAAAGGACACATTTGGATTTGATGTTTTTGACCGCATCCAGGTATTTTTTGTCTCATTTATTCGTGCTTCCGCCCCCCACCCCCTCCGTTTCTCTCTTTCAAGTCTACTTAAGCGCTCTCCATCCTTTCAGCTCTGATCTCCCTTTGTAAACACAGCCCTCTCGGTGAACTCTGTGGTATGTAGGGGACAGCGGGCCACATCTCGCTGACTGGCGCTGAGATAGTGACACGCACATGCAGACACATGCACGCACAAACACAGCCAGGGCCGCTGTGAGATAATTTGCCGCTCTAAAAATAAACATCCAGCCATGTGTCACTTCGGATATAGGTTCATCTCCGCAAACCAAAGCAGCACAATAACACAAAAGGGAGGGGGTGGTGGAGCGCTGCACCGCACTCACTGCACCGCACTGCACAGCGTAGCCCCTCCCCCTTCCAGTAACAGCCCCTCTCATTGGCTCACTAACATGCTCCAAACTGCCCGACACAAGTGGAGTTAAGCTCCTGTAGTGGAGATGGGCTCGCCGCACAAGCGGTTGATGAGCAGTGACAGTGTGATTCACAAGCAGTAGTGCAAGCGCTATCATCGGTCTCTCGCTGCTCCACGCTTGTGTGTTGTGTTGTGTTGTGTTGCGCTGTGTTGTTAATGCCGAGGACCGGCTATAGGGTCAAGCTCAACCTTCAGGTGACAGCAGCTCACATCTTTCTTGCCACTTGGCTCAACCCAACACACGCACTCTCACGCCATATGTACGCCATCATAATAGAGTTGGGAGAAGGAGGAGGAAGAGGAGGCGGGGTAGAGTAGCTTTGTATACAGTCGTCCCCTGCTATTTGCTGGGATAGGGACTAAACCTGACTGTAAATAGTGAATTGCCATGAATAATTGAAGTGATTTAAGTGGAAGTCAGCCCCCCCCCCCCCCCCCCCAAAAAATTATTGACGGTTTCACTAGTCTAAATACGGTATTCTGGTTAATATTACATTAGTGGAATATGATTTAAAAAGCAAGGAAGCTGGAACACACAGCGTAACAAGCTAAACCTAACTTCAAAATAACGTTTACCAAATACAATAATACATTGACGGCAATGCAAATAGCCTTGTACACTTTTATTTTGAAGTTTGCCCACGTCGTGGCGTGATGGCTGGCTTGACTTCCGTTTCAGACGTTTCATTATCGTAGTTGATTGACATTGTAATTGTGGGCAACATCAACACAACGCTATCCCGAACTCGTGTTCAATCGCTAATTTAGGATGCTAAGAAACCGCTAATTAACTACGCCGTCATTGTATGATACCGCAGAAGTCTCTGACGTAATTGGTTAGCGGTTAGCTGTTAGCATAACCAACGAGTGTCTGGCTGCCGGCTGGTAAATTTGACAGCTTACTTGAATTATTTTTCAATATTCTGGACCAAGGCTACTTTGTAATTCACTCTCCATGTTTAAAGGAAGGGAATGTGCCTTAAATTGCACGTTGAAGTCTTTTCATTATTTTATAAAACACTTTTGCCCATTAAAAAAGAAAAAACATTCAACACAAAATGTCAAACTTAGTTGTTTAGAATATAGGAACACACGATTTTTTTTTTATTTTACACATGGACGATGTAAAATTAAGAATGTTTCTGCCTCATATTGCATTAAAAGTTGTGTTCCTAAATCCTAAACTGCTTTATTAGACATTTTGAATTGATTTTTTTTTTTTTTTAATGGGGAAAGGCGTTTTAGAAAATAAATGCAAAGTACTATTAATCTTTTTTTTGTTTTTGTTTTTTTTGTTGATCCGTGACTCAAATCCGTGATCCGATCCGAACCGTGACTTTTGTGATCCGTTGCACCACTAATACTTTCACATGTAACAACAAATCAATGCTCCGCTTCAGAAAACAGGTGAGCTGTGATTGGTCGTTGCCTTAGCAACTGTGAAGTCATCTTCAGTCGACAGCAAGTGCAAAATGGCCGCCCTCTGAGATGAGGCTGGATTTTGCTTCATATCTCATATTCCACAAACATAATATTAATCAGAATGTCATGTTTTAGACTCGTGAGGTCACGTATAACATATTATTGTCAAGAAATGTTTACGGTTGACTTTCCCTTAAAATATACTAAAAACTTAAATAATTAAATATTACTGAAGTACAGAAAGTTACTTGATTGCTGTGAAAATTTGGGAGAGGCCAGCAGCTGTATGAAAACCATGTTTTTATTTGTTTTACTCACAATGAGTGCGTAAGCTCAAGTGCGCAACCATCGCAGCAGGATTACATACTGTGGAAAGTATTTTGCCATGGAAAAAAAAATCGTTCCTATATTTTTTCTATATTACAGAAAATCGCGAACCGGCAAGTTTTTCCACCAATGATGGACGATAGCTCGAAAAAAAAACAATTGTGAATGCAAAACCAAACGATGGATGGATATCTTTTGTTATTTATTTGCTTTTTAGGTTTGTTCAAGGGTGTCTGATGTGACCTGGAACAACATCAAATAATACATTATTTTGTTTCTAGGTCTTTTTGTTATGTATTTTACAAAAGTAAGACATGAGTACAGTATACACTTTTGCTGAAAACCGATTGTGTCATTATGAACATTTGCTGATGATTTCAAACAAGTTCATGGTTAGGTTGCCCTCGTTGCTTAGTGGTAGCAGGAAGGGCGACGCACTGCACGTTTGAATCGCGTGATTTTGATTTGATTTGACTGACTGACACATACACACAGGTGCTGGCACACGCACACACACAAGAGTGCACTCACCCTTGTAGTTTGGCCATGCGGTGCAGCTCGTTGTCGTCACTGCCTCTGAAGCCTTTTGCGAAGGGATTGTTCTCTATCTTTAACTGAGTAATCTGAGGACAAAACAAAGGATCTCTTTTATAGACTAGCGCTGACATTAAAGCGCACAGGAGGACCATACATGCACACAGACGCAGCCAGCCCTTTTAAACCTTCTCCCCAGCGAATGAAAGTCAATGGTTTATTATTAGCAGGGGCCCCGTAGATGTTAAAAGCAGCCTCGCTGAAGCTTCGCACGGCCAACATTCCTCAGCCGTCGACGTTCCTGACGGAGAGGTCAGTGTTCTCGCCAGCTGACACTGAATAAACTGTTTAGCCAAACAGTCGCCAGGTTTAAGCATTTTCGGGCCAAAGCTTTTAGAGGTTCTGAGCTTTGATGTTAGGTCTTCAAACTTTTCTCATGGAGGGGAAGCCTGCGTTTGGCTGCGGACTGTGTGAGAACGCAGGCGAGCTGCTCAGGTTCGAGTAGCTAGAGTCAGCAAAGATAAAGTCAAATTAACATGGCAAATGCATTTTTCTAGAAAAAGAAAAAGACCATGATTAAAAAAATAGAGAGAGATCTTAAGTAAAATAATGCTACTGCTTTAATGCAAATAGTACTTGAACAGATTGTAATTACAATATTTTTCATGAATTTGATCAATAATTTTTTAGGGCTGGGTATCGATCCTCAATCGATTTGATTTAGATTCACAAGAGTTCAGGTCGATATGACTTAGATTTTTTCCGATTCAATTCGAGATGAAAATATTTTCATAATTCTAATTCAATATTTGTAAACATAAATTTAAAAGATTCTGGATTGTCTTAAAGTGCAATAAGTCAGATCTTTCATAAATGTAAGAAAATACTTTTAAATTCATGTGAACAGTAATTTTTTAGAAAACAGTAAGATACCCCAAAAAAATCTGGCCTTTAAAATTTTATTTTCTTATGAATTTATGTGAAAAGGAGATTAAAATAATCAATCGATTCATGGTTTTAAGACTTGATAGCAGGCTCGAAAAGGAAAATCGAGTCAAATCAAGTTGATTTATATGGCCCTTAATCACAAAACAGTCTCAAAGGAGCGTTCACATGCCCACAGTTGACAAATATTAACGACATCCCCTGGTCCAACCACAAGAGGGCATGGAAAAACTAAAAAAAATAATAAAAAAAAAACATTAGGGGAAAAATTATTCGATATTGATTATTCAATATCAGTAAGTATGAATAGTAAATTTTAAGAAAACAGTAAGACAAAGAAAAAAAAATTGGTCTTTAAAGTGTTATTTTCCTATGAATTTATGGAAAAAGAGATATAAAAAAATCGATTCAAGGGTTTAATGAATCGATAACAGGCTCAAAAAAGAAAATCGATTCAAGTCAAGTCAAGTTTATTTATAGTATGTAGCCCTTAATCACAAAAGAGTCTTCACATGCCCACAGTTGACAGATATTAACGACATCCCCTGATCAAACCACAAGATGCCAAGGATAAAACAAAAAAAAACATTAGGGGAAAAATAATTCCATTCGATATCAATTATTCGACTTCTTTAACCCACCCCTAATAATTTTGTGAGAAGACAAGAATTTGCTATCAAACTGGCTGGTAGCAATCACATGAAGCCCAAATGAGCAAAGGGGCTTCAAGCCACAGTCATCTGTGTTTGAGGGTAAAATGCATGAGCCAAGATCAAGGGAAAGAAGCAGGTCATTAGAGAGTGACACACACACACACGCGTCTTTTTTCACACACTTTTACCATAACAGACTAAAGATGATGCGAAAGAACGCTTTGCACTCCCAATAATATAAACAAAGGAAAAGATTCGTGTGTGTAATTGTGATCTTTGGTGAGAGTTGGAAACATTTGGGTGAGGACATTTTGGATCAAACTTTGTCTTACGGTTAGAATTGGGTGAAGAAGTTTAAATTTTGGGATTAAGAACCCTCTCATAATGGTTAAGGTTTGGACAAGAGGCTCGGGTATTACGCAAACCAATGTCCTCATGAGACCATACAAGTACAAATGCTTTGTGTGTGCATGTTGACGTTGAGCTAATTTGATGTGCACATTTAAGGCTTCGGAGGTCATTTTAGTATTTTCAGCCATAATGAATCTATAATGGACCACGTCTACTAGGTATTAACATTATTTTCCTCTGTGACGCTCTCGTGTTGACAAGTGTTTAGGATGTCCGTGCATTGTGTAAAACTGACCTTATGGTTCTGATAGGAGGTCACGGCGATGAAGGCGGTCTCAGAGAAGACGTGAGTGCAGAAAGCCGTGTTCTTCGAGCCGAAGCCGTTGTTCTCGTCCGCCTTGACGATATGGACCCGGGGCTGGTATTTGTGCATGGAGTTCAGGATGATCTGCGCAGGGGTGAGATTGAGAAGGGTGAGGCTAAGGTTGAGAAACCGGCCCGAGTTTCCACCAGCAGCAGATGGGAGTTGACCGGGTTCAGGTTATTAACATATTTCTAAAATCACATTAATTTGAACAATGCAATTCACAGTGCACAAGATGAAAGTGATGGAATACAAGATGTCCAACTTTTTTTTTTTCACCTTAAGTTGTAACTTTGTGAGTGTTATATAGCACGGAAGATAAAATGCACTAAGCTTTCTTAAAAAAAAATGCTTGCAATATATTTATAAGTATGTATAATATGGCTGATTCTGACCTAAATGAGGTAACCAAAATAAAAATAAAAGTAAATTTTATATATATATATATATATATATATATATATACATACAGATTAATCGCACTATTAATTTTTACCATAGATTATCCTTTAGCAGATAATTACATGCATTTAAGTAAAGCATTTAATAAATGTTTGCGTATCACATTTAGAATATTTGTTCATGTCAAAATATTGGGGTCATTTTTTTCCATTTAAAATTATGCAAGTAATTAACTGATTAGAAAAAGAGGAGGATGAGCGTGTTTAGTAGATCAAAATAGTTGAAGACATTTAATTTCAATAGAATTAACACATAGCCGGTGCTCTTAAAATTTGGCTGGAAAAAAATGTTGATAAAAAGCTTTTTTTTATTAAGCGATTAATCGTTATTAAGCGATTAATCGTGATTAATCAAAATTCTAAAATGTGATTAATCTGATTTAAAAAAAATACTTTTGACAGCTCTAATATATATATATATATATATATATATATAT
Organism: Vanacampus margaritifer; assembly: GCF_051991255.1. NCBI lineage: Eukaryota > Metazoa > Chordata > Actinopteri > Syngnathiformes > Syngnathidae > Vanacampus > Vanacampus margaritifer. Next base: position 14,994,269 of record NC_135434.1, on the reverse strand, counting down.
ATATATATATGATTCTAATAAAAATAAAATTAACATATTGTTAAATCAATAGCTTTCCGACAGTAGTACAGAAAACCGCACATTTTTACCTTTGTCAGGGCAGAATATGTTATAGAGCTTTTGTATTGGCTGATTCTTTGATTCTCAAAGTGGGTTAGAGGTACCACTGGGCGTATGCGGACTCCATCTAGTGGTACACTAAAGAATTACTACACAAGTCTAGTTCAGTTGTATTTAACATTCAAGCCAAATACGTTTGTATTTAATGTTTAATAATAATAATAACTGACTAAATTGCACAAATGGTCGCAATGTTGGTGGAACGGGCACACCTGACCAGTCTATTGTGGGGACATATTCAACAAATATTCTGCTTTTAAAAGATTAAAAGAAAAATAAATGTCATGGATTGCCACTGTCGGAGAAGTAAAGATGATTATGTACAGTTTGTTTACATTGTGGGCTGACTGCAGACACTTCACTAATGGGCACAATGAAGATTTTTGGTGGTGTTATATGATTATCGGATTTTTTACATTAAATTGCCGGTGGTGATATTTACACACAATTTTGATTCCGAATTGAAGTAACAATATATTTTTTTGTTGTAGTTTGCAATGATGCAAGATATTTTTTTCATATCAACAACTTTTTTCAAAAGCTTGTGTGCCCACTATATTTACGTTCCCACAATTCTGAGCTTCCGGACAACCTTTTGAACTTGCCCCTATGCAACAAAAAAAAAAACACACACGATTTCCTCCACTGAATCGCCTGGCCTTTACGCGCGTGCGCGTGCACTCGGCCACATGGTCGCGCGCCTTCATCCACAGGGCCTCAATTTAATCGCAGTGACGTGTCCGCCAGTGACATGCCTCAACTAATGGACTTCACAAGTCTTGGGGATCATTACTTAGGGGCCTGGAAATGTGATGTTTTGTATTTGTTTCAAACAATACGCGTTGACCTGCTGTTAGTGCTGCTGGTAGCCTAATTGGTGCTACAGCAGGGCGCGCTGCAAGGGAGCCAGCGTGCACTCATGTGGCCCCTGGCTGATTTGTGCTATGTTATGATGGCTGCTGACTTGTATTCACGACAAAGCCAGCCCCAGTGCGGCGACCGCAGCTTCACAAAACCAGTGCTGTCACTCTTCCGAAATGAAAAACACATCTCAGAGTTATTTATTTTTTAATGCATGGCAAGTTGATTGCATGCGCCGCAGGAGTCTTATAACACTTCTTTTTTTTTGCGTTTGAAATCAACCTCATGAATTATTGTAGATTACTCACGTGTCCGAATGGGTCCAGGTGGTTGTTGGTGAGTTTGAGTTTCTGGAAAGACACCAGCTGACGGCTCCAGTGGGCCCCCGTGGCAGGAGAGTCCGGGTGGACGTATAGTCTGCCCGGCATCGCTGGTTCGGCTTTACCCGTTACCGACCTGCACAGTTAATAAATATGGGTGTAGCTACTGTAGTAAGCAAACACCACAGCCAGACATTGACATCCAGTAGGTCACAGTGGTAGGTCTGACCCGGTCGTGCACCGCACAAAACCAGCTCATGCTTTAATTAGACTCACGCACCAATATTTTAAATGTTTTCAAACAAAACATAGCATTGCTTTGCCCAACCTGCCAAATTCAACACTTTAAAAAAAAATGGTTTGGTCACATTTTTGCACGCTTTGCTCCACTTTTAATTGTTATGTTTATTTTCAGTAGATTAACTATTATTTGGATGGGAAAATGATCATTAATTGCACGTTAAATGCCATTTGGTGGAATTGGCGCATGCGCACCGCAATGCAGGCAAAAAAGAAGTGGCATGAAAAGTTATGCGTTTAAACAACAAACAATAATAACAACATCAGATCTGCTACTGGTTTTTCAAATGTCACTGAATTTAGGTTTGGTAATGACATTTCGCTTGAGTCCTGATGATGTGTTAAACACCGCACGACCCCCCCCCCCTTTTTTGTGTGCAGATGTGTAGCCTATTCATTTGTGTGTGTGTGTCCGTGTACAATTGTATTTCCCCTTACAATTACTGGCTGCGTTATTAATATGCTATTAAAACGCTCAAATCCTAGGCTATGTTGTGTGATAATGGGGGCCGAGCAGTGGTACGACTCATCGGATTTCCCCCCCTCAACCGAATGGGAGACTTTAATCCGTTCCGTGTCGTCTGTCCGCCCGGTGAACCCTCCGCAGACTGATTTCACCGGCGGGTAGAAAGATGGGAAGAGGCGGGAAGTAGGCCAGCCCGGTCTCGAAAGAGGTCCTGACTTTTAAGCAGGAAGGACGTCAGTGATGGAGAGCAACTAAAACCTCATAATCATTTTTTTTTTTTAATATGTGTTCTTTATGCTGACATTTTGTATTTGCAGGCGAAAAACACATCATGGATGAAATGCTGACATTTGTTCAATAAATATGGTCAAAAATTACCCACCATTTGTTGTCTGCAAACTTATATCGGTGGTCATCCCCGGGCACGATGTCCATGAGGAGAATGTATTTGGTTTTGGGGTTGAGTCCTGTGACCTTCACCTTATAACTGGGGAACATCCTCCTATTGAAAACACGGTGGGGGAAACAAAAAGGACCACTAAATAGTCAAGGAATTGTGTTGCATGGGAATCTGTATATTTTCGGTATCATAAAACACGTTCACGTATTGTTTTGGTACATGCATTTTTTTTTTAAATACTTTTTTTTTTGTCAATACTCTATTTTCCTCCTTACCTTCCAGCCTTGGTGATGATCATTTCAGTTCCCACTTCGTCAAATCTCGTCCAAAGCTCCCTGTCATGGAGGAACACTTTTATTCCTTCCATGCCCTGCGGCAAAACACACGAACAAACGCCCGTTTCTAGTCAAATAAATGAAAATTAAGATTTATTAATTGCATCAAAAGGCCAAACTGCGACCATTTTAATATTTAAAAAAAAAAAAAAAAGTCAAAGGTTGTAAACACACCAGCTGACTGGAATTTGTCTGTGGGGAGGCAGGTGATTTTAAATTATTTAGTTTATTCTCCTTGGGAGAATCCATGCGGTTTGAGTCTGGACGCTCAGCGAGGCCGAACTGGTCGCCTCCGTTTGCCATGGCCCCCTACACACACGTACGCACACACACACACACACACACATCAAGTAGACAAAATACAACATCAACAGTCCAACAATTGCTAATATTGTATGCAAACTTTTGATTTATATATTTGTTGCAGTCTATTTTCAGAAATATAATTGTAAATAGTAATAATACAAACATGCATAGGCTATAGCAAACGTACGTGTGATTATGATACAAATATTCTAATTACATGTAATGCACAGTAATACAATAAAAACTCAAACCAGAGATGAAATAAATAAACTTAAAAATGTTTTCAAGCGCCTTTTATTAAAATTCGAGTTCACTCTGACTTCCGGTTGTTAATCTTTATACTAACACGTCTGTCATGCATGCAAAATAACACAATGACTTATTGTAACTGCATCGTGTAATCTAATGATTGGCTTTCACTTTAAAGGAGATTAAACGTTCATGCACTTGACCTTTCACATTGTTTTGAAGTGGGATTTTTGTTTTTGCCACTGAACATGCATGGATAAACAGGTTGCGTTGCGGCCTATATTAATTTATTAATCACGCCAGATATGTTGGGGCAACTTTGCAGAGATTAAGCTAAACGCTAAAAACACAAGAGGCGTTGTTTTAAGGTATAATGGCAGCTCATAAGTGACATCAAGTGCGTATAGCCGACAGTGTTTTTGTTTTGATTGTCCTCTCCCGAGGTCGCGCGCACTTACCTCAAGCAGTCCCGGCAATATTCACGGTCACCATTCTCCTCCCTCCACGATCACCACTCTTCGGTGGACCTTTCTTTTAATTTCCAATTTGAATATCTGATTCAAAAGGGTCCACGTGCTTCAGCGAGGTGTTGTCAAAAATCCAACAGGATCCAAAGCGCGCAGATTTGAAATAAGATCGGTTAGGGTCTGAGTGTCCGTGGGCGCGCAGCTTCCGTAGCCCAATCAGATCATTGCAGCTTTAATTTGTGGGCCCTTAGAGTCGCTCTGCTCCCGGTTGCCCTCACCGACTCGGTGCCAGCCCCGATCTGGACCCCGCTCATCACATCCTTCATCACAAATGGAGTCAAGTCCGACTCAGACACACAGTACCACCCCTTCGTGGCTCTTCTGCGCTCCTATTGGTCAGTGCCGTGCATTGGCATGGCATTGGCGCCCCCTCACTTTTTTATTTTTTTAAATATAACAATCATTCTACATATGTAGTTGAACCAATATTTTTAACCCTGACGTGTAAATTTACTTTAAAAATGGCATAACTGTGGCCTACAGAGATAGCAATCCCGAATAATAACAAGCGAAGATCTATGACGTCATTATCAGGGGTAGACGCGACGTCGCACAACAATCATGCTTAATCTCGTCGTAGATTCAGGAGGGTCATCACACCGACCGGATTACTGGGCAACCTCTTTACCGGGGGCAAACATGAAGGGGGTCACCGCGAGGTTACGTCCTGCCTGCCTGCGCCTGCCTGATACGCGGCGGCCAAAACTCCATTCTGGCTGAGCCTGCCCGAGACATTTACGCATCGTCGACGATTGCGTGGCTGACTGAGCCTTGAATGGATGTGATATGATCTTATTATGGCGTTTTTTGTTGACATGCATGGGAAGTGTACCTGAAATACCGTAGGCCCTACAACATAATGGAATATAAGGCCTATAGGCCTATAGTTTTAGGGGGTAGCTATATAGTTTTGAAATTGTTTTTGAAAAATCCATAAATATCTGCTGAAAACGTGTTAAACTCGCTCTCCAATAACATTTTTATTTATTATTTTAAAACCCAG